>NW_023339984.1:17569189-17573217 GCF_004916995.1 Morone saxatilis | reverse complement strand
TATTGGTATCAACTTGGCAGAAGTGTCGACGTGATGAATGTGTTTGCAGGCTCCACATGACACTGAAGCCAGAAAGAAGTACAGGATTAACTAACGGCATATGATCATGTTTGACAAGCTCAAAAAGAGTTTCGGAAATCACACTCTCAGTTTTTAGCCAGTAAGCGGAGGCTTAAAACTTGCTGTTTAACAACAATGTTTGTGTTGCATAGATGTTACACATTAATTTCAAAGAGGACTTGCACAAAATAAACGCCGACGGCAAGTGTTGTTTAATAAGAAGTACAGCCATTTTTCTTATCTTGCGGTCAGTTTTTTTCTGGCCAACTGTGATTTCTCCCTCATTTGCATTGGACAATGGTAGGGGGAAGCCGGGTGAGTGCAGTCTGACAACTTGCACTTTTCCTGTCGTTATTTGTTGTTAGTTGGTTGTGTAAGTTTTAGGAACAGAATCATGGTTTTTGTGGGGTTACTAAATTAAGGCGCTAAACCGAATTTTTACCTTATGTCAGGTAAGGTTTACGGTTAAGAAAAGCTGGTTTGCGTGGAGTGCTCTTGCTACTAAAAAATACAATATAATCTCAGTAACTATTAAATTTTTTCATCTCATCCGAGCAATTATGCCTCTCTTTTTATGGGGCATTTATTGTCTTCATTGTTGTTTAATTTATTCATTGAATTTACCACAAAACTTCGAACCTTGTCCAGGACGGACATTGTTTCTTCAAACTCCACAGTTCATTATCTTTCAGGGCCAATTTGAAGAATGTTGTTCGGTATCTCTTCTCGTATATTGCACACCTTTTTGGAGGTATAATTACACACTAGCCATTTTACTGCAATTGTTCAGTTTGTTAATATTATCTTATAGAAACTTTCTGGGTCTTTAAGTTTTGTTATCACCATAAATAAGTAATATGGCCTAACGTTGCATTTTTCAGAAGGGAGTATTTGGCATTTGTAACAGCAATGTTTCTGGTCCATCATTTGAGAAATTGGTATGACGGTATGTTATCATTTTAGGGAAAGAGCGCTATATTTTACAGGCTAATTTGTAACTTGTTTTGCTGAGTGCATATGCAGGTTATCAATTGCATCAGCTAAAATGTGTCACCGGTTCCTATATGTCCCTAAAAGCATATGACCAGCTGTGGACTATAAAATTGAAACTTGCGCTGCTGGTAAATTAGTTATCCTTACTCTTTGTGGGCTTTAAAAAGAGCCCATTGCTCTGAAGATCAGTTGCTTGGAGAGTTTCTTTTGCCTTATAAACTAGCTCTTCTAATATGAAATATTAGCAATTTCTTGTGCATCCTCAAACACCCATATATATTATTTTCAGCCGTCAAATTTTTGAATAACTACTTTTCCCACTTTCCAAATTTTAAGCACCACCCAGGACACAGTTTTGGAGTGTTAACTGATTTGTGATTGTTCTGCATGTTCATTTCAGCTGGGGAGTTGTGATTGGATCCAATTCCTTGCACAGTGTTGTTTGTGAGCTCGGCTGGTGGACTGCTTGAACTGGCCATTAGTTTTATTGTTGTTGGTTGTGCCACGTATAAATTGAAACGTAAGTCACAGTTCCCCCATTTATAATGATATGCAGTGTGATTCATCTACAGTAATAAAGGAATACTAATTCAGGGTTCATCACTGAAAATACCATTGAAATAGTGTTTGTCTCATTTGTCATATATCTAACAAAACAAGCTGCTATCAAAGAAGATTTATTTTCTATTGAGCAGATATTTTTCACATACATTACGTCTGTACATTCAGTGCTCCTTTCATGGTTCGTATAATTGTGCATGTGGCATTGCAGTCATTAGAAAATCAGATAATAGGCAGATACGTAAATAAAATGACAAATATATCAAACTGAGAACTATCTAAATACCAAAAGTCAAAAGGGTTAAGAATTAAAAAAAAAATGATTGTGATAATAAAATAAAATTAAAGTCCATCTCCCTCCCTTCCTCCCTATTACTGCCATATAAACTATTATCCTCGCTCAATATACTTTTTTTTTTAACACGAGATGTTATTATTATGCCTTCCGGGACACTCGCAGAGTTCATACTTAGGAGTTAGCTTTTAACTCTGCGTTTGCAGCTATAGTCTTGTGCACTGTCAAAAAAAAACCTAACAAATAAGAAAAAGCTAAATGAATTACATTGCATTTAAAGTTGTATTTCTGTCTCTATTGTTGAATTTTCTCATTTTTTCTCCACAAAAGGCGAGAAAGCAGAGTTGGTGAAAAAAATCATACAGCTTAAAGAGTCACTGGACAAACAGAAAGACCGGGAAGATTTTGTTCCAATACTGAATGAGGTGAAGACCAAACTGGAAAACATGAGGCATCATCTCATACTGCACCTGGAAGAGGGGGAGAGGAAGAGGGAAGTGAACAAACTGAAGCTTCAGGCAGTGGAGAAGGAAATAACAGAGAAAGAGAGGACATCTGACAAACCGGAGGAATTATTAAGAGAAAGGGAACGTTTATTGCGCGAGCAATGGAAACTGGACGAGACAAAGAACAATAATCAGGGACAGTTACTGAACATTGAGAGACTGCTGGAGCCAATAGAGATTAAGTTTACCTGAAAATTTTAAAAGAAAGAAATGTCTTTATTTTGCCGTACTTAAATGTACCAATAGTCCAAAAGGAGTAAACATTCTAAACTATTACCAGTACTACACCTGCTGTAGTGACCTAATCTTTCTAGAGATACTGAAGTGAAAAAATAACTATAATCTGTTATAACAGGCTTTACTGTATTCATGGTTCTTCAATATTAGATCTTACATATTAGAAGTTCAACATTTATAGAAGAGAACAAAAATACAAACACATGTGTAACAACATGTGTAGAAGTAGTGCAGATTTGACCATAAGGATATCTGGGCAAGATGTTAGAGCTGAATAAGACTTGAAGTGTAACTTGACGAAGTGAGTACAATGGTGTGAATGTGTTACTTGTTTGAAATTAACTGTTTTCTTTTTTTTTACTTTTGTAAGGCATCTTGGAATATGCAAACAATTACAAAGTCAAAGCATTAAGTTCTGAGGATCTTGTGATATTCCTTTAAGAAGACTTTGTAGAAACATTTTCTATATAAATATGCTTTTTGCAATAAATGTCTTTTTGTTTCTGTACTGTCTGCTCTATGGTCAGTTTATTTACTGTCTTTGCTGGTGTTCTTTACTTGCTTTCCCCCTCTTGACCGCAAGATGAAGATAAGATGAACAGATCAGTTAAAGAGTTAAATTTAATAGGTGGTGGGCGTTTTTTGATGCGGCTTAACTAACTCTTGAATGGAAAAGTAATTTGAATCAGTATGGCAAGGTGTTGCGTGCTAAAAGGAAGCAGATGTCGAACTCCATTTTATATGGCTGATTAAATATTAACCAGTGTTGTTGTCTCTAAAAAAAACAACCAGCAGCCTCAAAATCCTCACATTAAATCTGATGTTCAAAACTTGATGTTCAACCTTGAGGATTTCCCTAAACTGTAAGTAAGGTTTAGAGTTGTCTTGCAAGCGAACATATATTCTCAGAATTTGTGGTTTCTAACTTGATCTAACTGGATTTTTATACACACCTTGTGAACACACCTCTTCTAATCATACCAGGTCATGTTCAAAGTACAAATCCTTTTATTTGAGGACGTTGACCGTGCAACTTAGAGTGAGTGAGCTGAAACACACAACAGGTATGTGAGATTTTCAAATTTAAATTGTAATTTCATCATAGTATACGTCCAGAGCATACTTGTGGTTAGTTTATCATCTGCTTCCCAGTAATAATTACAGCCTTATTACCTACTTTTTTTAGGGGGAACTAGCTGGTCCTCCCATGATTCAATTCTTGTTCAGAGTGACGTCCATTTTGAAGTGGATTTTCTTTGCGTTAAGAGCTACTTTCCTTGTACTTAAAAGCTCAGTGTAAGTTGATATATTTGCCAATCAGAGAGACAGAAATGCTTCAGATACCTTTTTTCTACTAATTAATATTTCTTAACTGT
>NW_023339984.1:17555525-17569089 GCF_004916995.1 Morone saxatilis | reverse complement strand
ATCGAGGTTGAACATCAAGTTTTGAACATCAGATTTAATGTGAGGATTTTGAGGCTGCTGGGTTTTTTTTTAGAGACAACAACACTGGTTAATATTTAATCAGCCATATAAAATGGAGTTCGAAATCTGCTTTCTTTTAGCACGCAACACCTTGCCATACTGATTCAAATTAGTTTTCCATTCAAGAGTTAGTTAGGCTGCATCAAAAAAACACCCACCACCTATTCAAGCTGCAGTCTTTAACCCTCATAATGTCTTGGGGTCATTTTTCACCTCATTTCAATGTTCTTTATGTCATAAATATGGCATTGTTTAAATATAACTTCACCAAAATAACATGGATGGTTCCATGGTATGGAAGCTCCACATAAAATCAACTTTGACCACTTTCACTGAATTTTGGGTGTTTGATTTAACTTTAGAACACTTGTGTTCTTCCCTACCGTCATTTGACCCCAGAAGGGCCATTGGGTAACACTGTGCAAACACACACACACAGTGCATATAACGCACACATAGATGCATATAACATACACACACACACAGACATATACACACCCCGAAGGACAACAGGTGTCATTATTTGTCCCTATTGAAAAAAAATAAATGCTTTCAAAACAGCATCCTGACTAAACTTTGACATATACCAGACTTTGATAATCAATCAACATATATTCCTATTATATTAACTATAGTCAAAATTATTCCGATTTGTAGCTTTTTTTTAAACAAAAAAATGCAATATAATTTCGCATAAACGAGGTTTACTGACCCTAAATTATAGAAATTTGGGTCAAGCTGGGTGTTAATGAGTTTGTATTGAGTTCAAGTCAAACCAGACTGGGATCAAATTCATGATGGAGGAACACAACTGCATAGTCAATGGGAAGGTATTATGAGGGTTAACCGATCTGTTCATCTTGCAGTCAAGGGGGGAAAGCAAGTAAAGAACACCAGCAAAGACAGTAAATAATCTGACCATAGAGCAGACAGTACAGAAACAAAAACAGCAGACATTTATTGCAAAAAGCATTTTTATACAGAAAATGTTTCTACAAAGTCTTCTTAAAGGAATATCACAAGATCCTCACAACTTAATGCTTTGACTTTGTAATTGTTTGCATATTCCAAGATGCCTTATAAAAGTAAAAAAACAAACAGTTAATTTCAAACAAGTAACACATTCACACCATTGTACTCACTTCGTCAAGTGACACTTTAAGTCTTATTCAGCTCTAACATCTTGCCCAGATATCCTTATGGTCAAACCTGCACTACTTCTACACATGTGGTTACAGATGTGTTTGTATTTTTGTTTCTTCTATAAATGTTAAACTTTGTATGTGTGGATTTCTAATATGTAAGATCTATATTGTAGAACCATGAATACAGTTGTAAAGCCTGTTATAACATTTAAGATTATAGTTATTTTTTCACTTCAGTATCTCTAGAAAGATTAGGTCACTACACCAGGTGTAGTACTGGTAATAGTTTAGAATTTTTACTCCTTTTGGATTATTGGTACATTTAAGCCACAAAACCACAAAATAAATATTTGTTTTCCTTTTTCCATTCTCTGACAACTCTACAAAAAGTCAGATTTGCATAGTGATTTCTTTTTTTCAAAATATTCAGGTAAACTTAATCTCTATTGGCTCCAGCAGTCTCTCAATGTTCAGTAGTTGTCCCTGATTATTGTTCTTTGTCTCGTCCAGTTTCCATTGCTCGCGCAATAAACGTTCCTTTTCTCTTAATAATTCCTCTGGTTTGTCAGATGTCCTCTCTTTCTCTGTTATTTCCTTCTCCACTGCCTGAAGCTTCAGTTTGTTCACTTCCCTCTCCTTTTCCACCTCCTCCAGTCGCAGTATGAGTTGATGCCTCAGGTTTTCCAGTTTGGTCTTCACCTCATTCAGTATTGGAACAAAATCTTCCCGGTCTTTCTGTTTGTCCAGTGACTCCTTAAGCTGTATGTTTTTTTTCACCAACTCTGCTTTCTCGCCTGTTGTGGAGAAAAAATGAGAAAATTCAACAGTAGAGACAGAAATACAAGTTCAAATGCAATGTAATTCATTTAGCTTTTTCTTATTTGTTAGGTTTTTTTATGTTGAACATAAGACTTAGCTGCACCAGAGTTAGCTATGAGCTAATTGAACTCTGTAGTGCCCAAAAGACAGTAATAGGGGAAGGTGAGGGAAGTTGGAGGGTCTGTGGTGAACTATTTTTATTTTATTATCACAATCATTTTTTTTTTAAATTCTTAACCCTTTTGACTTTTGGTATTTAGATAGTTCTCTATTTGTTATATTTGTCATTGTATTTATGTATCTGCCTATTATCTGATTTCCTAATGACTGCAATGCCACATGCACACTTGTACAAAGCATGAAAGGAGCACTTAATGTACAGACGTAATGTATGTGAAAAATATCTGCTCAATAGAAAATAAATATTCTTTGATAGCAGCTTCTTATGTTAGATATATGACAAATGAGACAAACACTATTTCAATGGTATTTTCACAGTGATGAACCCTGAATTAGTATTCATTTATTACTGTAGATGAATCACACTGCATATCATTATAAGTGGATGAACTGTGACTTACGTTTCAATTTATACGTGGCACAACCAACGACAATAAAATTAATGGCCAGGTCAAGCAGTCCACCAGCCGAGCTCCTTCATAAGGAGGTACATATAGTGAATGAACCTATGTGCAGCCTTTTAGTAGATTACGTTCCAGATATGTATACGATTTGGCAACATACCAAGCAGTCGGAAGACAGAGTGAGAAGAAGTATGTTCCTACTAGCACAGAAGATTATACGGTGGATGTTTTGTACTTATTATGATCAATGTGGGTGACAGATGAAGTAAGTAGTAATGGAAAAGGCCATGCGTACAAAAGCCAGGGCGAGTTCCCCGAGCAGCCGCGCTCTATTGTCCAACACACAAACTTATGAACTCTGCGCTGTGCGAGGATGAGTCCACTCACCTACAGCTGTAAATGTAAAGCAGAACGCTACAATATTTCCTTTTGCAAGAAGTGGATGGATGAAGAGCCCGATGGATCCGTCACCCCGTCCGTGTTACTTTTGAATCCTCAGAGAGGGAGCATGAATGGAAGACAGGGTGAGAGAAAAAGGAATGAGGTTGTGAGGAGCAGATGGCTGGAAGGCGGCTGTGCGTTGGCGAAAACAGTAAATTGGGATGAGACACCAGGGATGCCTTCAGTAGGGGAAATAGCGATCGTCTGTTCAGTGCAAAGTTTATGGCTTGGTTTGAAAGTCTGGATCTTCAGGCCTGTAGGCCAACGCCTCTATTGAATCTACTGGACCTCTGTGATTCCACAGTCAACTTTATTATACTGCGTCTGCCTGGAATTAGATACACAAAACCTTGGCCCTGGGTTCTGTGCTGTAAGAGACAGTGTGTAAATGTAATATTATGTCTGAGTTAACTACTCAGAACTGTGTCTTGGGTTTGGATGCCCAGTCAGCTACATTGGACCACATATGGGGAAAGGTTATTCAGAAGCAACAGAAGAGAACATATAGAGACTTTGAGAAGATTAATTACCGGGGAAGTGAGGAGAGAGAAATTTGCTATTATGCTTAGAACATTAAAAATTATTTGTTCAGCAAAAGCTATGTGTGATTTGACCTAAAATGAGCGAGAGAGAAGTCTTAATGATATGACAATGCCATTAAATAAGAATCAGCAAAGTTCATGTTGAAATGAGTGATAACTATTTTGACAAGAGCTATAGTTTCTTTTAATACGTGGTTCTTTCTAAAGCTGTATCAAAGTTAACCCGATGTGAATTGCAGTATCCTTTACTACAGGCAGGAGCCAAAATGAACTATTGTTGTGTTGACGATATATTTTACTATATCTTCAAATTAGGAACTCAGTGGATAACTCACAAAAAAGTACATTGAATTGTATGCTCTACGGTTAGTGTCTCGGTTGTGACTCAGCCAAAAGGAAGGCAGTTTTCTGCCCTATGTACACACTTTGCTGGAGTACAGTATAACGATGGCCTTTTCATAATAATGATGGACAGATAAACATGCTTTACAACATCCACACACAATGGTCCCCTAAAAAATATCTATTTAGGATTTCAATTGTCATCTTTACTTTTCAAGTGAGAGTTTCCCAAGCAAAAGCGATATAACACACACGACACAACAAATTCAACCACAACGTCCATTAAAAAGGAATAGGGGCAAAAACAGTTCCACAGTAGGAAAATTATGTCCCTTATAAGTGAGCTATATATAATAATAACAACACGAGCGAGTAACTATTTGCTAGCTGAGAGCAGCTTCAGTTGTTATATTGGACCAGGCGAGCTATCCCAAAGTGTGTCAGCTAAGTGATAGAAAAAACTTGAAAACGAGCATACTGCCTATTCGTCTGAGAAACAGAATAAAATGAATGCTTGGGCGCGCGCAAGCGGGCGAAGGGTGAAAGAAACAATCGGTCCTTGCAGGTTCGATTTTGTCCGTAATTCTGAAAAATTAAACAAAATGAAGCAACATAAATCACATAAAAAAGGACTATATGGATGAAATACTACCTAATAATAATATATGGACATTATGAGAATATTTTCTATTACAACACTCCCACCCAAACTTTCTTACGTAACTTAGCTGCCCATAAGTAATGTACCTGTATTTAACACACAAACCATGATCTGTTCGCTAAAACTTACACCAAACTGCAGAAGACCACTAAAGTGCGGTTTCCAAGCCCGCAAGGCAGCGACTACCGGTGGCTGCACAACAGCACAAAAACCCAAACACCTCCTATCTAGCAGTGGGTTTGTCCCCGTCTGGGCTACTGTAGAAAACATGACAATCAACATGCGCGGCCGGCCTGCCGGAAGACAACCGCCATGGTGTGACGGAGAAGATAAAAACTCTCATTCACATGAAAACACAACAGTTTTTAATTTTCCCAGGTGTTGAATACATGAAGTCATACACAATAATATGTTCAATACTATATTCCCATTTCGACCAATTTCTCTTCAATGTTAGCACACCTTGAGGCCCGATATAAATCTAAATCCACGCGTACTTGGTGTTATATACTAGCACTGGCGACAGAGTTGTTTGAGTATTAAAAGGTTTTTCCCTCCCGGAGAAACCAAAACAAGCTGATCCAGACGAAACGTATATGCAAGCACCAAGACGATCTGAGTGATTAACAGAAAGCTTTTATCTTCCTAGTTTATTAGGTGCCTCAAAACTGCAAGTGTATACAGATTCATTAAATTTCTAAATCATGAGCTTGTAGGCAACCATGGGGTCTATCAGAACGCTGAGCATGGGTGACAGCTTATTGACAATGTGTCGTTATATCAATGCCATCAGGTGCGAGTGCTGAGAGATGTAGCCGGCATCCCACAGTATACGCCATGTGGCTGTTACGTTCGCAGACTGGCGTGTTAGCTATATATATTGCGATGGAGGTCTCACTTCAGATAATTCATCTATGTCCCCCTTCTATATCGTCTTGCTCTTCCAGTAAGCAGATTTATGGCATATAGTACTACGCTATATCGCGAGAATCTGTTGTGTAATTCAAGTATCATATTTGGAATAAGAGCGTTTCATGAGGGACATAGCGATAACCAGACAAGCACTAACTAGCATTGTTTCGAATTAAGTTGAAGACATTGCTATCCTGATGAATAGGAAATTGTCATCAACCGAATACGATTGTTAATTGTCCTTTGCGCACTGGGTCCTATTGTTTTGTCGGTAATGGGAATGATTTGCGGCGATCTTCGATCATTCCTCAATATGAGCTGATCGCGACTTATAATCATTTCATTGATGGAGTAAACGTCATAGGCAGTATCCATCAAGAGCCACAAAAAGGTAGCGGTGAAGATGCGCTGAACCGCATGGGCGAATAGAATGATAAAATAGGTGATACGCGTTGGCAGCTGCCAGGCCGGCGAAAGAGACTGAAAAGAGTAGCAGAAGTCGCAGTTTAGCGGAAGGAATGAAAAATATGCGACCTTCATGAAGTGTATGTGCACTAGTGCGTAATACAACTCAGTGCGCACCCAGGCTTACAGTCATTTTAATAGGCATGGCTCTTATAGGAAATTCCTTTATGCTAAAAAATTCCGGTATAACAAAGGGTTGAGAGTAACGTTGCTTGGATTTCAGATATCACCGAACACACAGTGAAAGTGTCCCCTGCGCGCCGTACAGCACTCTGTTTAAAAATCGTGACTCCCAATATTACTTTTTTGGTTTTTTGAGGTCTTGGGTCCTACGAAACATTGTGGAGACTAAAAACCTTATGAAGCTTGAGTTAGTTCTTAAAGAATATAGAGTTATATACATACGATTTTTAGAGTTGGTGACACTAATCCTGAAATACCAGAGTCTTATGTAGCCTTCTATTACATATTATTCATCCATGTAACGATGTCTTACTTAAGGTGCTTTTATCATACCCGGCTGTTGTGCTGTACCCAAAACGAGACGCCGCTTCCTCCTTTCATGTGTTAACATGCTGCGTGTGTTCCCTGGGCATTCTCTAGCACCTATCTTTTGCTGCAGTGTGATTTCATAAATGTGAATGCAGTATAAAGCTGTTTTCACAATTTCGACTGCTTTATTTGCCATGAACAATAATTTTCTGTTACTATAGATCATATAGCTTCTTCTCTCCAATTTT
Organism: Morone saxatilis; assembly: GCF_004916995.1. Taxonomy (NCBI): domain Eukaryota; kingdom Metazoa; phylum Chordata; class Actinopteri; family Moronidae; genus Morone; species Morone saxatilis. Next base: position 17,562,378 of record NW_023339984.1, on the reverse strand, counting down.
TTTTCTCTCTTTTTCTGCCTGTCTCTCTCCATCCGCGGGTTCCCCTCATGCTCCTCCTCTTACTCTCTCATAGTGACTACATATTAGAGATCGACGTGTCTACGAAAAGACAATGATTGGCTTTGGTTTTGTGCTTAGGGGAGCAAAGGTGAGCCTCTTTTCTAAAATTCTTCAATCTCATATTTTTCTGTCTCTCAGATTTATCAGTCTCATATGCTTTTTTCTCTCTTTAATCTATATTCTCTTATTTTTACATGTTGTTATGTGTCACTCATGTCATCTTGTGTCTTGTTCCTGCAGCTCAGATCATAGAGGGTTCATCCAACCAGCGGGTTCAGCGCTGCAGTATGGAGTCTGATTGATGAGGGGGTGGCTGGAGGGCGGGCCTGAGGATGGGGTTTCTCATCGGGTAGGAATATACATTTTCAACTAACGGAACTAATGACATTGAACTTAATCTGAGGTCCCTGAGTTTTACAACAACACGCGTATCATAGCACATTCAGTAAAATTAAGTGGATGTGATACTGATTCACCTTTCCTGTTCAATGTTGTTTGGTGGTGTACCAAACAGGAGACTCCAAGGTAAACGACACTACAAATTGTTTTAACACTGACAGAGCTTTTGAATGGATCATGTGCCAGCCAAGTACAACAAGCTACAGAATGCTTGCAGTAAAGTACCATTTAATAAACACAGGGCCACATTTACTAAGAATGGTATTGTGCAATTAATCTGTGGTGTCATTGAGTTTGAATCCGCAATCTGTATGTATTCAGCGCCTATTTTACAAGACAGCAGCCAATACACTCCATATTCTGGATGGCCTGGTGGCAAATAAATCAACTTGTAACTGCGTGAACACATCTGTAATCAGAAAGGTGTGTTCTGAATTGTTGCACACCTGTTGCAGCCTTTTACATAGATGTAGAAAATGCCTTTTTAACGGCAAGAAACCTCGGACAGACCCTTCCGCTCTAGGTGGGTGGTCAATCTGGCCTTGACCAGTTGGGGGGAGAGAGAGAGAGAGAGAGAAGAGAGAGAAGAGAGAGAAGAGGAGGCGAGAGAGAGACACATCTTAAGCCATCTTAAAGCTCACGTTACTTGCACAAGGTTATGCTGAAAAGAATTATTGAAGCCTTTATAAATATTTACAAGTCCAGGCAATATGTCTACAATAAAGATTAATTCTTCAATTCTCAAGCTTACCTCTCGCCTTTATTAGAGAGAATCTTTTGCACCTCTTGGTGTTCACTGCTTAAGGGGGCCCCAATATATAGAAGGAAAGCCAAATATCAATCATGCAATAGATACAGGGGAAGCAAATGTAATCTTTAGCAAATGCAAAGTACTACTGAAACGAGGTTACATTGTTCTTTGAGATGCATTTTTTATTTTATTTTGAAAAGGCCCACCTTGTTAGGGCCCTTAGTATATAGGACGCTCCAAGATCGTACAAAAAATAACAAAACAACAAAGTGATGAAAAGTCCCAAACGTCCCATTTGCCTACAGGTGTAATGTGATCCTCTAATCACACCAATAATGAGACAATAAAAACCCCTGAGGCCATGTACTACAGGTTTATCTTTGTCGTCCCCTGTCACAGCCCAGAAGTAAAAAGTGTCTGAAAGAACTGCAAGAGGGCAGACTGGGACTACTTTAACATGTTAAGGCAAAAACATGCTGCTTTCAAAGTCCTCAGGATGGAGGAACATTCTGGCAATCCAGTTCGTACTTGGCATGAAATATGACATATATAATATATGATAGCAAAATTAACCCGCTAACCTACAAAAAGAGAACCCTAAAAACACTGTAGGGAGTCGGTGCCTAAACATTACTTAGCCAAACCTTAACCAGGTATCAGAATAAATAGATTGGCATATCAAGCAGTTATGGAAACCGTCAACAGGGAAAAGAACGTCGTTTTCCACAGAAGCTTTTTATTTAAAACATTTTCAAAAAATATTTACATCCAGATATTGAACAAAAAAGCCAGACAGCAATCAAATAAATGCTCCAACAAACTGATCACAAAACGTTTTTTTTATCTATTCAAATATATTTTGTCGCCTTGTTGTTCACTGAGCGGCAACCCCCCCCCCCCCTTTCCACAATGTACTCCTGTTTCACACTATTTAAAAATTAGCACCTTCATTTTCTTGTTTTTGTTTTGTTTCGCCATTATAACATTTCGCAGGGCAAGCATTAATCAATCATCATGTATTTTTACCATTTAGCCTAGTGTGAACTTTAATTTGTTCTCCTGTTTTACTTCTAGTGACTTTGAAAATTTGCTCCTGATTTCTTAAGTTCGCTTTTTGTCTGTTAATCTGCTAATCCAACGCGAGATTGAAAAAAATCAATTCTTCCCTGTTTTATTTAAGTAACCAGAATCTCTAGGGGCTCGCAGCAGTTTGATCTATTTCAGCTAAATGTGCTGCTCTAGCATGTTTTTCTTTTCTCGTCCCGCAAAATTTCCACCTGAGGCTGTAAAAGGTCTTCCTTTTTGTTTTAATAATTCTCTCCGGTTTTGTCCATGTGTCTTTCTTTCTTCTTTATTTCTGTCTGCCTACTGATTGAAGATTCTTCTTGTTCTCATCAAGTTGTTCCTTGAGTTGATCTTTCTGTTCCTCACTTTTCCTCTTCTGTTCCTTCAGTATGGTAACCACTGACGGAAGCTTCTCCTTGTACTCCTCCTTCTCTTTCTTGACTTCCTCAAATTGTCTTTTGAGTTGAGTAGCCTCCTGTGCCACATCATTTTGTTCTTCCACACTCCTTTGTGAATTATTTAGAGAGCAATGCCCATTTTCCCCAGTTGTCACCTTTTTGTGAAGAAAATATGCACCATTAAACAACACATAATTGAAAAGTGTTTATATACACAAACATTAATATAACCAGAAGTAATGCTGTTGGTGTTTGTGAAATATGTGATTTCTGTAACGATAAACAAGCTGTGACTTACTTCTACGTTTATACATGATAGCGCAGACTACAAGCCCAACAACCAGACCAACCAAGCCAAAGACCACAGCCATTGGAACACAGTCAACAGAAAAAAACATTTTAGCTGAGGAGGCAGCACCTAAGAGGAAGAGAAGAAGTTTTTGAATTTTGCTTTCAGCGGTGTGATCAGTTTACAGTCACGTCACATTGGACAGCCGACTAAAACAGCTAAAAAGAGTGCTGATGACAAAAACAGTGACAGATGTCAGAAATATGTGATTCAATAAGGTAGTTGTATATGTCAGGTTTGTCCTCTTGAATAGAGGCCGACTGAAAAGACACTGATCTACCCCTATTTCTTTATTTTTCAGATAGAAAGATGCACTTACATTGCTGGAGGTGTTTGAGGTGGATGACGGGTGTACAAAATTGTCAGACAATTCCGAATTCATGAAATTAGCTTTTTGCAATTCAACAATTAAATATTAAAATGATCAAATCTCATCTCAGGTCTTATTTTATTTCACAAATACACAATGATGATTTCTAACTTTTATTTAAATTTTGTATTTTTGTCGTTAAAACTCCAAACACAAAAATGGAAACAGCTTACCTGTTGTGTGTGTCAGAAAGTCAGCTCTCCTCAGTCTGCAGTAAGTGTCCGGGTCAGAGTCCTCACATAAAATGATTTAGACCTTCCATTGGACAGCTGTAATCAGATGACGTGTGTAGACCTTGTTTTCTGTCTGCTGCAGCTCTGTTGGTTAGTTTTTAGTGTGCATGCATGCATGAATTACTGCCTCTGTGCTTTATCTTATCATGGGACAGTAAATCTCATTGGACACTTACAGCTACACTCAACTCAGTGTGCGAAGTAAAAGTTTGGCCAGTCTTTTTCCAGACAGCTAAATATTCCAAATAATTCAGGTTTCTGAACAATTTCTTCTTCAGGAGATTAAATTGACCTTTGTATGTTTATCACCAGCTGCATGGCAGGGCAGTTGCAATCATATAAAATATCAACCTCCAGGTGTTATTGGAGCTCTGTCACACTTATTTTATAAGAGGTCTGAACTGAGCAGTGCAAAGGTTGAAAGTGGCTGAATGACTGTTCAATCCTGCAAGATGGAGGATCAATTCGGGCTAGATTGCTACAGAGCACACTGTTTCCATATACAGTTGAAATCAGAAGTTTTACATACACTGTATAAAAAAATACATAATCTCTTTTTTTCTCTCTGTCTGACAATAAATCAGATTACACTTTTCCTGTTTTAGGTCAATTAGGATTACCAAAATTATTTCTATTTGCTAAATGCCAGAATAATGAGAGAGAGAATTTTTTTGACAATGTTTTTTATTACTTTCTTGAAAGTCTGTATTTAGTACAGTATAGTATAGTATTTGGTACCATTGCCTTTAAACTGTATGACTTGGGTCAAACGTTTTGGATATCCTTCCACAAGCTTCTCACAATAGTTGGCAGGAATTTTGGCCCATTCCTCCTGACAGAACTGGTGTAACTGAGCCAAGTTTGTAGGCCGCCTTGCTCGCACATGCCATTTCAGCTCTGCCCATAAATGTTCAATAGGATTGAGATCAGGGCTTTGTGATGGCCACTCCAAAACATTGACTTTGTTGTCCTTAAGCCACAGTTTGGCAGTATGCTTCGGGTCATTGTCCATTTGGAAGACCCATTTGCGCCCAAGCTTTAACTTTCTGGCTGATGTCTTAAGATGTTGCTTCAGTATTTAAACATAATGTTCTTTCCTCATGATGCCATCTATTTTGTGAAGTGCACCAGTCCCTCCTGCAGCAAAACAACCCCACAACATGATGCTGCCACCCCCGTATTTCACAGTTGGGATGGTGTTCTCAGGCTTGCAAGCCTTTCCCTTTTTCCTCCAAACGTAACGATGGTCATTATGGCCAAACAGTTCGATTTTAGTTTCGTCACCACAGGACATGTCTCCAAAAATTAAGGTCTTTGTCCCTGTGTGCATTTGCAAACTGTAATCTGGCTTTTTTTATGTTTCTTTTGGAGTAATGGCTTCTTCCTGGCAGAGTGGCCTTTCAGCCCATGTCGGTACAGTACTCGTTTCACTGTGGAGCAAATAGAAATAATTTTGGTAATCCTAACGGACCTAAAACAGGAAAAGTGATTGTCTGATTTCATGTCAGACAGTGAGAAAAAAAAGTGTATGTGTCTTTTTATACAGTGTATGTAAACTTCTCGTTTCAACTGTAGGTTTAAGGATGACCATATCACTTTTTCCACATCTCTGTAGACCATCTGACATGTGCATTCATCTTTGTTATTAGGGATTGATGCACTGCAACTCTACTACTCTACTAATATTCCTCTGCAATCATCAATGGACTGTTCTTGCTAACCCAGTCTGATCAGGTAAACATGCTGTCTGAGGGGCGCCCAGTTAGCTCAGTCGGTAGAGCTGGCAACCCATGTACAGAGTTGCTGCAGCGGCCCGCGTTCAAATCCGACCTGCGGCCCTTTGCTGTGTGTCATCCTCTCTCTCTCTCTGCCCCCCTTTTCTGTCTATCTTCGGCTGTCACTATACAATAAAGGCAATTAAAGGCCAAAAAAACATGCTGTCTGATCAGGCTAGATCAGAACATGGTGCATGTATTCACTTTGACTGGCTTCCTGTACAAAGGTTATAAAGTTATATTTTTCAAAGACTGCAGCATTCCATCCTTTTTTGTCACTTTTTGATAGACAGGCTGAGGCAGGCTGAAGGACACTGGGTTCAGCTGAACCTGGAGGCTCTTAGGCTGCTCTCAGGCTGCTCTCAGGCTGTCAGTCACCAGGATCAGCTGAGGGGAGCCCGCTGACAATGAATTTAGAAATGCCTCCTGGCATCTCTCCATTACCAAAACTCTCCCTGTAACTTAAAGTCTATAGACACACTGTAAAAGTTAGTGTAGTTGCCATAGTTATTTTAAGGCTTCTGTCTTGTATATTTGAATTTTTAAATGACAGTTCGATGCTGATGTCTAAAACATTTAAACAAGTTAAATTAAATTAAATTAAAAAATTTGTAAAAGATGGACAGAACAAAACTGAAATTCTATTAAGATGTCCTGAATGAAGCTTTAACTTAGTGCAAGCTGTACATTTCACATGAATATATTGTACTTAAACACAGTGTGAGACACTAACACACATTACTAAGAGGAAGTTAGATGGCTACAGTTCATTCAGGTAACTCAGGCGAAGGCCCAACATACAAGGGAGAGAGAAACTCCCTTCAGATGGCAACAAGGCGTTTGTTTGCGTAGAGTTTTTTTAATTTTATACTTTATTTTGTAAATAAAATAATAATAATAATAATAAAAAAACATTAAGGAACAGCTATGATGTTTTTGTTCCTTGAAGCAACACAGAACTATTTACTTTGGTTGATTTTAATAACTTTAATGCACTGTGCACTTGAACTTATGTAATAATAATAATAATAAGTAAGCTAATGTTAATAATGTAGCATTATCAAGACAATCACTGTGTAAGGTTAACATTACCTTTAGTTGCCAACTTTTGGTTGAGAGTAAGATGATTGCAGGAATAAGGTTCGGCTGTCAACCATCTACCAAATCTTGTAGTGAACAGGTTCCAGCTTCTGCCAGAGTCTGGGAATAATTACTGTCTGTTGTATTACTTCATAGCAGAAAGACATGAGTAGTGCCTTTTCTTTTAACCTTGTGAAGAAGAAAAACATTATATACTTTAGTAATCCTCAATGAGGAAATAATTTTTTCACTCAATGTTTACATAGGCCTGAAATACAGACAGACAGTCCATACTGTGGTCTGTACTGGAATTGAATGAGCAACGCTGTAGTTCCCAAGCTATGTCCCTACAGACTGAGCTACTGCCACCCAA
>NW_023339984.1:17552805-17555425 GCF_004916995.1 Morone saxatilis | reverse complement strand
AGAACAAGAAGAATCTTCAATCAGTAGAGACAGAAATAAAAGAGAAAGAAAAGACACATGACAAACCCGAGAAATTATTAAAACAAAAGGAAGACCTTTTACAGGCTCAGTGGAAATTGGACGAGAAAAAGAAAAACTGTGAGCAGCACATACTGAACATAGATCAACTGCTGGAGCCCCTAGAGATTCTGGTTACTTAAATAAACAGGAAGAAGGAATGGAAACTATTTTAAATTTTGTGAAAGAGTACATTGTGAAGGGTGGGGGGTGAATAGGTGCAGCTCAGTGACAACAAGGACAAAATATATAAAAAAAATTGCTTTGTGATCAGTTGTGTTTGACATTTATGATACTGGCTGCTTTTTGTTCAAATTATCTGATGATTGTAAATATTTTTGAAAAATATGGAATGTGGAAGTCTTCTCCACTGTGTGAGCTTATACTGCTGGATTCTACGTTGATCTTGAGAAGCCACAGATCCCTGCTCTAAAGACCCGAGTCCTGTGCCTTCGGAAACTGTTATAAATCACTTTTTCATCAGTACTTGATATGACCAATCTGTTATCTGACACCTGCTTAAGGTCTGGCTAAGTATGTGTAGGCACTAGACCTCCCTACAGGGTTTTAAGGTCTATATTTAGTCCTAATTAAAAAGAGCCATAATTTGCTATCATATATTGTATATTACGTAGAGTCATATTTCATGCAAGCACGTACGATCTACAGTAATTCAGTATTGCCAGAATTGTTCCTTCGTCCTGCAGGACTTTGAAAGGAGCATGTTTTACTTGAATATGACTTCACCCTAATTAAATAAAGGTGTGATGGAAATACAATTACACCAGTAGGCAAAATGACAGTTTGGGACTTTTCATCACTGTGCACATGTACTAAACTGTATGCACCTCATCAGTTATTTTAATGAGGAGATTTAGCATTTGACAGATATTACTGTAAACTTTACTATCCAATGTGTAATAATCATACAGACATAATTAGTTTTTTTAGGGGTAGAAGGCCTTTTTACTTGTTGCCTGTAAAGTAGAGACTTTTGGTTTGTATTTACTAATTAGTAAAGTAGTTGTAATTTGCTTATTCCCCAAAGACCTTCCTTTAATAATCCCCAGAAAGAAACAATTACTACCGTATGTAATCTACATAATATGTAATTAGATCAACTAGATTTAATTGCTTACATGTAGACAATACATATATGAGGATTAAGATTTTTAAATCATTTTTGAATATGTATATAAGATCTCAAACATATGAGAGGTGCTGCTCTGTGTTTTGGTTTGTTTGGCATGTAATGCTACTGTTGTATTTTCTTATATTAGTAGATTTTGTATACATGGTGAAAATCAAAATAAAATCAAAATCAAAAGTTTATTTGGAAGTTTGTATTTTCCTCGCCTGTGAGAGCATACCACTGTCAGATTCTAAGCAACATGGCCCTAATTATTCTTTGTCAAGGAGGTAACTGACAACTTTTATAGCTATAGAAAATATTTTTTCTTTGAACACTCTTTATACTGAGTATTTGCATTACTGGTCCAGGAAGCCACACTCAGCATTCATCTAGTCTCTAGAGCACAGAAGTATTGAACAAGGGTGTTGTACATGAGCACAAAAATCCCTCAACACTAGGTCCGCTTTATCTCATGCCAAACTGCACTTCATTCCTAGAGATCCAGGGAATACGCAACCCCCCAAAAAACCTGTGGTTTCCTCCCACAACTTCTTTAAAGTGAAAACATCAGATAACAGAGATTTCCACAACTGAACAGAAGGAGAATCATCCGCAACCCAATTTGAAATTATTGCCTTCCTATAGCCAAGATTATGAGAAATTGATTAATTGTTTTTTGTGTAGATCCAGAGAGTCCTATATACTGAGTTTAACCGTGGGCTGGGGAGCAGCTGTTGCCTTAATCTCTATACTTATTTCTTCCAAAATAATTAATTTTTTTTGCACTCTCAAAGACAATGTAACCTTGTTCCAGTAGTTACTTTGCATTTGTAAAAGATTACATTGCCTTCCCCTGTATCTATTGCATGCTGATATTGTGTTTCTTTATCTATTGCCACCTTAAGCAGTGAACACCAAGAGGCTCTTGATGGTTGTCAAAGCTCAATTTTTGTTACAAAAAGATTATTTCTAACAATCGAGAGGTAACTGAGAAATTGAGAGAATTAATTTTATTGCACACATATTGCCTGACTTGTAAATATATATAAATATATTCGATAGTCTTTTCAGTATAACACACAAAGTGCTCTAGGAGGGAGAACAGTGACACGACTCATTATAACATGAATAAACTCCAAAGAAAGTGAGTGAGCACTAAGATGCCTTTAAGGCGCTGTTCAGAAGAGAAAAAGTTTGAAATCTGTTCGGGTTAAAGTAAAAGGCAGGAACAATCAGAACACACCTTATCTGATTACAGATGTGTTCACAGTACAAGTTGTTTTATTTAAGGACTTTGACCGGGCAACACGCAGCATGTTACACTGAGAGGAGGCGGCTTTGACACAAACAGCGGGTATGTAAGCTTAAGATAGACATCGTTACATGATCAAATATGTATTGGAATACATAACTCTCTATTTCTTTATAACT
>NW_023339984.1:17552552-17552705 GCF_004916995.1 Morone saxatilis | reverse complement strand
GATGGCTGGACATTCCCATGGTGTTTATACTTGCGTATAATTGTTTGAACAGATGAACGTGGCACCTTCAGGCATCTGGAAATTGCACCCAAGGATGAACCAGACTTGTGCAAGTCCACAATTCTCTTACTGATATCTTGGCTGATTTCTTTT
>NW_023339984.1:17550651-17552357 GCF_004916995.1 Morone saxatilis | reverse complement strand
AAGAAAGTAATAAAAAATTGTCTAAACAAATCCTTCTCTCATTATGCTGGCATTTAGCAAATAGAAATCATTTTGGTAATCCTAACGGACCTAAAACAGGAAAAGTAATTGTCTGATTTCGTGTCAGACAGTGAGAAAAAAAAGCATATGTGTCTTTTTATACAGTGTATGTAAACTTCTGGTTTCAACTGTATGTAATCAAAATATAATATCATCAGTACAGAGGGCATTTCATATCAAAGGACCACAGATTCAATTAACAATCCGTCCTTCTTCTCTGCATGTCCTTCTATACCAGGTTTGGAACTGTTATGAAACATTATGATCCGATGCTATCTTCCTGAGAAAAAAAATGGTTATACAAATGTTTAAAAATAATGTATATTTACATTTATCTGATTCAAACATCCAGGGGTTGCACAAACTAAGACTCAATTAAGATTCAATTTAGACCCTTAAAACTGAAGATCTGGGTAAATGGGTGGGTCAGCACGTTTCCCTAACCTTAAACAAGGTCTTCCAAGCAGGAATCATTGGCTTTTCTCAACTGCGCGTTCATCTCGTCTGTCATTTTTCATCCTCCTGTGAAGGCTATCTTCTTTTTGGACTGAAAATATTTCCCAGAGCATAGCTTTAAAAGTAGTATAATCCAATGGTAACAAGTGGGGAAAAAAAGGAAAAACTTGTACTGAAACACTTTACATTACGTTTTATTTAAATTTCCAAAATGTTTGACATCATAATTTTACAGCCTCAAAAAAATATTATCAACTTTTATCTGTTCAATTGTGGGAGTTGATTTGCTTTCATTTTTTTTTTTTCACCTTTTTGGCTAATCCATTCAGATTGGAATAACCCTTGTCGTGTTAATCCGAGAAAAACGATTCTCTAGGGACTCCAGCAATTTCTCTATCTTCAGTTTCTGTCGCTCATAAATTTTCTTTTTCTCGTCCAGTTGCCACTGAACCCTTAACAGGTTTTCTTTTTCTCTTAATAAGTTCTCTGGTTTGTCAAATGTCATTTCTTTGTCTTTTATTTCTCTCTCCACTGTCTGAAGCTTCGTCTTATTCTCCTCTCTGTTTGTCTCGACTTCCTCAAGTTCTCTTCTGAGTTGATCTACCTGTTCCTCTACATCAGTCTTCACAGCGAGTAGTGTGGTAACCATGGCACCTTTAGTAAAAAAAAAAAGATGTGATACTGAACAACACAGAAACACAAAGAAAGTCTTATTACACAGCAAACTACATTTAAGTAAATTAGATTAACAGTTCCTTTCCTCATTGCATTTGTTATACTGTATGTTTTGGATGGATTGAATAATGAAAGGAAAATCCTCATAGTATTCAGTGTGCCCTACTACACACAACATCAATAAAATACTCATTAATACCATTAGAAGTAAGACTAGTTTGGAGTTTTGCGGTGAAATATGCAATTACTGTAACAATCAACAGGCTGTAACTTACGTCTATATTTATACACGGCGACGGCGGCGGCGGCGGCTATCAAACCACCAACAACTACGCCGGCATATCCACAATCCATGGCAATGGGAAGACAGGATGAAGTGAAGCTAGATTTACCCAGTTTATTTGGAGTATCACTTAATGAGGAAGCAGCACCTAAGAGTGATTAAGAGCAGAAATGTTAAACTCATCGGACAAAATCAACAATCATTAAATCAGTAAAGTGCTGAGGACTGACTG
>NW_023339984.1:17549851-17550527 GCF_004916995.1 Morone saxatilis | reverse complement strand
ACAATCTGGCAACACTAATGTGGATGTGGATTACCTGAAAGAAGAAGTAAGGAAACTTTTTTTGAGTGTGTAATTAAGTATCCATAAATTAAGACTTGTCCTACAACAACTGGATATTAAAATGCTAAAATCACATTGAATCTCCTCATCACCGGTTTTACTGATGTGTGTGTTAGTCAACAATTATAACATTGCTAACATTGCTCTGAGTCGAATAAAGTACCAGTATCAGATCATCTGTCAGTTGAAGCATAGTAGAGTTCTGAAAAATTCTGAAAAGTGAATAAAGACATGATTTTGTTTCACAAATAGCTGCTGAATCTCAAAACTTCTTAAAACTAAAACTAAAAATTTAATTTTCCAAAAGCTTACCTGTCATGTGGGTCAACAAGTCAGTTCTCCTCAAAGCGCAGTAAGCTTCTGGGACAAAGTCCGAAAATTGACATTGATATCGCTCAGCTGTAATCAGATAATGTGTGTTCACCTTGGGTTTCCGTCTGCTGGCGCTCTGTCTGTTGGTGTGTGTCCAATTCTATTAACATTTACTATATAATCCCACAAATTTGTCAGTGTATGTCTCGTCAATATCAATATCCCTTTGTCCTATCATGGAAAAATCCCATCGGACACTTAAAGGGGCAGTGTGTAAGATTTTGTATGGAGTTAGAATCATGCC
>NW_023339984.1:17545291-17549770 GCF_004916995.1 Morone saxatilis | reverse complement strand
TAGTTTGTACTTGAAGGATTTTTTTTTCTGATCCAGTGTTTGTTTTGTCCATTCTGGGCTACCGTAGAAATAGGGCAGTTCAACATGGTGAACTCCATGGAAGAGGCTCCACTACCTCTGTATAACAATTGTTATTTCCAGGTGATTATACACTCATACAAAACATACCTAATGAAGGTATGTTCAATCAGGAAGACCTTCTTTTGTTCATTCATAAAAATCTTCTCTCTCGTTTCCCCTCTCTCTCCTCTTCAGCTGACTATTGACGGTTACCCTTTAGTTAACCAATCAGATTTAACCTCATTTTCCACAAGCCAATCACATCATCGTCATACTTTGAATCTGTTCTCCTCCCTGTCGCAGTTCTCTTCCATTTCAGTGCAAATTGCAGCAATCTCTTCTTCCCCCCACTCACCTCCTCTTCATCATATCAGCACCCACGCTAAGCTAATCAAAGCCACTCCTCAACATATCAGTCTTCAGTCTTCAGTCACTCCCTCCTTCATCACCACCACCAGTGTCTAGACTCCATTGGGGGTCTCCTATACTATTCACTGCTACACCCCCCCTTTCAAATTACATTGCTATAATGGTCTTGTGAGAGACTGCATGTTCTCCCAATTAACTTCCCTTGACCAAGACACTAACTTAGATCTGGAGTTGTATACATCCGCTGCCCACTGCTCCTATAAGATTGATTAAATGCAGAGGACAAATGTCACTATACATTCTATTGTGTGTGGTTGTATTAGGCAATATTGATAGCCAATGATTCAAGTTTCAAGTTTCTGTTGAGTTGTAGTCATATAAAATATCAGTCTACTGGTGGAATTTATATTACTATCACGCCTGTATTTTATGAGAGAGAAAGTCCATTGGGACAATAAAGGATTTGCTCTGACAAGGTTTGTCATTTGGCAGCCAGAAATTAAAGTGACTGACCACTAGGGGCAGAAAAGGACTACTTTTAGATATTGTGGAAAACACTACCCTTTCAGAGTCCTGTAGGATCAATTCTGGGTGTACTGAAATACAGAGATCATTCCATATACAAACTATTACAGTCTCAATCCTCTCAACAATCTATAGTACTGGGGTCTGTCTAAGTGTAGTGAAATTGTTACAGAGCCTCCATACCATTTTAGTGAGGAAGTATGTATGTACGGTAGGTGGATGGAGGGGTCAACAAGGTGTCAAGACTTTGACACAGGAGGCGACTTTTTATTTCCCATTTCCTACCAACTAAGAGACCGATGATCGTTCCCTAAATCAGCCATGATGAAAAATATTTAGTTTGCTATTTAGTTTTGGGAACTTCAGAATTGTGAAAAACCTTATTATGGACAGTGGATTCAGAAGAACAAGCCACGCAGTCTTTTACAAACGTTTCAACTCTTTAAAATATATATAAATATAGTATTGTCATTCAAATGTAGTTTTTTAATTATTTCTGATCTATTTCCTTCTTTATTTCATTCATTTAGATTGAGGGATATCAGGTTTTGTGTTTGCAAAAGATAACCACATAATTTGGCCATATAACACTAAAAAACCAACAATATTTCAAAATAGACAAAGCTTGGCTTGCTGTCCTTTAAAGGCAGCCAGTGGTTCATGCCTTCATGTTTGTATATTCCATATATATGATATGGCTTAATATAATATATATATATATGCTATGGCTTTGAGGGGAAGTTAAGTGCGCCTGACACTAACGGCTCTAATGGTGGCCACCTTTTTATACTGTGAGAACTGCTGACATATACTTTTAAAGGTTGACTCACCTAGCTTTTATCTTTAAGCCACTCACACTTGTCCGCTCTTTGGGGATTAAACTAGTGAGCGTTTCCACCACAGTAGTTCTGCTCTCACACAGGACTATTCATAGATCAGCATTTGCGAACGTGCTGCCCTGCATCATTAAAAACAGGAAGAGGAGGTTCTACATCACACTGTATTTCAGTGCTGATGCCGTGACAGTCAGCAGCCCGAGAAACATGGACAGTTTCAGCTCTCTGCATCAGACTGGTGAGTACCCCAGACTTTCATATTCATTAATCTGTCTTTTTAGTCAGACAGATATCTATGCATTATATTTAAATAAACAGCTCTCTTTGTCTCTGGCAAGTGATGGATGTGTTTGTCATTGCTGGTTGCACAAGCTTTGATTACATTACCTTTGCCCTCAGAGAGCCCTGGTGAAGTTGGATATCATTTAATCAGCTGATCAGATAAAAATCTCTAACACTTGAGCTTGTCGGCCGGCGTTTGGCCACACGTGATATCCTCGATCATCTTTGCACTGTGTATACCTTACCAACAAATGAGTTAAAAAAAGAGATCCTCAAAACTATCAACAGTGTTTAGAGACTAAACAGACTAGATTATAACCGTAGTTTTATAAACACAAGTTTGTATATAACTTAAATTTGTAAGTATTAACATTTTGATGTATTTGTCTGTTTTTTGTCTTTTTGTTGAATTTCATTTGAACATCTTTTAATTTAATTTCTTTCTCAGATGCAGCGTTTCCTCGTATTTCTCCAGACAGACTGCAGTTCTTTGAATATGAGACTCTCACTATAAGTTGTGAAGAGTTTGGAGGCTTGAGTGAATGGAGAGTGATGAAGAAGCTCAAAATAACTCCAACAGAGTCTTACAACTGGAACTCATCAGCAGCCTCCTGCACCATTTATCCTACCTTTAAAAGACACAGTGGAGAATACTGGTGTGAAGATGCAGAGGGAAACACAAGTGATGTCCTCAACATCTCCATCACTGGTATGTTTAGCAAATAATAAATCAAGATTTTTTTAGGTTTGTTTGATGCAGTGACACAGTTAGCTTAACTTGCTGGAAGACGTCTATAGTTCAACAACAGAACAGCCATGACCGACTCAAACTGCACTACTGATCTGGCAGAAATTAGGCCAGTTGGACCCGGAAATTAGACATATCATGTTCAACATATATATATGTTTATTTTTATCACATTTTTCAGATGGTTCTGTGATCCTGGACGTTCCTGCCCGTCCTGTGGTGGCGGGATATGATGTGATTCTGCACTGCAGGAAAGAGAAAACTCAAGCAAATCACATTGCAGATTTCTACAAAAATGGGGTGTTTCCAAGTTGGGGACTGGTTATCGAAAAAAAACATAACAATGAAAAAACCATCACAAATGTTTTTTCCAGAAATTGGATGAAGATGGTTAACAAGTGCCAAAGCAATCGTCTTGGAGCTGAAGAATCACCAGAAACGTTTTGGCTGTCTGTTTTAAATCAAAGTAAAACAGCTTACGAAGAGACTCGTCTTTCTGACAGTGACTCTCTTAATCTTTCCTCCCTGCTGTGGATTGTAAGCAGTGTTTTATTGGTGGCTCTGGTGCTGTTGGTGGTGGGACTACTTCTCTGCAGGAAACACAGAGGTACAGCAACACTGCCACAATAGAAATTACATTTACATAGTATTTGTTGAGTGTTCTGTTGATCATGTCGTTGTGGAAAATGTAAACTCTGGCTGACTTACATCCATAAGCAATGTTTGTGCCCTGAAGTCTATGTGTATGGTTGGATTTAGGCAGAAAAAGTGGTTTTGTTTAAATGGTAAATAATAGATTTAAAAGAAGTGTTTGAGTACCTAAACATAACCATAAGTATAAGTATATCGGATATTTTGGTGGAAAACCAAATATGTTGTCCGTGAATTCCGTCCCTGATTTTATTGAAATCATAAGTCTTTTACTCGCTATGTTAATTAACTTCCTCACAGTAATAGAACACATAATTACCACATTACATTTCCTTCAAAACACATTTGCTTGTTTGCAAATTAGTATAATATGAATATAATTTCTTGGAGACAGGGTTGAATACAGATAATAACCCATCAGTAAATGAATTCATGATGTGTGCTTCCAAACCTCCTCTGCTCTTCATCCTGTATTATCTTCAGTGTTGCTTCTAAAGCCACCAGCACAAGTTCCTCTTCTTTTTTTATTTTTATGATATGACTGATTCTTTCTCTCCAGTATTGGGCTTTTGTTCGTGTGGAAAACAAACACCAAGATCACAGCCACATGAAGGTCATCCAGGTGAGAAACACCAACTACATACCATTGCACTGATATATTAATGTTATTATGCAAGTTATTCTAGGAATGTAGACTAATAATTAGCCATCCTTTTCCATGATCAGTACCCTTATTTGCAACTAGCCATTTACACTAGTTTTGCAAACTTGAAAACGACTCTATTGTATCTGCTTTTCTCTCAAACATGTGGCAAACTGTACAATGCATAGCTGGAGTTTTCTCTACCTCCAGCCAACTGAACTCAGCTCAGAGAGGAACATTTCGTTGGCTCACCCCCTGCAACATATGCAGTTGTCAAAAAACAATTATGACAGCTCGACAATGAAGAATGTAAACAACACGTGGCGAACTGTCTGATTTTAAATTTTTTTGTTTTAGTGTCAGCT
>NW_023339984.1:17542295-17545191 GCF_004916995.1 Morone saxatilis | reverse complement strand
TTGAAAAACCCAGGTTTGGTTGTGTGCTAGTGAGGTAACTCACATTCACATGCATTCACTGATATTAAGTATTAACCAGTGTTTTTGTGCAGTGGTGAGACTTAACAGTGACAGTACATAACCTCACTCCACTATTGTTCCTCTTAATGAGATAAATGTCTTTCATGTGACTTTTATGTAACTTTTTTCAAACAATAATAATCATGAAGTAAAATCATGAAGTAAAAATCACACTACAATGTGTTCCTTAGACACATATTGCAGGGAATGTTTCACTTCTCGTCAAAGTCAACGCTTACAGTTGAGTTTTAGTGTCAGTTCCTTGTGGCCAAAGAATGAGATCTTCTTTTTAAAGCAGCCAAAGGAGGATACATCCACTGGGGAAGAGGAAGCACAGAGACATGTCTACACCTACAGAGGATAGTGGGAAATGAAAAAACTACCCAATTGTTTTTTTAGATGTAAGGCAGACTCCGAGGGGTGGATAAAACAAAAAATGAATTAATGTGAAGTGTGTCAGTATACTGTGCAGGGTGGATTTTTCTTTTAAGGAACATTTCAGCAAATATTCTTCATTCTAAGTCATAAATACTGTTGTATTTTCTATAAAGCTCTGTTGATGTCGTATAATCCTTTTTAGTTTATGTTTAAGTTCATAGTTTATTGATTATTCTATTCAGTACCAGACCCACTCATTGAATGCAAACATGTTTGTACTTGCCTTAGGAACAGAAACCAGAAAATTAAGTAAGCTGTTTGCAGATCTTGTACATTTAACTGCGTCATTTAGACTATACATTCATAATGACAGAGCGAAGAGCTTTTTACATACTATAATCAACAGCAGTTTCTGTACAATTATGAAGGCTGTAAACATTCATAATCACAAGCCAAGTTCACCTGTAAATGTAGCAAACTTTCAGAAAATTGGCACATTTTGCTTTTATTAATTCACCAACTTTTCCACCTGAGCCAAGTGTAAAGCATTACTAAAACAAAAATGGATTTGGATTTTTTTTCTTTTACTTCAATGTTTTTATGTGCAAACTGAACTGTTCATTGATGGAACAATTTGAAGTAGTCAAGCTGTTTGCAGTATTTGAAAATGGTCATGTGGTTCATCGTCCTCTTCAGTCTGTATCTGGGGTCTTCGGCTTGGTCACGTCCTCAGTGTCTATTTTTAAGAGCGAGCAGTTTATTAGAGTGGAGCAGTTAAACCACAATGTTCTGCCTGCTCTGTTCACATGTCTAAAAACGCTGCTGCTTTTAAATACGCTCACTGTGGTCATCGACCACACGATTCAGTTAACAGCGGTTTGGCCTGAAACAGACACACTGACAATAAGTTTCCATTATCATATTAAACCACTGACATCCTTCACATGGTCCCTCGCTGACACTACCTCTGGGGCCCAGTCACAGCAGCTCAGTTCATTTAGAAGCCCTCACTCTGCTCCTTAAGGTACGCACCAGAACTTGCCAGGTTAAAGATTTACAATGATGTTTATAGGCAGGGTTTACATTACACTAAAAAACATTAAGTTGACAGTCTCAAACTGCCTGTTGTGAACAGTTTACTTTTAATGTTAAATGTATTAATACTGTGCCCAATAATTTGTTTATCTGATGTAAACAAGAATACTGTCTGTTCACTGGATTATTACTCTATCTGCCTGTCACTGAAGGCATATAAAAAAGGTTAAAATAGGAACACAAATTTACAGGTCAGGGAGAGTTTTACTGTACTAAAGCCATTCATGGATCAATCACTCTCATTATTAAAGTTTTAAATAAACGTGTATTTTTCTTTAGGTTTTGGGAATTCCCTGATATTGTTTTAAATTATTGTTTTAAATAAAATGTTACTTTGTTTGGATTTTGTGTTTCAAAATGTTTTACTTTGTACAAAAGTACATGTCTGTCCATCAACATCACTACTCCTAAATCCACTGAATGCTATTGCGTGTAACCATTTAAATACAAATTCAATGGTTTATTGTCTTTTCAGCCATTTACATTTACATTTACAGTGATAGAAATAATGGGTGTAATGAATGTAACACATTTTATAAACAGGAAAATTCTGCTTTCAGCACACATAAATGACTTATAATTAGGCATGTTTCCTTGTAAATATATTTTTACACCAGTAATTAATATATCTGTAAAAGCTGTTGACGTTTAAACACAGTTTCAGTTACATTGGCATCATGAGACTATTATGCAGTTTATTATAGTGTTACAGTTAAATCACCCAGGTCTATGTTCTGTTTAAAAGAACAGTTCTGCTGCAGCTTTTAAATACACTTGCTGCTACATTAGACATACTATAGACGGTTGTTACATTGTGTGTCTGAATATACACTTCCAAGACGTTAAATTAAGGATTATTGATAGTTCAGTTGTTACGTGTATAGTGTGTTTTGCCTCTGCTCTGTCCTGCTTCCTGTTCCAGGTACCGCCCTCCCCTCTGACGGGTCAGGCACACCTGCAGTAGTTTTAACAATCATGCAGATTGCCTTAAAATGAGGAAGACGGGAGCAGACGAGTCCAGTAGGCCAAACCGCCAGATAGCTAAGACGTCGGTTGTGAAGCAGAGCTGTGTGTTGTTTGTGCGTGTGTACATGTGTACATGTGTACTATTGTCTTATTACTCCCTCAGTGGAGCGAGAGCATTATTCATATTTATTTGTTAGACCAGTGGTTGGTTTGTTTAGTTTGGATGGCTGCCACTTCCTTTTTTTTTTAAAGGAAATTGTTTTATGTTAATATTGAACTCATTTACGTTTAAATAAATAGTTTGCCAGTACAAATAATTCTGTTTTCTCTCTTTCTTTAACACCCGGTTAATTATTAATTGTTGCGCCTCTCTTCCCCTGGATCTCACAACTGAGGT
>NW_023339984.1:17542066-17542195 GCF_004916995.1 Morone saxatilis | reverse complement strand
AGATAAAGTGATGTCCATGAGGGGGGTGAGGAGAGCCCAGAGGATACTAAAAGACAGCACTGAACCCGATCTAGCAAATGATGAAAACATTTCTGCTGCTGTACGGACTACAGATATATTCATCTATTT
>NW_023339984.1:17538526-17541858 GCF_004916995.1 Morone saxatilis | reverse complement strand
ACACTCGGATGGTATTGGAATGATTGCACTTCGAGCTGATGTTTTATACTGCCTCAACCAGTAGGAGTTAGAGAGAGAGGGGGGTAGAGAAAGAGAAAGATACACAGCAACAACAATATAAACAATAACAATAAAAATAATAGCAATAAACAGTAATAATAATAAACATCAAGACCGCGGCAGTAGGCACAACTATGATCCATGGGAACCTGCAAACGAAAACTGGGAACAGGGTTGAAGCTAGGTTAGTAACACTAATGTGCATTAATGTCTACAGATAGAGAGGGAGAGGAGGAGCTCAGTGAATAATGGAAAGGTAACAGGGTAATATGAGATCTTTAAGATGTGATGTTGCCTGACATGAGGAGCTTTGTAGCTGAGGGGGATGATTTCAAAGGTCCACTGTATAACATTTAGGAGGAGCTATTTGCAGAAATGGAAAATAATATAAAGTTTTCATTAGTTTACAATCATCTGAATATAGGAATGTTTCTATATGTTTCTACAGTAGCCAAGAAGAGGCAAACCAAACACTGGCTCAAGATAGAGTGAGGGTGAAGAGAGTGAGTTGTGATTATTATACTACACCGCTATATGCGACAAAGTCCTAAACACTTGCTCTTTGAATTGTATTGTGAATTTTACAGGGATCCAGTGCAGAGGAGCTAATGCAGGATCGATTTTCCTGTCAGTACTTGTGCTGCATCGTTTTGGATCAACTGGAAAGTTACTTTACAAACACATTTATTATATAATACTAATTTCATTCATAGAGAACTTTGAAACACACAGTAATATAAAATAAGACCACACCTAAAAAACAAAACAATAAAGAAGTAAAAGAAATATGCAGAAATAAAGAAAAGAAGAAACAAAAAACAATACCATCTGTACCACGGGTGGGTGAGTTGATATGTTTTTAATCATAGATGTAGTTTCCATTTTTGACCACAGGTGGGCGGTATCACCATTCACAACATCTGTGTTTCCACCATCTTATTTCAAATGAAAAACCTCACCACTAATACAGAATTTGCTAAGGTTATGGGTTGGGTATTGACTGTATTCTGCTATCACAAATTAAAACAAAAATGAACAGAAACCACTGTGGTATCGTAATAATAATAAATTGCAGATTTTCTTCCATCAAATCATTTTTTTCTCCTTATTCAGACTCAATATGTACAAAAATATTAAATTGGTAACCCTTCACTTTGCCACTAACTGAACATTCATAAAATAATAATAACAATAATAATAATAATAATAATATCATAAACTGAAATAATAATGTGTCTGTAAGCTCTGTGTATCTGCTTCAGGTCAAACTGCTGTTAACGGCATCATGTTGGTTGCTGACCACAGTGAGTATACTCAGGCAGCTGTTATCATAAACAGAGTCTTCAGACGTGTGAACAGATCAGATAGAACATTGTGGTTTAACTGTTCCACTCTTTTAACCTGCTCACGGTTGAAAATACACACTTATGACGTGACAGACAGAGACGCCAGATACAGACTGAGGAGGACGATGAACCACACGATAAGTTTCAACCACAGTAAACACATGGGAAATTAACACTGTAATTTAATTCTCAACTCAGGTCAATTGCAGTGTGTTTCCATCCACCTGTTTTTACTTTTTAATTTATGCATTAAAGTTGCCAGATATTTGATCAAAAAGGTTGAAGGACGGACAACAAAACAAAACTTTCGATGAAATCAAAACTTTTTACAACAATGTGAAAAAGTACAAATGTACTGCGTTACTGTAACATCACTCTGTGGCTGCCTCTTTCCTGATGTCCTCTCACTGGCCTGTAAGACACATTTCCTGCAAGAAGGTACAAATACTATGAGAAATCTTGCAATTTGACCTCTTATCTTCTTTAGCTTTTTTTGCTCACAAAAAACATTAATTCCTATACAGGAAATAATATAGGATAATCTGTAGAAAGGGTTGGTAAAAAAAATCCATGGAGGTAAACTGACATAGTATATAGTATAAATCAGCTGCATCCAGGTAAAGGGGTAAGGACTAAATAATGATCAACTTGTTTAGACCTCCAAACTGCCACAGATGTAGCATCTGAAGCTCATCTTTCCCACTGTACTCTGCTGTGTTTATTCTTCTAATCTCTACAATGCTAAACATTTCGTTGGAAAACAGGAAGTGCAAGTTATTGCTTCCCGGGGGCAGGAACACCATAAATACAACAATTTCTGTGAGCAAAGAGATGCCGTATCAGCCATAGCCTTACCTGCAGTATAGTAGACTGAAGAATACACAGCACTCTCTTCTGGTAGACATGACTTGATTCTTGCTTTGGACAGTTCTGATTCTGTTTTGGAAACAAATTAATTATTATTATTTATTTTATTGATTTCTAAATCGCATTCTTGTATTGTAGCTATACAAGATGTTATTAAGGATATGTAGGGTCGAAGTTGACTGCAATGACAACAAAGGTGGTGAAGACAACAACTCCCATGATAACACACCACTTCACAACATCAACTTCATCTTCTGTTATTGTTTTGATGTAAGATAACCCTCAGTGGCAGAAATTACATATTGTACCTTTAGGTTGCAGACAGCTACCAAATGAAACCCCTTCGCTCAACCAAGTGTGAAGAAGAAACTATGGTGGCCACAAAACCTGCGAAAACTGTGAAAGGCCCTCTTTATAGTTAACCTTTGTTTAACACATCTTTAAACCAATAGTGCATCAGTGAACCATTACCTCTGGAGGCGCTTCCTTCAGTTTTGTCCTCTGTGCCTTTGTGTTTCCTGCAGTGGATTACTCCCAACACCAACAGCAGCACGGGCAGTGGTAAAAGCAGGATGAGGAGATTAAGGGAGTGAGTATGAGTTTCATCTTCACTATGAGGATGAGTTTCTTCATGAGGTTCTGAAAAGAAGAAGTACAGACTTACAAATCAGTAACAAAATACACGCAGATTTTGCAAAAAACTATTCAGGGACCTCGCTCAGTTTTGAAACTCTGTTATGTCTGACCTCTGACAAGCAGTCGGCTCTCTGGTGATTGTCCAGCTCCAGAGATGTTACACTTGTAGAGTCCTTCGTCTGATGTGGAAACATTGTAGAGGGTCATGCTTCCTTTATAGCCAGTCTTGATGCGGAGGTCATCTTTATAGAAATCAGCTATGAGGTCAGAGGGACTTTTCTTCTTTTGGCAGTGCAGAGTCACATTGTCTCCCTCCTCCACAGGCAGGAAAGGGCTCTCCAAGATTACTGAACCAGCTGAACAATGATAAGAAATGTTGTATGGTAAGCATTTATGTTGTGATTTCATGAAGACCTGATACTT
>NW_023339984.1:17534558-17538426 GCF_004916995.1 Morone saxatilis | reverse complement strand
ACAGCAGCAACAACAGGGGACAGCGAGCAGCGACAACAGCATCAGTGCTGCCCTCTAATGTTTTAATGTTGTGTGAAATTATTGGCATGCCTTATGCAGTATATTATACAGGGGTTGACATAGTATGAGTGCCTTCATAGGCAGCTTCCTTCAACATTGATAGCATTGACCTTAATTTATATTATAAGATATGTTTTAATAATAATAATATTTATATAGCAGTTCTCAATACAAAGTTACACAGGGCCTTACATGGCTGGAACATTCCAAGAAGCAATAAGGCAAAATATAAAATCAGAGAAATAAAGTATGTATGACCAATAAGGTATTGCTTTTGGTACTCTGCTCTGGTACATGCTGTCTGTGCCCTTTTCTATAATGAAAAGTGAAGGGAAGAGGGGAAAAACACAGCTGGAAGGACTGATGTAGAAAAAGTAGTGCTGAACGCGTGTCTGTTTCTGTTCCAATATTCATCGTTATTAATATTTGCATTTTATTAGTTTCATACATTTATATCTAAGATTTTATATATTTACAAGATGCAGTATGTTACTTGTAAAGGTTATATTATTATATGCAAAACAGGGAACTGCAGTTCGCCAAGTGAAAAGCATTTGTATTCCAAATTGTGCGCTTATGCTTTACTATGTGTACTACCACAATATGTTTCTTCATTTTAGTTCTCATATTTATCTGAAGCAAGGAAGAATAGCATCATATGCTAGTAAACATTGATAAAGTAAATATATAATAAAGTTCAACATGTTTGTTAAAGCACAAAAGTGTAACACTGAATGTTGTTTGTTTGCAGGAAAACTCCAGAGGGCACTGTTAATTTGTACTGCTGTGATACAATGAGGGATTATGGGAAATTCCATTGCTATATTATGGTACAGTAATTTCAGAACAGACCCTGTTAGAAAAAGCATTGTTTATAGGTAAGAAATTCAAAATAAGAAACTGAAAGCAGGTGTCTGCTTTTACTAAACAATAGAATAGTTCTTAGTTACAGTGCTATGATTTTATCTCTTTCTTGTTGCTTTGTGTTTGTACTTGTTTATATACATATACATCTTAAACCTGAGAATTCAGTGTGATACTACCTCCTTCAACTTCACATTAGTGTTCATCCATGTGGTTCTCTGCTTCCTTCTTATTTTCTATTGTTCTAACAATCACACTCTCTGTCGTCCCTAATAGTTTCTCTGTGTTTAGTACCAGTACCTCAAATATCTGCAGTGAGCCATTCAGGTCCCATTTGTACTTAATAGTTAATTCTTTCAGATTTCGGTATGCTGGTGCATTGGTGAGTATTTTATTTTCATCCTTCTCTGTTATATCTTTCTCCACTAACTGAAGTTTCTTCTCGTTTTCCTCCACCTGTTCCTCTACCTTCACCTTTTTCTGCCTCAGTTGATCTCTCTGTTTCTCCAGTTCCTTCTTCTGTGTCATCAGTGTAGCCATCATGTCTTTATGTTGTTCCTCTTTCCTCTTTAATTCTTTTTCCATTTTCTCCTCAGTGTCCTTCGCTTTCTTACTCTCTGCCATAAGCTGCTCCTTCTCTCTTAGAGAATCCACCGGAGGATTTGTCCAGCCCTGCTAAACTGATGGCCGGCAAGGAAGCAGTACCTGATGAGCAGAGTAAGACATAAGTAACTACAGCTAACA
This sequence comes from Morone saxatilis, assembly GCF_004916995.1. NCBI lineage: Eukaryota > Metazoa > Chordata > Actinopteri > Moronidae > Morone > Morone saxatilis. The sequence goes on along the minus strand of NW_023339984.1, from coordinate 17,536,758 downwards.
ACAGTAGTTTAATGAGTGAATTCCTTTTTTATGGATTTTTATTATATCCTCTTTGGTCCCTGTTGAAGTTGGTAATACTGTGGCACTGTCTTGAGTCAAACAATATCCAACAACCAAAACCACTGGACTTTTTACTGACGAGTGTAAGCAGCTTTAATTGTAAGAATATGAAATTTACAGTAGTTATGGCCAATAAGACAATTCACTGTAAGTAATGGGCACAGTAATTAAAAGGAAATATGCATGCTCACCAATAATAAGATGAACAGTAGAGGCTTTATCCACATCTGGAAAGTAACATCTGTATATTCCATTATCAGAGATTTTGACTTTAGAGAGTGCCAGTGAAACGTCTCCCAGTTTCAGTCCGTTGATGGACACTGATGTTCTTCCTTTGTAGGACGGATGCTGGTTAACGTGAAGGTCTTGACGTTCATGCCACACATGAACAAATCTGGGGTTCAGGTCAGGTCTCGCCCACTCAAACGTCATACCAGCAGCATCTCCAGGTGGCTTCAGATAGCACGGCAAAATAACGTCTTCACCAAGTGTTACAATTACTGGCTGTAATGGACCAACTACCTGAAACTGACCTGGAAAGAAACATCCTGCAGTCAGACTCCAGTCCAAACATTTTCACATCTGTAATGTTGAATATTCACCTTCATGAGGGGCATTTTATGTCTGCTAGCTGTCTACATTCACATGTGCTTTACCTTATTGATGTTACCAATCAGGTTATGAGACCAGACAATCTGATGCAGATCAACCTTCCTTAGTAAGACCATACAAGAAGCATGTACCAGTTTCAGTATCTTGCCACACTCAACTCTCACCATGTTGTTTCTGTTGTGCTTGTGTGTGAGTTACCTCCACAGCAGTGTGTTAGGAGAAGTAGGACAGCAATGTGATAAAAGATTGAAATACTGAAAGGAGTGAGCCCAGATTTAGACAGCCTCTTCTCCAAGTAAAGCATCATGGAGTTCTGTAAAATTAAAACAAATAAATGAGAAGAATCTTTAGAGAAGAAAATGTATTTTTCCTTAATTTCAGAACTACAAAGATACAGGACGAGTTAGGTATATTAGACTCAGGTAGATTAAGTAGTCACATCAAGGAACTAATAAAATTAGGTGTTTATGATATAAAGGAAGTCATGCAGGAAAGACTTAAAGACTTAAAATGCCTTTCATTCTCAAAGCTGGGCTGGACTATTGCAACTTTCAATTGTTCCTCTTTTTTTTCTGTTTTTAAATGTTGTTTTAAATACAATGCCCCGGTAATTATACAAATTGATAAAAATTCATATTATTAATATACTAAATATCTCCTAGAAAAAAATTATTAAAATAGAGAAGTTGGTTTGGAAACTTAAGGTTAAATCTAAAAAACATGAATCTAGAGTGGTATCTGATTATATATTGTCATTACACAGGCATTATGAATATTTGCACTTAACTTATGTAATAAAATACTGTAGGAACACAGGAAATTTAGTAGTAAGTAACGTAACGTAAAGTAAAGTAAAGTAACAAGTATCAACAGCTCAGCAGCTCAACAAATATACCTCACATTCAGACATGAATTCCCAGCGATCGGTTTGTGTTGTTCTGCCATTTACTTTCGGCTAGCAAGTTTGCCTGCAAAGGGTGGTACCTGTGTGAGCTGAACCCCTTAGCAGCACTGGCTCTCTCTTAAGTTACTGATGAAAGTATGCAAATATAAATGATTGTGCGGATTTTAGGGATTAATCAAACTTGACCATATTCATGACATTTGTTATGACCATAAAGCCAGAATTAGAGAAAAAACTGAGCCATCTGCAAATTTCAAGTGATGTTAGCTGTGTTAATATTACTGTACCATATCTGGCTTTCTTAATCTATCAAGAGAAATACCATCACAGACCAGTTTTATTTAGAAAATAAAGCAAACAAAAAGAAATCATTGTTTTTTAATGGTGTTCAATTTTAATTAACCATAAATGTCCTGCATGCAAAACATTCTTGATGGTCCTGTATAACCCAGACAATCTATCGTAAAGTGTCTTGCTTTCAAGACCAGAGGCACTCGTGAAAGTGTAAGGCCTGTGTTGTTCACATTTCAGTTTTTTACCAAAGGTTAAAGTCCGCTACTACTAGTTGGGGCCGCTGATAAACTGTACAGGTTTCTTCCTGATTTCCAAACGCAGAATAGGCAG
>NW_023339984.1:17529576-17534533 GCF_004916995.1 Morone saxatilis | reverse complement strand
AGTCTAATCCAAAACACCACCCCATTTCACTTTCGTAACAGCTTAAATAATTAAAATATATGTATGAATTATACTATTATATATATATATATATAATATACTATATCTATTATCCATCTCCCAGGACAGGGCTTGCAATACAAAACATACTGTTAGGGATGCCAGTAAGGAGACTTTATTTACTTCCTGTAGCTTCCCCCATATGCCATGTTTAGCCCCAAACGGGTGTCTTGCCATTCCTCAGGTGTCCATCTTGTGTCCGTCTAGTGCAAATATTTGTTTCGGGTGTCTCCTCCCCTAAATTGCAGCTGTCAAATGCAAGCCGCACTCCCCTCCTAAGCAGCGGTAAAGCTGGTAAAACATCAATAGCTGCATACTTAAAATTGATTTACTGTCATAATGTACATGAAATGAAATCGTTAAATAAGAAGTTAGTGAAGCACAGTAATGTGTAGAAATAAAAGATTCAAAGCTGAACCTACCTGTTGTGTGCCTCAAGGAGAATCTCAACCAAGCCGGCACAGTCAAAGTCCTCCATTAAAGTATTTGACCTAGGCCCCCAAACGTAATGGATATGGGTTGTGTTCACGTCAAGATTTCTGCCCTGTCTAATGTTTAACAGACATGTTATCGCATCTGAAATTAGCAAAGGCTCTTAACTGGCTCGCATGGGGTTGCTCCCAGTGGCCAGTAAGAACTAGGCAGCCTCTCAGGTATAAATTTAAGTAGACTATGTGTCATAGACACAAACTGCATAAAGGTTAGAAAAGAAAATATTCACTGACCTCCTAGTTCCATCTAGGCATGGCAAGTTTGGTTTTATGTGGCCTGGTTTTGAGAGTATTTCTATAAAAGAATGTGCTGCTTTGTTGCTCTGAACAACCACAGACCGTCACAAGTTCACAAACTCCCTCTAACACCAGCGTCTGCAACCAGAATAAGAGTCTAAGCTCTAGCCAAGCCTGAGGCTATACTAACTGTGCACTGAAAGGCCATGTTTTCTTTTTTGGTTCAACACTATTTCCCCGCAGGGTAGAAATGACCGACCTTGACTCGCATCCAAGCAAAAAAAAAAAAAGCTCCACAGGAAGAAGATCTCACCTACATTTCACTTTGTTTCAGTCTGATGTTCAGACAGTCAGCAGCCAGAAAAAATGGAGGTCACAGCTCTTCTGCATCAGACCGTGTGAGTACGACTGACAAAACAAAGAAATACATCACGAATCTGCAGCTATTTAACATATTTCTGACATTTCTATCACGACATTCTGCAGACTAAGACTTCCTCTGTTGAATACATTAAAACTTAACATACATTTGTCATAAATCTTGTTAACGCTATGAAAGTATTAAAGTTAAGATAGAAACTTGATTGGCTGTCAGATAAATAACACAACAGCAGGATAGTTCAACACAATGAATTCATGTAAACTCTCAAATGCACCTCTGTCTTCCTTGTCCCTCCAGTGATAATGTTTTCTGGTGCACAACGTTCATGTGCTCCAATGGTACCGGCAGGATATCTTAAGTAAATTATCCACATATTTCTATCAAAGAAAATGATTAATTAATGCAAAATTAAATGTTTAAATGCAGTTGTAATATCACTGATAACTCGATTTAACGAGGCAGGAAACATTAAAATTAATGGCCACATGTTCTGGTCTCATTCTGTATGAACAGTTGCACATATATGACATAACTCAAAAGTTTGGCCATATAATGTATTTAAATAACAGTGCAAATACTACTAACACTTTTCATTTTGCTCTGGATGTCCTCAACAAAATGATGTACGTCACAATCCTTGGCAATGAAAGTACCATCAAAATATGGCTCCTCTGACCTTAATGAGATAAGAAAAAGATTTATAAGAAAAAAAGATTATGTTCATGGGTCTCTGACATTATTTATTCAGCTAATTTTACACTTTAAAAGTGTAAATGAACTCACCCCTTTGACTGTCGAAATCTGTATTGTTCTCGGTTGCCATCTGCACAGAGAGACAGCATGTTCGGTGTACATGCAGGACAGGTGAACTGTTTAACACAGGCCATTTTGTCACACTGGAACTGGCAGAATGTATACTCCATGAAGCTTCTCTGGAATATGTCTCCATGTATTTTCCCAGCCTGTCAATTTGTAAAAAGTTACATGAAATAGCTAAAGTACTATTCTCCAATCTCTGCAACTGTCATCCACACTGAACCTACCCTTCCAAAGTGAGAAGTTCTCCTCTCTAACATCCGCAAAAAAGCTTGCCTGGACAAACTGGGTGCAACAGTTTTCATTTCTTCAAATGTGCTGAAGACATCAACTGAAAACAACGTCTCAGCATTTACAGTTGCTGGCCAGTAGCCACTCTTTATAAGGTCGCTTCTGTCAGGTGTCCACTGTGCCAGGCACAATCTGCACAACAATTTTGGCATGTGCAAATCATACGACCTAAAAACAAAAAGAATTACAATAAATATGTGGTTATTTTGAGACATACAACTTAGCAAAAAAATAAATAAATTGATAGTCCATACCATTTATGCAAACCAAGATAACTGCTCTGCCAGCTGACACTAATATTTTCAGGTTCACAGGTGCATAGCTGGGAAGGTCTCACTGTAGGCAACAGTCGCACTGAAAAGACAGGTTCAATAACTAGGGAGAAGACTTGTATCCAATTGAGATTATTATCTAAACTAAAAGGTCAAACATAACTTTAAGCACTTTACCAAAAGGATCAGAATAATACCTTGATTGACCAGACAGTATGTGCCATCCTTTTCTACGCAGCACACTGTTGGCTCAATGGGCTTGTAAATTCCATCAATGCAAGACTCACATGTCACATTCCATACACAGCCACTCCTCTGGCATGCAGTCTCTGCAGCGAATTATAGCAGGGGATGTGCAGTGACAGCACTTCCTTTTTGGGACCTCATTGCAGGACAGCAAACAGTTCAGGTGATGGGACCGTGCTTTCCGCCACTCATCTTGAGCAGCAGACTGACGCAAGCACCATGATGTGGAGGTTGAAGGCTGCTCTTCCATACTCTGAACATTCGCTGTGGTCAGAATGTCCTTTAAGCTCTGAATCTCAGTGTCTTAAACACAGATAAAATAAACATTAAATAATAAACATTCCTACAACTGTGTCCTAACTTAATTACACTTAATAATTAAATACTTAATTACAATTAAGTATCATCTTACCAAATACATATTGACAATGGGTGTCTTGGGTCATTGTGGGAACCTCCTCAGCAGGCTCAAAAGAAGCAGAGGCCTCCTTAGGGGCAAAAGAAACTGAAAAGATTGATAAAAAGGAAAGACAAAAAAGTAAATCTGTATAGAATATACAGTATGTATTGTAACATAGTGGTAATAAGGCTGCACAGTTAAATCTGGATTCTGAGCCTCAATTTTTGATAACCAACAGCATTATAATGAAGTACTATAGTGCTGCAGATATATCTAGTACTACACATATCACAAAACATGTGTTTGGTAATGAGTTTGAAAATGACAATTTGATGATCATCCAACTAATTGTGAATTACATGGGAACCACAGTCAAATAATTGTAATATGATTTTTTTAACCATATCGTGCAGCCCTAGACTAATAAAACTCTTCATTTTGCATTATTGCAGACATTGCAAAGCTGCGTTTGTAGTGACATTCCTGCACTAGGGCACAGCTTGTGAGAGTTGTATGTCATGTCAACCACACGGAAAAATAAAATGAATAGGTCTGACTGGTAATGAGGTCCATGACTCTGAACTTGAAGTCCAGAGCTTGGTCCGCATTGCCGGTAGTAAGTCGGACTCGTTTCCAGTGGGGGTTGGACTCCGCCAGGGCCGCCCTTTGTCACCGATTCTGTTCATAATTTTTATGGACAGGATTTCTAGGCGCAGCCAGGGCGTTGAGGGGGTCCGGTTTGGTGACCTCAGGATTGGGTCACTCACTGCTTTTTGCAGATGATGTGGTCCTGTTGGCTTCATCAGACTGTTCGGCGCTGAGTGTGAACCGGCCGGGATGAGAATCAGCACCTCCAAATCCGAGTCGATGGTTGGCCTGCCCCAAGTGGAGGAGTTCAAGTACCTCGGGTCTTGTTCACGAGTGAAGGAAGGATGGTGCGGGAGATCGGACTCTGCACAGATCCGTCGTGGTGAAGAGGGAGCTGAGCCGAAAGGCAAAGCTCTCAATTTACCAGTCGATCTTCGTTCCTACCCTCACCTATGGTCATAGCTTTGGGTAGTGACCGAAAGAACAAGATCGCGGGTACAGGCGGCCGAAATGAGCTTCCTCCATAGGGTGGCTGAGCTCGGTCATCTGGGAGGAGCTCGGAGTAGAGCCGCTGCTCCTCTGCGTTGAGAGGAGCCAGATGAGGTGGCTCGGGCATCTAGTTAGGATGCCTCCCGGACGCCTTCCGCCACGTCCCACCGGTAGGAAACCCTGGGGAAGACCAAGGACATGCTGGAGAGACTATTTCTCTCAGCCGGCCTGGGAACGCTTCGGGATCCCCCGGGAAGAGCTGGACGAAGTGGCTGTGGAGAGGGAAGTCTGGGCTTCCCTGCTTAGGCTGCTGCCCCCCCAACCCGACCCCGGATAAGCGGTAGAAGATTCTTTACACTTGAGGATCAGAAGACATAATCTGGAAACAGATCTAACTGACACAAATCTCAGTCTCCTTAACAGAAACAGAATGGGACAACACATTGGGGGACTTGACTCCATATCTTTGCATTTGTTCAGGAGTTGACATTTGAGCTTATGTAGTGTAAAGATGTTTCTGGTCCTGGAAAATATATTTTAACAAATGTAACAGATCCAACCTGTGGCCTTTTTGGCCTTGATTGGCACCATAGACAAATAGAAAGGAAATAGACATACAGTGGAAAACCCACCCTGTTCGGTGGTCTATGTTTTAAATGTGAAAAAACTCACATCAGGGTTTACA
>NW_023339984.1:17527462-17529476 GCF_004916995.1 Morone saxatilis | reverse complement strand
TTCAGCTGGTTCAGTAATCTTGGAGAGCCCTGTCCTGCCTGTGGAGGAGGGAGACAATGTGACTCTGCACTGCAAAAAGAAGAAAAGTTCCTCTGACCTCATAGCTGATTTCTATAAAGATGGCCTCCACATCAAGACTGGCTATAAAGGAAGCATGACCCTCTACAATGTTTCCACATCAGACGAAGGACTCTACAAGTGTAACATCATTGGAGCTGGACAATCACCAGAGAGCCGACTGCTTGTCAGAGGTCAACAGTGTTTCAAAACCTGTAAAGGTATGTTGAGATCATTGGGTGGATATTATGTATTAAGAGTTGCAAAAAATAGGTTAGGGTTAACACAGTGTTAAAAAGGTAAAGTAAATATTTGCTTTGTCTTTTCAGGACTTTTTGAAGAGACTCATCCTTCCCATAGTCACTCCCTTAATCTCCTCATCATGCTTTTACTGCTGCCCCTGCTGCTGTTGGTGTTGGGAGTAATCCACTGCAGGAAACACAAAGATAAAGTGGACAAAACCGAAGGAAGCACCGCCAGAGGTAACTGTATTCTAAGGTATCTGAGGTTAAACCTGGTTTAACTGAGGTTTGAACAATACACAAAGATCCAACAAAGTCAAAGTTTCCATAGTTTATAATGAAGAAAACCTGACTGAACTTAAACATGACCTACAGAGAGATTGCAGTGCAAGTTCTAATAAGTGATGTCCTTATATAGATATAATTTTCTTTGTTTCCAAAACAGAATCAGAACTGTCCAAAGCAAGAATAAAGCCATTTCTACCAGAAGTCTATTATTCAGTCTACTATACTGCAGGTGTGTTTTTTAAAAGGTGAGCAGGTTAAAAGAGTTAACAATTAAACCACATTGTTCTATCTGATCTGTTCACACGTCTGAAGATGCAGTTTCTATGAACAGTTGCCTAAGTATACTCATTGTGGTCAGCAACCAACGTGATGCTGTTAGCGGTATTAATAATATTGTTGATTTGACAGAAAAAGAATCAGTGGCATCTGTTCATTTTCATCTTTCTTCCTGTATTTTGATATAATCCCCTTTGTTTCCAAAACAGAATCAAAACTGTCCAAAGCAAGAATAAAGACATTTTTACCAGAAGTCTATTCTTCAGTCTACTATACTGCAGGTAAGGCTATGGCTGATATAGCATCTGTTTTAATCACTGTATTAATGGCATTGCTTAGCAATGAAGGAGTAACTTGCAAGACTGGAACCACAGCAGAGTCCAGTACAGTAGGAAAAATTTGCTTTAGACACGCCATCAACGGCTGTTTGGAGGTCTAAACAAGTTGAACATAGTTACTTTTAGGTTTACCTGATACAGCTGATTTATGTTTCAGTTGGACATGAGGTCTGAACATGTTACATAAATTGAGAAGCCTTATAAAGACACATGCTTTGTCAGCTTCCTGGATGTTATGTTACGTATACAAATTAGTCTATGAGTAAATTATTGATTATATTTTGTGAGTAATACTAAATATTAATAAAGGTAAGAGGTCAAATAACTTGTTGACATGAACATCTTTTGCAGTTTATGTTTTTTTATTTGTATATCCTTGCAGGAAATGTGTCTTATAGACCATTGAGAGCAGAGACATCGGACTGAAGCAAAGAGGCAGCCACAGTGATGTTACTGTGGCCGAGTGTGTTTGTATCTTTTCATATTGTTATAAAAAAGTTTTAATTTATACAAATACAATTATGCAAGGTAAAAAAAAAGAATAAAAACCATGTCAAAGTCAATAGAAAAAGAAAACACCAGGGTTTATAGAATTACTCCAAATTAAAAGCCAGATTAAAAAGCTAGCTCTTTAATTACTTTTTCTGTTTGTCTGTTTGTTTTTTAATGCAGAGAGAACTTGCAAGTCTAATATCCAGAGGCACTGAGCTCCACAGTTTATGGACACTGTCACCTGAACTTTGTTAAGACCTTACAGGATCTTCTAAATAGTTGTTGTTTAACTTAACCAAATGTAGCGGTACGAGGCACTAG
>NW_023339984.1:17526558-17527362 GCF_004916995.1 Morone saxatilis | reverse complement strand
GTGTCGCCACACAAAGAAATAGAAAAGACAGGCTAAGAGATGAGAAGATGGCAAAATCATTAAAATAACTGAATTGCTAGAAAATCTGCAAAAACAACAAAAGCAAATTAATGTGTATTTCCATCCACTACTTGCATGTGCATATAAGAAGTTGAGGCATGCAGATGAACAGCTGGTTACACTTATTCTGGTCATTTTAATGTGTGAATTGAAATAAAAACAGGTGGATGTAATTGCAGTTGACCTTGAATGTCAGTTCAACAACATATGGTAGTCAAGCTGCTTATTTGAAACTCATCGAGTGCTTCTCAGTCTGGGGTCTTTGTCTTAGTCACGTCATCAGTGTGTATTATAAATGGTGAGCAGGTTATAAGAGCGGAACGGTTAAACCACATAGTTCTATCTGATCTGTTCACACGTCTGAAGATGCAGTTTCTAAGAACAGCTGTCTAAGTATACTCACTGTGGTCAGCAACCAACGTGATGCTGTTAACAGCAGTTTGACATCAAGCAGACACACTCAGCTTACGTGCACATTTATAATGAGAAAAAGAATGTGCGATTTATTATTTTCATACATCAGTGGCAACTTTCTTCCTGTATTTTGATGTAATATGCTTTGTATTCTGATATCATAATGTTAAATGCATTATTACAGCAGAATACATTCAATACCCATACTACATTAACTCTGATGATGCTGTATTAGTGGTGAGGTTTCTGATTTGAAATAAGATGGTGGAAACACAATGTTTTGAATGGTGATACCGCCCAGTGGTCAAAAATGGAAACTACATCTATGAT
>NW_023339984.1:17517758-17526481 GCF_004916995.1 Morone saxatilis | reverse complement strand
GATAAAAATGAATGACTAAAGAAATTAATGTTTTCCAAACATGTTGTAGTGACATTGTTTTTTTCTTCTTTTCTTTATTTCTGCATATTTCTTTTGCTTCTTTATCGTTTTGGTTTTTAGGTGTGCTCTAATTTTATATTACTGTGTGTTTCAAAGTTCTCTATGAATTAAATGATTATTGTATCATAAATGTGTATGTAAGGTAAAGTTGATTTTTATTTTAGCCAATAAAGTGATTGAAATACTGGACTGTATATGTTTGTATTCATGCAATGACACCCACACACACACACACACTCAGACTTGCAGATGTTGATGTTGTGCAGGGCTTTGCAGTTGCATGTTGGTGGCAGAAATCAGCAACTGCTTGGAATTGCATCAGGTAAACAGGAAGGGGATTATATATGACAATTATTCTTTTCAAAATTATTTTTAGTCACATTATATCAATCTAGGACATTATTTTTCATTTGATAACATATCATTGACAGCATATCCTTTAACCAATAAATGTGAAATATTGTGAATATTATTCATGTATACATATTATTCATATTGTAGTATTATTAAATATTCATCTCCACAGTGACAGCACTATGCAATGTAGTCAGATCATGAAGTACAACACATACACATACAAGGAGCTCTGCAGAGCTATAGTGTGGGTTCACCACTACAAGTGACACCTTTCATATAGAAAGCTTTAAATTCAACTCACACAATGAACAAATTATATGTTTAGTGCAAGTAGCATTTATTGTTACAAACTGTTTATAGAAATTGTTGAATGTATGGATCAAACAAATGGATCATGAATCTAATGGAATGAGCTATGTTGACTGAACAGAAAAAAAATCAGTAGAAACAGAAAAGGAGCAGCTCTCCAGGAATCAACTACAACAACTTGCTGTTAACATAATGATTTATTATTAAAATGAAAGCAATTTCCGCAAAAAATGGAGTCATCAATAGATAGTCATTTTTCTAACTATAAATCATCATAGACATCCTACAAAATTCAGTACAATTTCAATTCAGTTTACATTATTATTCAATCAGTAATAATAACACACCGTAATTAGCTGCAAGGAGCGATGAACAAGCCCTCAGTCTGTGCGTGTCGGGGTGTGTGGCGCCGTTGAGGTAGGTCAACATAGATGTGTGATGCCATGCCACAAACTCAAAAAAATTAAATATCATCATCAATATCTTAAGGGTCTTCTGAACAAATCTCAACTGGATCTGGCCAATCGGCAAGGAGTTGTACACGTATAAAACACATAATTTCCGGTTGCCAGTAGGTGTCGCTATGACTATAACTGAATATTGGCATGCAGATGTGTTTAGGCCAGAACAAATACGTGAAATTTGGAGCTGATTGGACCACTGAATTCACAACAACTTCTTGTTTCGAGACAAAAATGTCAAAATTGGACACTTGATTTTTCATTGCAAAGGTCTTTAGATTACACTGACCACATTTCTGATCAATAAGGCACCTACAGTGGTTTCTGCTTGGAGCCAAATAAAGAACAATACAGCAAGTCCTTCAGAAATGAATTAACAATATGTTGGTGGTATACAGATGAGGAACTGTGTGTATAGAGTCTGGAGGTCACAATGACTTATACCATATTAATACAGAGTTTGGAAAAGATGGATGTTGAGTGGATGGTTGAATGGTCAGTAATGAATGATGAATAATTCAAAACATTTACAACACTGATCGGATTGTATTACATATACAGCAGCCAGAAACACCCCTAATCTTTTGACCTGTTGGTCTAACAAATGCATGAAAGTTTATGTGTTTTTTTTAATATTTATTATTTACTTAAGCACAGACATAAGACAGAGTGTTACAGTGTTCTGCATTGGCTTACTGTTACATTTAGTGTTTTCTGTTCAGTATTTGTTAAAGTTAATAATCTTTTGCCTTCAACAATAGGTTTAACAGCATGCATCTTCAGTATTATGGATGGCTTATTTTCATCATGGCCCTTTTCTGTTGGAGATAAAATAAAAAAGAAGACTGTGTTATAACATAAGCAGGAAGAAGGGCATAAATATGTTTTTGGGTGTGTATTGTCATATGATATCAGACCTCTCCTGTGGGCCCTTTAAGTGTGACTTCATCTACAATGCCCCAGGACTTCTGTTCTTTCCAAACTAAATCACTTGGAGATTTGACGTTTCCTCCACCATCACAAGCCCAAATCTGAAAAGATATAGTTTCAGGTTAAGAATGCAAAATCTTTACATTAAAGTTATGTGTAAATGTTTGTTTTCATACAGTGTTTCCAACTAAAATGTTTTCATAAAACATTTGCAAAGATGACTTTTGACATTTTTTAGTTTCTTTGTGTGCCAGAGTTGAAACGCAACCCTGACTTGAGAGCAGGAGGAAGAGATGGAGTTCTCTGTGCTTCCCTTAAAGCAGTTGCAGCCAATGCCCCAATATGGCCCTTAAGACTCTCCAGTTGATCCAAACTGGTGCACCACAAGTTCTGCCAGTAAAATAGATCATATCTCTCCTGTATTAGCTTCTCTACACTGTATCCCATTAAAATTCACAATACAATTTAAAGGTGTCTTGAGCCAGTGTTTGGTCTGCCTCTTCTGAGCTACTGTAGAAACATATAGAAACATTCTCTTCAACTCTATAACTCCTACTGGTTGAGGCAGTCTGCCGCTCACTTAGAGACGGGGTCGGCTCAAAGTTTTTGCCTCTTGAAAGGACATTTTTTCCTTGCCCCTGTGTGATTGCTCATGGTCTGAATTGTTGGGTCTCTGTAAAATGACTTTATAAGGAGTACGGTCTTCATCTCCTCTATATGAAAAGTGTCTTGAGATAGCTTCTGTAATGATTTGGCAAATACAACTGAACTGAAATTGAATAGTAGATATTATATTTATTATATATTATTTATATTTAACTTTTTATTAGTTTTAGTTTTCTCAATTTATAATATGGGGGGTGTTTGTCAGGGGTAAGACTGAAGGAGCTCAGAATAAGTATTACAATGCAATCACATTGTTGTGTTGACACATTTGACAGAATTGACTGACTAAAACCAAAGACATTTCCTGCATATTTTTATTTAATTTAATTTAATTTAGTGTCATAAGTACATAATATAGTTATTAAAGTTATTTGTATTTCAGTTAATTAAAAAGTTATTTCATACATAGTTTTAGTATGTAGTTTAGTATTAGTTAACCCAACTTTAATAACTTGGTCAGGATCCAGCTCAACAAGACATTGCTTCATAGTTCAAATTTAATCAGGTAAATTTAAATGGGCAATGATTTTTATTTATTCATCAAAAGAGTAAAATCTCTTGAAAGCTGTTGCATTATTTTTTCGTTGGCTCTGGAGGGAGCTTTCCAAAGTTTGAAAATGTTTTCCTTTAACCTGATGATGTAATCAAGGCAAATAAAGACACTGTGAGTATGAAAATTATAGGATCTAGTGCTTTGATTCCCTCATGATTTCCAATTTGGATGTGCAATACTAAATCACTGGAGTGCCCCTTTCAGCATGAAGAAAATAAGTAAACAGTAAAAGCAATTGTTACTTACAGTGACCACGTTTCCTGGATCAAGGAAAATTGCTGGAAGCGTATAGGTAATGTTACCCTTGTTGACCTTTATATCCATCTTCCAGTTAGCGAGCAGTTGTTTCTGTATGAAAGAAATCAGGTTATGAATGCTGGAAATACTTAGCTGTATATTAATGTAAACTGACTTTTAACTCATGCATAACATTACCTCGCTGGACTTGTTTTTGAGACGAACAAACTTTCCATTCGGGTCTACCTCATCTACAATCACATTGCTGTCGGCTGGTATGTTGTCGCTGTCCATGCTGGATGTCTGAGGGAGGAGAAAGTTAAAAAAAAATTGCTTTGTGTAGTATCCGCCCACAGATTTGATTGATAGATGAGATGTTGGAGTGAGAAACAATGCTTAGACTTCCAAAGAGGTGGCCAAAGTTTAGATACATGATTCTGTATATTATAGGATGTATTTTAAATACAGTAAGTGGCATTCATTAGCTTAAAATTAACTAGAGCTGTGTGTTATAAAGAATCTTGTGGTACTTTGCTTGTCAATCCGTGCTGATCATGGTTTTACACTAGGTCCAGAGTACAGAGTACAGAGTAATACTTTGGAGGGTATTTTGTAATTTAATTTGGAGGCAATGTTTGAAGAACAGGGCCCTGGCCTTTATATTTTCAACAAATGATAGTTAAAAAAGCCCATGGAAGACAATAATAACTTAAACTCTTACAAAACGAGAAAATAAAAGAGAAATAAAGAAACTATAAATAATGTCTTTGTTCATTACTTACAGTTTTTGTCTCCTTTTCTCTTGATTCCACTTTCACATCCTTTTTTGGATGTGTCTGAGTTTTCATTAGTGGCTTTTTTTCCTTTTCTGTGTTATCTGTCTCATTACTTTTAGATGTGTTTGTTTCTCCATCAGTTTTGTGCTCTTGGTTTGTTTCAGTGTCTATTGAAAATAATATTACAATTATACAATAGAAGACACCTGATGTTTTTTCTCTGCCAAAATACAGACAAAGTAACTTGACATGTACAAATAGTTTATGACTTACTGGTTTTGTTTAGTTTGAATTTCCACACAGCAAAACCAAGTGCTGCAAATATTAAGCAAACAGCCACCACGCTAATGCTGATCTTAGCAGTACAACTAGATGGAGCCATGAAGAAATCCTCTGAAATATTCTTTTTAAAAACCATCACGTAAGTCTGGATCTTAGGCTGTTAAAGCTATTGGTTTGCACCAATTGCCACAATTAATAGCTAGTTAATAATTTCTACCTGACATGGATCACTTGTCGCTTTAGTTTGTTTAAGTCTCAGTTGTTGGAACTCTACATGGGACGCGTGAAATGTTGCTGTGTCTTTTCTCCGCACATCACTCTGCTGCTGACCAGATATAGAGTCATCAGGACTCTGACTGTCTGTTGTGTCAGCAGAAGGATTCCCTCACGGTCAGCCAGAAACCTCAGCTCTGGATACCAGTCCCGTTTAGAGACTCACACTGTAGAACCAGTCCTCCGGTGGCTTTATCAGTCCCTGCTAAACTAACAATAGGTGGGGAGACAGCACCTGGTGATGGGAAAGTCATAAGTCAATTATGAGATAAATATGCATATCCTATTGCAGTGCTGCATATTTCTACATGTTGATGGCATGATGACTAAAAAATGTCATTACTGTAAAAGGGTAGGTCAATGAATTTCAACACAGATGTTCATCATTTCCCAAACAAACATTGTCTGACTTACCAACATCGAGTTGGATGGAAGCTTCCTTCCATAACCAAGGAAGGAAGCAAAAGTATTTTCCTGCATCAGAGATTTTCACTTTGAAGATTTTCATGGAGACGTTTCCATTCTGCAGTTCATCCACAAACAGTCTTGTTCGGTAATTATAAGATGGATTTTGACTTTGATACATCAGTCGTCCATCTTGGTGAACATGGATGTACTTTGGGTCTAAACCAGGTCTGGTCCACACCACTGTCTCAGAACTGGCACTGATTGGAGGTTCAAGGTGACATGGTAGAATGACATCATCACCAGCCAGGGCTATGATTGGTTGATGTGAACAAATCAGGTTCGACTGCTCTGTAAGGAGGGGAGAAAGGGATATATGTGCATAAATGTTCCAATGATTAAACATTGAAAAATTCACTATTTCAGTATGGAAGTATGCAACTATTTTGTTCTTTAATATACAGTATAACAGTCAGGGGACCATGAATGCTCCATTGGGTGAATTGCAATTGTTTTAAGGAATTGTAAGCCATTGACAAACAACAGATATTTCCTTTTCATATAAGGACATGTTGGATATGTTTAGGTACACCTTTCAACCATTCAGTTTGTCAGTTTACCTGTGGAAATTGGCAGACAGCAGAGGATAAACATGCACAACCCCCAGCAGCTGCACAGACACATTTTTCTCTCTGAAATAAACAGGGTCATTAGATACATTCAATTTAGTCTAATATCAAATCAAACTTAATTCTGTATGGGAGTTTTAGTCTAAGTAAAAGTATTGGATATTTTCACCTAAAACCCCTGAACTGAAAGTAGCTAAAATAAGTACTACATACAGACCAAATGAGTCCAAAGTTCAATATATGCAATACATCATGGGTTGTAAGCCAAATGTCGTACAAGACACTCCTTAATTGCATATTAAACTCAACCATGTTTCCTTCAAATTATAAGCATCACATTTAAGCATCAAGAAATGGTTTTAATCAAAATAACATAGTAATGTTTTTGTTGACAATAGAAGCAAATTTTCAAAATATGCATACTGAATGAAACAAAATGTTAACAATTAACATATTAAATTTGATTTCCCTACAATATCAACTCCTGGCACTCAACACAAGGTTCAACTTTTAAAAAGCAGCAGTGACCTTAAGAACAAGACTTTTCGACCAATATCTAGATCTCTCCACTGTTTTACGAGCCTAAACTTGTTTATGCACAGAACAAAAGAATTCAACGACAGCAGCCCTGAGCTTTCGCGTTTTGTAGGTCTTGCGGTACAGTCTGCTTTCATTTAGTCAGATAATTATTGTATTTCTACTACAAATCAAACAAGAATCACATAAATTATTATTGCTTTGCAGTCAATCTGTATTAGATTATGATATACAAGTTATTCTATGTTGGCTTACCTGAAAAGGAACTGCTTACTTGTATAGATTGGCCTTTGGACTATTTGCAGCTTTATGGTTTTATGAAACATGAATCATAAAATAACAATAAACTGGTCTGGACAGACCACACTGAGGCCCTCTACAGGAAAGAACAGAGCAGGCTGTTCTTTCTAAGGAGGCTCAGGTCCTTCAACATCTGCACTCGGCTACTACGGATGTTCTACCAATCTGTAGTCTCATCCTCTCTACACTGAGCTGAGGCAGCTCAGGAGCCATTTTAGCCACAGACTGATCCAGCCCCGAGCTTCAAAAGGCTTCAGATTCTCTTTTGCACATTTGTATCAGCCACCAACCTCCTATATCCACAACCACAGCACCCAGTACCTCCTACTTCTGCTGATTGAGTTAACTATTAAACTGTTGAGGGGTTCAACTGTTGAACTCTTTTTTGCACAATACCTTGAAACATTGCACATGTACAGTTATACACAGGCTTATCATATTCCACTTTATTGCATTATGTGTATATATTGTATTATGTTTTCTTTATCTCTCTTTGAACTACATTCCCCTGTTTTGCTGTGCCAAATATGAGTTTCCCTATGCAGGATCAATAAAGGAATGTCTTATTTTATCTTAAATGAGTGACAACATTTGGACACAGTTTACAATATTAATAAAATAAACGTTTCTTTGCACAGATGGAAACAGAAAGCAGCTGAAAGGCGTCTTTGTGGTTTAGTATCTAGTTTTAGTATTGAGTCAGTGAGTCATTTTCAGAAACACACACACACCCAGTAAACCAGCAGTTGAACTGAACACTGAATTCTTCAATCTTGGCCTTTACTAAGAGAAGTCATCCAGAATACAGTTCTACATAGTGTTTATTGTGATGATTTTTGATATTATTATGTATACATGTTATAGCCAGCCAACAATGAGCCTCAGAATGAATTGTCTATATTTTACTTTTTATTTAATTATTTTAATGACACAAGAAAAAGTTGCGGAATAAGGATTTTAATGACATGACATACAACATCAGATTTCCAGGCCTTTATGAGGAAAGGCATGATTAAACCAAAGACCACCAATGGAGAGTTTCAAACTCAAAACCTAAAACCATTATGTCCACACCACAGGATCAGTTGTCTTTATTGGTACATGTTCAGACTGGCAGACTGATATAGTGGTTGTAACAGCCCTGCAGTTACTTTTCAAAATCATGTGACCATAAATAAATTATCTTAGTATACATTATTGAAAAATGGAAATTGAATGAATGTGGTTGGACCAAGTCTCAGTTTCAGTCTGTAGCTCTGACCTGGCTGAGTAAGCAGAACTTCATTGCAGGGTCCAAGACGCCAAGCCATCTAAGGGGCATAGGTGATAGGAAATGAGGGCCAAGGTAGAGGGAGCACACACAGGTCTCACCAAACTAGACGCACAGAGCAACACCTTATCCTACAACTTGCAGCACTGGAAAACATGGTACGTTCATATCTTTTTGTTCAACTCCTTCAATAAACAACAAACCAATGCAAACTG
Organism: Morone saxatilis; assembly: GCF_004916995.1. Classification (NCBI taxonomy): domain Eukaryota; kingdom Metazoa; phylum Chordata; class Actinopteri; family Moronidae; genus Morone; species Morone saxatilis. The sequence continues at coordinate 17,518,221 of NW_023339984.1, read as the reverse complement.
TGTCTATGTCTATGTAAGATCACTCTCTTACCTGTGTGTCAGTGGCAACTGGAAAACAATTGGATATTGGAGTCAAAAGATTGCAGATACAAATTGAATCCTCACTCTTCATATTCAATTCAAATTTAACACACAATGAAAAGAACTGCATGTTTAATACAATTCATTTTGTGAAATTATTGTTTTAAATTGTTTGTACAAATCCTTGAGTATAATTGCAAAAATTATGAAAACAAAGAGAGTGATCCAGTGAGAACGAAAAATAAATATAAAACAGCACTGCATTTATATAAATAACAAACAACAAAGTAAGCAGATCAGTAATTTTGAATTCATACATGTTGTTGAGAAAAGGGGATCTCTTTAAACCCTTATCCTCGCGTGTTCTTTAATGAAGCGATAGGAGAAGATTTAGTTTCAACAAAAATCAGCTTTATTCTTAACACCAGTAGAATGTGCAAAG
>NW_023339984.1:17498882-17517658 GCF_004916995.1 Morone saxatilis | reverse complement strand
CAGTCTAAAACCATTCCACTTCTAGTTCGGTTAATACTTAATATGATAGGTGAGAACACAGCACCTGAAATAGAAGAGAGGCTACTGAGAAATACACTTGATGCGCGACAAGACATTGATGCACGACAAGACATTGATGCGCATTTACAGATCTGCTAATTCAGTGTTTCTCAAATTTTATAGTGTGGTCCACCTCAGAAAATATCTGTCTCTCTCCAAGTACCACCATTATGACAGATGTTAAAATAGGCCCACCCTATTCAGTTACAAACAGTTAATGCAGAAGGCAGGTTTATTCCTATTGTTGAATCCTGAACACATTGATAGTGGCAGCTCAAGATAGACAGGAAAGGTGGGTAGAGAGAGAGGGGATGACATGCAGCAAAGGACCGCAGATCAGATTTAAACCTGGGCCGCTGCAATATAGGACTAATATAGGAATCATTATGTTTTTAGCATAATTACTAATAATTTAAAAAATATCTTGGTTTTTTTTAATGACGTAAAAATACTCTTTAAAGGTGTAGGGTCCCTATTATTTATTATTTTTTATAATCTAGATCCTAGTACAATTTTGCATCTTAACAATTGGTGTTTGGCAAATGGTGGGTCACACTGCTTTTGGCATGGTTTGGTTTATTATAACCTGGTCCCTTGCACTTCTTTCCAAGTAGTACATCTTGCATCCACCTCTTCATGACCCCACTGCATTACATAAATGTAGTGATTGTAGTAGTGTAATGTGTAGGGATCAGGGTTGAAAACAAAAAACTCAAGGTAATAAAGAAATATATTCACCACTTAAACAATATATATACAATGTTTAGAAGAAAATAGCAGGAAATACATGACCTGCAGACAACTGCATTAGAAGAAGGAAAACCATGGTGGGATGGAAAAGCAAATGTCTGACGTCTCTGAAGTTTCAGTCAGGTGAATCATCCTGGAGATCTGAAAAATAAAAACAAAGTCAAAGTCACATCAAGTGAGATGAGAAGTGTGACAAAAAATAAAAAATAAAATAAGTAATTGAGAATGTGAGTGTGGGAACTTGTCTGTCCTGTCTTTATTATGGCACATATTACTTTCATATTACTACCCTATATTTATCTGACAAACACATTTTAATTCAATTCATCAATTAATTATTGATTTTGATAGAAGACAAATGTGGCTGCTGTTATTTTCAGCTGAAATATTATTTTATCTCCAAATTAAATTCCAAAAATTAATATTTGAGCTTTCTTCTTCTGTTTCCCTTTTTATTTTGTTCTTTAATTCAGTTATTTTATTCACTGACTGTTTCTTTATTTATTTATTTCTTGCTTTTAGTTTTGACCGACATTTTATAGTTCTTACTTTGGAGAGACGTGATGTCTTTTACAATCAAAGAGATAGAGTGCAATCCCTCTGCAGTTGTAAACACTTCTAAGAAAGAAAAACAGAAACTTGATATAATATATTGCCTCAAAATGGATTTTGTATCATCAAACTGGTATATTAAAAACCAAAAGTATTACATTCCAACAGTTGACTGTAATAATCAGTTTCTATTTATGAAGAAGGTAAACTAAGGCGGTGCTAAAGAGACAACAAATTGGTCCTATAGTCTCTTACATACACCGGGAAAGTTCATATGGCCCGTGTAGAAACACATGATATTAACCCACAATAAATTACGTTCAACAGCTGACTCCAGTTACTGGTTGTCTCAGTGCTGACTTTTAAGATTATTGTTCCTTTGTGCTTAATTCTGAAACTGATTCATGTGACATTTAGAGTAAGATGTGGTTGGCTATGTGCAGCCTGTACTGTAAGAAGTATATTACCTACAGAAGACTATTAGAAGAAGGAAGACAACAGATTGATGGAAAAGCAAAACTCTTAAGTTCCTGAAATCCACTCCATCAGTGAGGTGAACCATACTGAAGTTCTAAAGATAGAAAATAAAAAAATAAAAAATTATATTCTGCTCATCAGAAATTAAGTAATTAGTGAACAACTTAAAAATCTTCAGCCAGTGTTGATACTGACACTTCAGACAGTTATGAGCTTCACACAACTTTTTTATGCTGTTTCTCACACCATGAACAGAACTGTGTTTCCCTTTAACAGTGTGGATTATAACCACATCTGTAAGACGTAAAAAAACACAGACAGAAAGAGAAAGTAATTGAGACACAATGTGAGCATGGGAACTTACTCTTGTCTTTATTTATGGGATGTGGGACTTTTTGCTATTCTATATTTATCTGACAGAGAGCTAAATCTTCAAGATGCTCTTAATGTGTTCACACCTAACATAATAAGTGTGGCTCTGAGTCAGAAGGGCCTCCTGACAAGCTGGGTCCTGTGAACTGAGACTAACATGCATTACATTACTGTAAGCACCTTCTCTGCCCATGTTTCCATGGGGTACAGTATACACAGTATAAGGTACACTGCTGCACGTCACATTATTTCCTCCATCTGGACTTCATCGCAGTTTCGGGTCTCTTCAACTTGCTGAGCTGCAGAAACAAAACCACAAACATCTGAAAAAATATGTACAACTTTTAACTACCAAAAGAGAACTGAATGAGAAAAATAAAATAAATTAAAGACTAAAAACATCTGTACTGTACTGTCATGAGAAATCATCACCTTTTTGTCCCTTTCTCTCAGTTAACTACCAGGAAGTACAGTTTATGTGACTCACCTTTAGCCTTGTCTCTATATATGAGTCCCAGTAAGACAGTGGACAGCAGGTAGGGACTCCCCACCACCAGATGACATATGAGTCTGAAGACAGACATGAGGGGAGCTGCAGGACCATCGGGACCTGCTGCTGATGGTAAAACACAAGTAGAACGTCAGTTTATGAAGCCTCTGTGAATGGAGTTTTTGTAGACCCCTTTTCTCCAATATTCACAAATACTATCTCTTCTGGAACACATCACATTTTAAAAATGGGAACACACATGTATTTTAAAGGTAAATAAGTAATTACATTTAAACTCTGTGCTTTCTGAGCTCACCTTCTGTGACGCCTCCAGTAAAACCACCAGACGGTCGACCTGCTTCCTGTCTCTTTTTGGTCCGTTCTGTGTATGAAAACCAGAGACCAAAAAACCAAAGAATATCATATGACTTCATGTTAAGGTAATGCAACTGCAGCATCCCTACAAACTGATCCTCTCTGCCCTCACTGACAGTGTTTTAATAACCTACTTAAAAAAATCTTCATAGGAAAACAAAAATGAAGCACATGTACGATACAAGTTGTCCAAATGCTTCTTTGGGATAAATAAAGTTGCCTAAAGTTTTTTTTGATGATTTTCCACTGAAGTAGTCACTATATTGTGCTCGTGCAACCACTTACGACTTTCTCTCACCTCTGACAGTGAGCCAGCTCTCTGCTGACGCGCCGACATCAGTGATCATGCACATGTAGAGGCCTTCATCAGACTTGGACACTGCAGGGATGGTCATCTGCCCTGTGATCCCTGCTCCGACAGCAGATCTGCCCTTCATAAAGATGCTGGGCTGCAGGATTGAAGAGTTGCTTTGAGCGGTGCACCGCAGGGTCACAGATTCTCCCTCCAATACAGGAAACACAGGACTCTCCAGGATCACATTATTCTCTTTGAACCGCAAAAGATTTAAAGAGTTATTCAAACTTTTCGGCTGCATTTTTTTCATGAAATCTTAAATTGTCTGATCACATTGGATGTTGGTGATTCACTCTTTACTTTGCATGTTAAATCTCCAGAAATTCGTATTCTTATATTATATATAAATATATATATATGTATAGATGAATATATATATGCATCTATATTTAATGATAATTGTAGGAAATCTTTCATTTTGAGTGAAGTCAGCTGTCAGGATTTTTAACCAGGATAAAGGCAAATCTGATTAGTTTTCTGAGATGATTAATCTGCAGTTTATAACTTTGGACACCAGAGAGCAGTGTTGAGAGATATTTTACTGATTTACTGAAGTGCATTTTGTTCATGCATCCTTCGTGTGTTGTGAAACAGCATGGTGGACGCACAATGAAAGGTAAATATTACAACATTTGGCAAAAAAATTAAGACACAAAGGCCAATCTTTTAACTGGGTAGTTAAAAGGGCTTGTGTTGGAGTTTGTAAATGTATGCATGTACAGTCCTGAATATTAATGTTTTTTGATAGATTGCTTTTTTGGCTATTTTGTTTTTACCTTGTTTAATGTCCAAAGAGCCAGTTGCAGTATATAGTGCTGTATGAGAGCTGGATTAAGTTACTGCTAATGCTAACCCAAAGTCTTTTACGGCTCATTACATCTTTTAACCACTGACTCATTAGCAGTGATGAACTAACCAGTGACAGTGATGTTGGCAGCTGGAGTTTTCTCCCCCGATGTGGACTCACACCAGTACACTCCACTGTTCCAGCTGTAGGCTTCGTTGAGAATACAGGACGACACTCGCAGGGAGCCCCAGTCACGTCCACACTCTGAAACTCCTCGCTCTGTTTTGGCCTTCACTCTCCATCCAGAGGAGTTTCTGTTCTCTTCACAGCTCAGAGACAAAGACTCATACTTAAAGAACTGAGATCTGTTAGGAGAAACTGTAAGAGAAGCTGCAAAGAAGACAAAACAACTAAATACTTTCACTTCTTAATTAGCTACTTTATGCCCCTTAAAAATGAACACAAATCACATTAAAGGTACGTCCATTTGAACCTTAAAAGGATATTATTTTTCAGGTAAGGTGCACATTCAGAGGCTTGAACCAAAATATAGGTAAAAATCCTTTTTATTGGGTAAATTAATATATTTTATTGTAAAAAGTAAAAAGATCAGTGGTTCAGTTTTACGGTGAACAAAAAAAAGCTCTGGCTTCTTGTAGGTACAAAAAGGTACAATGGGGAGAGAACCGTGAGGGAAATAACATTAACACAACTTACAGTCAGACAACATGTTAGGTTATCGCAAATGAATGTCTGAATGTTAAAATTTAAATGCCTTCTTGTTCTAAAGACAAATAAGTTTACTTAGATTACATTCTGCACTGGATATTCTGCATCCAGTCGTCACAATCTGATTGCAAAAAGAATATAAGAAGTGTATTAAAGTAAAGGTAACATGTTACTCACAGAGCGTGAGAAGAAGACCTGTGAACTCCATCTTGTCTTGATGCTGACTGACAGTCAAACTAAAGAAGCATCAAGGCGTAATGATGGTTAATTATAACATGTGGTTGTATTAACCTGAACTCACTCTGTGAGCCAGTGACAACGTCTTGAACCACAGAGAACAGTTATTTTCAGCTCAGCTACTAAACACTTTCAGACGTGTCTGAAATAGTACTGAACAGTACATTTTAAAATATGATTCTTAATATAATATTAGGGTTATATTACAGTGACTACAGTTTGTCACACAGTGTTGGTATACTGAGACATGAAGATCCTTAAAAATACATGTTGCTGAAATTGGCACTACAAAGTGCAACTTGTGCTGAATAACTGCATCTGTGTGCCTTCCTGAACACACTCTGTGGTTACATGTGGTCAGAAAAACAAACAAGCAGAGATGCATTTATTTAAAAGCATTGGCTGATGTTTCATGACTTAACATGCATACAGAAATGAAGTGCTCACCAGTGGAAGCTCACAGTGTTGTTATCTCCATGCTGCTTGGCTGTTGATCGACTGACTGACTGACTTGCATCACATCCCACTTTGTCTCCCATGTAGCATCTAGTCATATGTACACACGCCCAGTGGCAGACCATGTAGGGCAGCCTGTATGGCACTGCGTCACATTTTCTCCACCCTAGAGGGTACCTTATCATGTTTTATCTACCACAGGGGCATCCAGTCCACATGTGCATATACCCAGGCCCAGCTGTGGGAAAGCCTCACCTTCTTTCTGATACTAGATAATAAAATCAAGAAACCTGAATTTGCATTGGGCTATATCATTGTCTCTCATATATTTAAGATGTTTTATGTTTTTACAAGTATTATAATATATTAAGAGAGCCCAACAACACAAACTCCCACTCAAAAATGGATCTTTGTTTAACCTTTGTTTCTGCATGGTGGTGTCCTGTTTGAGTTATGGCCCTGGTAAATAGCAGGTAACCAAAAATCAAAGAAAAATTAATCAAAAGGAAACATTTGAAAGCTAAACATTGAAACACACATTCCTCAACAAACAATTGCATATTTCACTTCTTAAACATCAATGATTTGTGTGTAAATGTCTTTGTTCTGAGATCATTTAGTTACAATGTAAATAAAGGCCAAATACTGACACATGTCACCCCCTTTTGGACGGACCGCAATCATTCAACATGAATGACATCTGTCTGATAGTTTACTTAAAATTTCAGTTTACAACACAAACCAATTTTGCAATTTATTTTTAAATATAATGCTCCATAGAATGAGAGGGCTCCTACTAATCAAGTTTATCAAATGTATTGTTTATTTCTCTGTTAACTGAGGACAAATAAGAGTCACTGTGATATTGGTGTTTTGTCAAAGTTTGTCCTCAAGATGGCAGCACAACATCAGAAGTATCACTAATCAGTAATTACCTCACATCAGGAAACATCACTTCTGTTAAATTGAATTATTTTTTTACCAGAAATACAGGATGTGTGTCTCTCTGGTCTGGTTGATGTCCTTCTGTGGACTCTAAGGTGAATTGTGCTGTGTCTCTTCTCCCACAGTCACTCTGCTGCTGACAGAATAGAGGTCATCAGGACCTCTGACTGTCTCTGTAGATCCAGCAGGGAGAGGAGGTTTCCCTCACCGTCCAGCAGACCACCTCAGGCTCTGGATACCAGCTTAAAAAACTGCTGCAGATGTTTTACCAGCTCTGTGGTGGCCAGCGTCCTTTTCTATGCTGTACAGCTGCATTTTATTGATGAAACAATAAAATGCTCAATAATATGAGTATTTGGAGCCGTCCATGGGTGCATGGATACAGCACATTTTAATTGATGACCTAATCCTCTCTTTCATCCATCCAAAATTGCCATTTTGACCTGATGACTTTGCAACGAGCCGCTTGGTCGAAACACGTGCCCTATGTTCGAAATCCAGCCACCTGCCGCCATGAGTCGGGCTGAGACAACCAGTTCACACCACAGCAACTTTTACCTGCAGCATTCTAAAACTGTTGTCTCATTGTGAATCTTTGGCCTGAACTGGACTCAACGCTGAAACAGACAGATTACTGTCATGTGCCTGGGGGTTGGACAAGTCAATTTCACTGGACCCAGGCTGATCAAACTGAAAGCATATTCTCACCTTATCAAGTTATTGTGACTGACATGTTAGCAAACACTTGGCTAATTTACTCACTCAGCAGGCAGAGCAACATTGGAGTTGTGTTTGTGTTCAGTATTCACCTTCCATTTAGCTCTGATTTGCACCAACCCAGAGAAAAACCTGTATTTTTAGTTTCTGTTCCACTATGTCCCCAACTATTCTCTAACTATGTCCGCCTGCTGTTGCTGTAGGTAGCGTGCAGTTGCTTCATCAGATAATAACCCTGATAGTGAAGTGGCACCCTAAACAATGATCCAAAATAGACCGTCCACAGAGGAGTTTCGTCATTAAGTGACACATCCCAACATGTCATAATCTCATCCATCAATATACGCACCATCACTGTTACTTTCATTCAAGAGTAACAGATTCTGTAGAGACATGTTTGTACAGGGAAAAGCTGTGTCTGGCTTTGGTTTGTAAGTAGCACTTGGTTTGTGGTAACAAGATTAAGCACAGATGTTTTTGGTAAAATCCAACATTTGAGAGCAATAAAGATAATGCAACGGCTAAAAAGTAAAAGTCGTTTTTGAGAAGAAAACTTTGTACTTTTTTAAGAGCAGTACTTTCAGTCACAGTTGAGTAATATTTCAGTAATAATTTTGGTCTGAACTGGGCTTAACGCTGAAATGGACATATTAGAGTCATATGCCTTGTGGTAGGATGATGCTATTTGTGCAGCACATGAGTGTATCAGGCTGAGGAAGACAACAGTGTGGAACTGAAGGTTAAGGGACTGACTGACCCTCACAGGAAGCATCCTGGAGCTCTGAACCTGGAAAGGAAAAGTTCAGAAGAAGAAGAAGAAATACTTCATGGACTCTAATGTTCTGTTTGGGGTCCTGGAGCTCCTCTGTAACAGAGGACATACAAAATACATAATTAACATTATGTCAGCAGCTTGAAACTTCATCACCAGCAGCAGCAATAAAAAACAGATATAAACAAGGTAATAAATATGAAAGGGTAGTTTCTCCATCTGATATCAATCTCATGATCAATGTAATGTTAATCACAATGAAACAGATGTTGTGTGTGACTGTGGGATAAAGGAATAAAAATATTTCATAAACAGCAGGACATAGTACTTCTTGTACAAATGCTACTTTTACTTTTTGTATTTATGGACTAATCCGATATCCCTTAGATAACAATAATACATATATAATGATGCAAGGTAACAGTCGCTCGGTACAAGCTTCTAGCAGTTAACTAACAGTAGAGAAACATACAAGATTACCTTCATCCCGTCCAGACTACCGTACTTAAATATATTAAAGACTTCCTGTTTACACTTCTGTTTTAAGATGTTTCATGTTACTAAGAAGTGAAAAACAGAGGACGTCTAAAAACAAAATGGGATGTGAGAAGTGCAGTGCAATCAAAAATCTAAAAATAAAACACTGACAGGATCAGCTGAACAGTGAAATTTTTTAATATTGAGTGCAAGTAAAGGATCTGAATACACAGAAGTAATTCTTTTTATTAAACTGTTACAGTAACAACATAGAGTAAGGCAATTAAAAATAGCAGTGATGAATATTATATTATAGTCATATATATTAAAAGGCTGTTTATAAATACAAGTGTGTTTTTATTTATTTTTTTCAGAATTGTTTATGTACTTTTAGTGCAGTCAGTCATCAAACAATTTAAACTTCCCAAACTGCATCACACTGCTTCTTTTGCACTGAATGTGCACATAACAAATCAAACAAATCACTGGACTCTGCTTGTTGTACAGATTGTCATTTCACAACTTCTTTTGCAACATTTGGTAATTCTTCAGCCATCTCCAGTGCTTTACTCGGTTCCTCTGACACTAAATGTTCTTCTCCAGAGCTGTCAGATACTTCCAGAGATTTCTGAACATCTGACTCCTCTGCTTGGTTTGTCTGCTGAAGATAAAGGAAGAGAGGTTTAGTTTGCATCATCTTGATCAAAGTGACAAACTAGTATTGTGGGAAAAATGAAAATTGCCAAAAGACATGAAAAGATAACTTTAAAAAATGCAGATTTAGGTAAAAAGATGGACCTCGTCCTTCTTCTTCTGCAGCTCCATCTTCAGGGTCTCCACTTCCTTCTCTACTTCCTCCCTCCTCTCCTGCTCATCCTCGACCATCTTCTCTAACTGCGAAATGAGATTAATAATTTTGTAGACAAAGCTATTGTGGTCAGTTTAAGCTTAATAACAACAACAACAATAATAATAATAATAATAATAATAATAATTAATAAAAATACAAAACATCTAACTGTGTTGATGTAAACCTTACCACCTGCTTGTGCACCTCTCTAAGTTCAGTCAGCTGTGTCTGAAACTCCTGATTCTTCTTCATGAGAGATTCGAACTGAAGCTTGGACTCACAAAGCTAGAAAGCGAAAGAGAAGAGGGTAATAGGATGTGTAGGGAACTAGACTTGGTTTTGAACTTTTCTTTTTGATGGGACATATATATAAATATTTCAGTTTTACTGTAATATTTTACTTTTTTGTGCCAAAAATAAAAACATAATTGAATGAAAAACTGCCAACAAGTATGGTCTCAATAAATACAATAAGATTAAGCTGAAGATATGAACCTCCTTGTTCTTGGTCTCCAGCTCCTCCTTCAGGGTCTGCAGGCATTTCTTTTTACTCTGATTCTCTTCCCTGAGTCTGTCATCAAACTGCGAGGAGAGAGGTGTGAAAGTCAGCTAAGGAAATTATGAAAGTTAAGGAAAGCAAAGACTGTAACCCAGGGACACATTGGGTACCTCTCTCCGCAGGTTTCTGATCTCCGCAGTCTTTTTCTCCAGTTCAAACTGGGTGTTCTTAAGCTCCTCAAAGGTCTGCCACCTGGCCTTGTCAGCTGACTGTACATAACAACAATGTCAACCATAAGAGGAAATAAACTGCTCCAAAAAATTAAGAAAATACTTAATCGTCACAGTAGACCAAGTCAGTTAAACTTCTGAGAATAATCATAATTTATTTACATCAGGGAGTCAAACTTGTCTTGAATGTGCAGATGATCTACAATATGTGAATAAGATGTCTGAATGTTCCCAGCAGTTAATAACATTACAATCCTTAAGACTGTATCAACACTTTAACTTTATGATTCTGCTTCATGAGAGATTCAAACTGAAGCTTGGACACACAAAGCTTTAAAGAAAAAGAGAAGTTTAGCGTTTACAATGCTGTAGCAGTCAAAAAGGTAGTGCTAGTAGTTGCAGTAGTGTTGTAGTCAAAAACATTTGTGGGACAATTTTGAAGGAGAAACTGACAACCAATAAGGAGGTGTCTGTGAACAAAACCATATCATAGAAATAAAGAGGGAGAGATGAAATGTAGATTTAAGTGAAGAGATGAACCTGTTTTTTGTTGGTCTCCAGCTCTCTCTTCAAGGTCTGCAGCTCATTCTCCATGCTCTGATTCTGGTCTCGGAGATGCTGAATTTCATCGATTTCATCCTCCAACTGAGAGGAGAGAGGAGATGAAAGATAGATCAAATGGGGATTTTTTAAAAACTTAAGTATCTAAGTTACAAAGAAATCACAATTAGGGAAGAAATAAAATCCAAGACCTTGCAGTTCTATAGGACATTTTACACAATTCTTGACTGAGATGGAAATGATGTGCCGACATAAGAGCGTGAATATAATGTGCAATAGTAGTTGAAGGATAATCACATACATTTGTGGGTCAATTTTGAAGGAGAAACTTTGACACTTTCAAGACTAAACTCAAACGGCGTTTGGCTGCTCTTGGGTTTTAGTATTTTATAATCCTTTATTTTATATTTTGTAGTTGTGTCTAAGTCTTGTTCTGTCTCTGTTTTTACATTTGGGCACACATTTGTTCTTTTTTAATATTTATATTTGTTTTTTGTTATTATCATGTGTTCAGCACTTTGGTCAACTCTGGTTGTTTTGAACATGCTATATAAATAAACTTGATTTGATTTGGATTTGAAAAATGAATTTGTGAATAATGCTTTGCAATGTCATGTATTGATTTTCTGTCAAATAGTCATGGGTGATAAATAGACATTTGCAATACTCAGTGGAAGACAATTATTGATCCTTTAGTTAAGGCTGAACTTGTAAAGATGTATACCTTTGTGGTGAATAAAAAGGCCCATTATGAGCCTCAAATGATAGATGTATTAAAAATGTACTTTACACTACTTACACTTTCAGTGGAAAATGAATCAAATTAACAGTCAGAGGTTTTAAAAGTAAGATTGTATCCTTCATTCTCTGGTTCAGACTGTTGGTTGTTGATTTTTTTTAAGTTAACAGATTCAGGCACATCAAAGATTATCACACTAATTGTTATTCTGACACCAGTCACTGAAATCAGCATGACATTTAACACAATGCTTGACTGAGATGGACACAATGTGCACGTATACAATAACAAAAAGTGAGTATATGTGTGTATTACTTTCCGCATTCTGAGATTGGCAAGGTGGAACTTTAGTTGTGAAAAAGAGTCCCGCATTCCTTCAATGGTGTCTCTTATACTCTTAGGTTTCTCCAGCTAAAAGACAGACAGACAGACATATGTGAATCTTTCAGCTGTGTTTTACAGTGTTCTCTCTCACCAGCCTGTGTCTCTTGGACATTTGCCTGTCCAACAGATGCCACCATTCTGACTGCATCAAGTCCACTGAAATAATGAACCACGTTCAGCACAATTGCTTCATGTTTATTTGGTCCTTTCAGGAAGCTTCCTTTGTTTTATCACTACCACAGATTAGGTTCATGATAAAGTTAAACAATCAAAAATAAAAATAAAACTTAAAAGTAAAACTTTAAGACTGACAAAAGTAGAAAGTAGTAAAAAAAAAATGAGTTAGCAGTAGCAACAGTAGCAGTCGAAAAGATAGTGGGAGTATTTGCAGCAATAGCAGCTGTAGTTGTTGTAGACACATATATTTGTGGGACAATTTTGAAAGAGAAACTGACAACCAATAAGGAGGTGTTTGGAAAGAAAACCATATCTTTCTGAGAAGAAATAAAGAGGGGAGAGATGACTTGGTGTCTCAGTGAATAAATAAAGATTTAAGTGAAGAGATTAACCTGTTTTTTGTTGGTCTCCAGCTCTCTCTTCAAGGTCTGCAGCTCGTTCTCCATGCTCTGATTCTGGTCTCGGAGATGCTGAATTTCATCGATTTCATCCGCCAACTGAGAGGAGAGAGAAGATGAAAGATAGATCAGATAGGGAAATCGTTTTTCTTAAAGCCATTTAAGTTATAAATGTTTTCCTTTTAAATCACATGTAGGAAAGAAAAATCCTTGCAGTCCTCTAGTTTCACCACCGGGTGGAGCCCAAGTCACTTTTATATCAAAAAGTGTAGATACTCCTTACTGTAATGGGTAGCAAGAATCCAGTCAGTCTTAGCATTTGTCCTCATTAACAATCAACTGGCTGGAAGGTTTCTATAAGTGTTAATTTAACACCTGGTGTTCTGATATATGGACTCACTTTGAGTTGTGGCCTTTCCTGGATCTGTATTTTTTATACTTTATATATGAGAGTACCTCATGTGAAAAATGGTACTAATGCTGGGCTTATTTTTGTACACACTGTTACTGACATTCGTGTCTCACTGTACATGTTTTATGGAGACCTTTGGACTCTTAACTGAGAAATGTTGATCTGTGAGGAGTGTTTTATTGCAGGACGTCACAAACTCATAGTAGTAGTAACCTTTAAACATTTGAGTTATTGACTCATTGACACATTATCTTCTGTATCAAAGGACAGAGGACGAGCGTGCATCAGTATTTACAGCTTTTCTTTTTGTGCAGGATATTAAAGATCTGTGCAGACCAGTATGTCTTTCCCCAAGTTTAGCACTGCAGCATTTTAGTATATTGCGACCCCACCAGTATACCATTCTCATGTGATCTGGGAGTGAGGGTCTTACCAGCATCATAGTCACCCACTTTGCACATCTAAGAGTAGCTGGCTGCTGATCAGTAGGATAATGGCTATGACTGTCAACCAGACCTGATGTGACTTTAGTGTTGTGGGTGTTAAGAATTGGTATTGGTGTCACAGAAGAGAGTTCAGGGACAGAGCAATACAGTTTTGGAATAATGTCCTCTCTCTTTACTTACATTCTTGGTCTCATTGTCTCTTTGTCCTGTATAGAAAGCCTTAATTGAATCCTTCTCAGTTGTCTTAAGGTGCTCCCTCTCTTTGTTTCCTTCAGTCAGAAACACAATTTCCATATTTGGTTTTTCAGTTTCATTCTTGTGATTAAAGATGTTTTTGTAAAAGTCTTTTACTGGTTACTCACTCCATACTAAAATACATCATCAAATACAATTTGAGAAATTAGAGACTTTTATTCTACTTTTTCATTTGAAATCTGTGACAGGTTTACAAGTAATGTATGACCTACTGTTTTTGTTTTGTTTCCATTTATATGCAGCAAAGACGACTAAAATAACAGACATGAAGATGACTCCCAAACCGAAGGTGATGGGAAAAGCAGAATGAGACGAATCTAGGAAGAAATCCTCTGAAATGATAAAACACAGGACGTTTTCTTTTAAAAACTGGTCTTCCACTGTTTAATCTGCACAATTCAGACATAAGTTCTCCCTTTAACTTTTGCTTCTTTGGTTAGTTTAGTTCTGTTCCCTTGGACTCTACAGGTGAAAGTGTTGCTAAGCTTAGCTAACAGGCTGCTGGCTGTATCCACATATCAACCACGCAGACATGAGCAGGGTATCGTTCTTATCTAACCTCTGCAAAAAACACAGTGAGCACATTTCCCCATATGTGAAATTATTGCTTTTAAAAGAAAGTCAGCTGTTAGGCCGTATAAAATGGTGAAAGACAGGTTGCATATTTGCAAATGTTCCCTTTTGAGAGAAGCTGTGAAGATTTTACTGTGTGGATGGAAATTAAACACTTGACTAGATATGATGTTAATAGGCCAAATGATCAGATCTCCACTATCCATTCAAGTTCCACTCTCTAAGGGGTTTTGATTTAAATTTGATTTGACTCTTATACAATATATTGCGTGTCAGTTTACCTGTGGTGCTTTGGAGGTTGTGGAGGACAAACAGCAAGAATCCAAAGCAGCTACACAGACTCATTGTACTCTGTGAAGTTTCAATTCACATTGAACAAAGCATATAAAATTAAAACAATAAGCAACTTGTACGTATGATGGTTCTGCACAACATGTCACAGTACACAAACATTCAAAGGCTTGGGACTGATGTACTAGATCAGAAATACTTTATAATATAATATAAAAGACTAGACATAATTAAAAGAGGTAAAGTTATAATAAAACAAGATAAGGTAAACTAAAATGAAATGACCAAAATGGACCTTTTAAACAATGTCCCAATCCTGTGCCCTAAAAAAATAGTACAAAAAACATTAGGCAACACAAATAAAACAGAGTGAGAGGAATAGTACATAAAACATTTAGAAAAACTTTTTCATTTTCTCATTTTGATTATTTATTCTAATCTATCTGTCTTTTTGTGTTCTCCTTTGTTCATTTTTACTTTTACTGTGCATAATATGTGACAGTAAAGCTTTAAAAGTAGTGCACATCGTGGGGGATATTAACCATAAATATACTCTGCATTGTTAGAATCCCACAGCATTGCATCAGTAAGATTTAGTTGTTAAATTAATTCATTTTATGGATGTTCTGGCTGGTAATCACCATCTGCGGCTTCACTGATGTCACTGTCAATAACAATGTTTACATTTCTATTTAATCTTACTTAAAGTTAATTATGTAAAGATATTATTATGACTGTTATGAAAGAGGTATTTGTATTTTTATGACCATATTACTGACAACGATAAAAAGCTTTATTTACCTGAAGAATTGAGATGATCCACTGACCCTCCCCAGGTGAGTGTGGCTGGATCCCAGCTCTTTATACCTGTTGTTCAACAGAAAAGCAACACCTACTGAATACCTGGAGGTGTGACTTCTTCAGAAATAGCTCTGAATGATTTCTTCAGAACCAAAAAAATCATGTGTTGTTGTGTACATATAGGCTTCTGCTGACATAAGCTTACAACCTATGCTTCTCATGCATGCTCGTGATGTATCTTCTAATCCAACTGTAATCTTGGGTAACTGCAGTTACACATTTAAAGGACTAGTTTGACATTTTTGTTGTGGTTGTTTGTGTTTAGAGATCAATACCACTGTCATGTCTGAATGCTAAACATGAAGCCTGTTAGCTTAGCTTAGTGCAAAAACAGAAAACACCGGGGCTGCTAGCAGGAGGAGGTTTTCAGGCCTGGAGCCAGAATGAGGACCAAAGCTGGAGTCGGACCAGAATCATGACCGTGTTTGCTGTTAATATCATAATAAATGACGACTAGTCGACTAATAGTTTGAACTAATGACTACTAATCGACTAAGAGAATCTTTCAGTCAATTTATTGACATACAAAAAAATCCCAAGAAAACATTCTGCATGTGTCATAGGAAGGAGATGAATCAGGAGGACTGTTGTCATTCTGGAAGAGACTCTGCTATCTCATATTGCATGCTGAGATAAAAACATGATACCTCCACTTAATAAGGAAACAGCATCATCACGTCACCATGTTTGTCTGCAGAGGAAAAATGTAGGACATTCTTTAGTGTTTGTATATTTTCTGTTTGTAACAGGTACGACTTCAATCCTTGAGATCATATCAGTTTCCTCTTTCACTGGAACCACATGACGTGCTATCCCCTTACTGAATACTCAGCTAACCCTGTGTTAGTGTTCAAAGCCTTAATGTGTGCATCTGATCAAAAGAAAGGAAGGAAAGGTGTTCAGTAGAGACAGAGACACAGTCCGTATCCATGATGTAAGTAGAAACCAGAGGGTAGCCCCATTTCAAAAAGCTCAGAGACAAAGAACTGGAACTTATTTTAATACAACTGCAGAAATAAACTAAACCTGAACCACTTCACTGGTGGAATGTAAACTGATATTTCCATTTCATGCTCCTTCATACCTGTATATTGTACTTTTTACTCCACTGCATTTAAATCCTGCCCTTGACCAACACAATAATGCACCCATAATAATAATCTGATAATAAAATATATGAGATTATAAAAGTGACAAAAGTATTGTTACTTTAAGTACAATTTGCTTTGTTCTTTGACTAAAGTAAGAATTTGAATGTCAGACTTGTACTTGTAATGGAGTATTTTGTTCATTGTGGTATTGGTTGACAAACACACATACCGAGGTTTATATCATACACTTGGATAATGAAACTGTATGATCAGTGTCTGTGTTTGTTTGTTTCTCTGCATAATCATTTCCTTGAACTGTGGTAAAACTTGAATGTTGAACAGGTACTGCTTCATTTCTTCAGCTGAAGACATGATCAGCAGTTTCCTGTTTCACTGGAACACTGCAGCAACATCTGAGGACACTATCAGAATCAGAATCAGGTCTTATACATCAGAGGAAAGGCTATTAAACAAAAGGTTATTACAAATCTATCTGATGGAATGATGCTTTCAGGGCTAACATTAAGTAGCAGAGAGGATAGCACTTTTTTTCTTTCAGTTTACTAAATTACATCAGAGTTAAATTAATTGATATAAAACCGGTAAACACGCATCATCAGGCAACAGTGAGAATGTCAGTGTTTCCTTCCTAACGTACAAGGTAAGCTATATTTATTTAGCTCTTTACACGGGGCTGCAAAACAAGATTATTGTGCAATTCTTTTTTATGCTACTCATAAAAATAGACATTGTAAAATTTTATATGAAGGGTGAGTAAATAATAATAATATTTTAGTGCTGAGGATAAATCAAGTAGTCTCTCAGTCTGAGGAAGAAAGCAGCGGGGGTGAACAGGCTGTGGATGGACTCGGTGCTGTCCTTTAGCATCCCCCAGGCTCTGCACAGGCCCCTCACTGATAGCACTGATGCTCTGTCACTATCTGATGATCTGATGTTCGCCAGTCGGAGATATGAATGAATTTGAGTCAACATGAAATAGTGCTGCGTCTGTTTCCCAACATATTCAGGTCAGTTTATTGTTTGAATATATTTACAATGGTTAAACTGTGACATGATTTTGAGCTGACAATCTGAACAGCAAAGTTTATCTGTACAGTACATCTGTTACACAACAGCAGAGTATTGGCTTTATCTATTCACATACACACACAGAGGAGTGAGTCATTAAAGCAATGACAATGTGCGACACACAATATCTTTATTACAGTCATTGTATAACATCTGTGAGCCTCTTCTTCATGTCCTTTCTTTAATAAAAATAAAAATCACATTTCTCCTGGTAAAGGAAGCAACATGTTCAATTACTTTGTCAAAAAAATCTTAAAATGACATCTACTTCTTCTCCTTTATTGATAAGTTCATGAATATTAAAATATGTTTCATTAACTGCTGGACACAGTAGTCATTGTTCAAACTTGGATATGAATGCTAAACACAGGCGTTACACATGATAGGGCTGGGTTCCATTTAGCTCAGAGTCAGGGTGCTGCTATTGTGCTGGATGTGTGACTAGAAATTAATTTACATAGACTGATAATGTGAACAAACACATCAGTAGATCCACTGAAAGTGAACAAAGTGTCCCGATAACCTTTCAATAACTGAACAGTTTGTGAGTTTCATAAAGGACTCAGCTGACCCTGATGTCCACTGCTTTTAATACAACCTCTCTTAAAGTGGACTGATGAAATCCATTTCAATCTACATTTTCTGATTAATTTCATGTTATTATTTTGAAAGACATCCAGCTGTGGTACGTCCGTCACTCCCAGGTGTAAAATTATTTTATGGACCGGATGTAGTGGATGAGTCTTTTATTTAAATCAAAAATGATATTTTCTATTTGATATAAAGTCACACAGGATCCATACAAACATTTATTTACATCTTGCATACCTGTCTGTGGAAGTGAGCAGGAGGAAGAGGAGGAGGAGCTGCTCCTTCCGTCACCTGGACGAACCGCTGGGTTCAGTTTTTGTACATCTGTTTGTTTCTTGTTTTACTTTTCTTTTAATAAAACAAAAGGAAAAGGAAGAACATGATAGTTTGGCTACCAGCAGCTAATGACGTTTACACGCACAAATAAAGATATTCTGCTTATATAAATTTTTTTGTTTTTGTATTTGTTCCACAAATATGTTCAATTATTTGTTAAAAATTCTTAAAAACACATCTACCATTCTCGCTCACTGTAAATCAAGAGTTTATGAATATTTCAATATTTGTCATTAGACACAAGCTGTGTGATTCCACTGAAATCTCCATTCTCTGTGTTCGTTTCTACATTTGTGTCAGTCCGGACCAACTAGTCCCAATCATACACACTGAACACACACAGTGTGAGTGTGGAAGTTTAGGACCTTCATTCATAGCTTCATACAGACTGACTCTGATCACTCTGGGGAGAAGAGGGAGAAGAAATGAGAAGAGGAAGAAT
>NW_023339984.1:17498597-17498782 GCF_004916995.1 Morone saxatilis | reverse complement strand
TGACAGGGTGCAGGTGACACGGCAAAATGACGTCCTCACCAACCATTGCTACTATTGGCTGAGACGGACCAACCACCTGATGCTGACCTGAAAAGAAAAAGAGCTTTTAATCTTAATTTCTACAGCAAAGACAGAGAACAATCATTTAAGACTGCCATCTCAGACTGTTAGTGATGTGTTTCATT
>NW_023339984.1:17492760-17498513 GCF_004916995.1 Morone saxatilis | reverse complement strand
ACAGGAAGCATCCTGGAGCTCTGATCCTGGAAATAAAACAACAGGAACACTTTAGGAGAATGATGATACAGAAACACACTTCACACTAATGTTCTGTATTTTTAAACAGCTTCATTAACACTGTTTTACTGCATTAGGTTGTTCCTTCATAACTTTCCCTACTTTCATGAGAAGTGCATGATTTTGATCTGATGACTGACATTAGGCTACTTCTGCTTGGTGTTTCAGAGACTTCAGCTGTAAAACACACTTAAATTCAATGAATTTGTATCTGCTATATATCTGTGATAGGTAATAACAAAACGTCCTCTGAAGCACTACCCCTCCAAAATCCAAAATATAGGATTCACTTGTGTGATAGAAATCAGTCTTGACCCAGGTCAGGTCTGACCCCGAACAAGTAATATAAGTCATTAAATAGGATAACATACTATAACCGTCTTTGCCTGTGAATGCTGTTTTTACAAACAAATAAATATATATTTGTCCATGCATGGGCCATATAAGACATAAAACATGAAAAATGTCCTTTTTGGTTTAATAACAATTCTTCATGTTGATTTCTGTGTTGTGTCCCCATCACATGTGCCAGTCCAGTTTGTGGAAAAGGGATGGGTTAAACATATTGGGTTTTAAAGAGGTCAGAAAAATCGGAAAACTTGCAATTGTCTAACTATTTTCATACAGGGTGTGTAAAAGAGTAAAAATTGTAAAAAGTAAAGTCAATTACAACAAAACACAACAGTTGAATGCTATGGAACCCTTTTCATTGTTCTTCAGCTGAATGTGCAGAGGAACAGCTGGCAGAGAGGAGCTTTCACTGTATGAACTGTAGATATTAATATTCCTAACCCCTCTGACTGTAAGGGGACAGCAGACCGCTCAGTGGCGCTCTCTGCTGCTCGTTCGGGTATATTTCACGTCCACGCGGGCGGATCAATGAATGTGTGTTCAGGGTTTGATTGTGAATCTGATTAATCTGTTAATGTGTTAATCTGAGTCCGGATTCTGAGTTACTTTATAACACACATACAACCATATGACACCCAGCATGCCCCCTGAGCCCTTCACTGTTCACTGAATGCGTCTGAAGGTTTAGTTTCACTTTCATCTGAAGCTAAAAGAGAGACAATGAGAATAAAAACGTTCGTAGATCCACTGAAACGGACTTTATTTAAAGAGTTAGAGTGAATAAAAGCGGTTGTTCACATCAGTGGGGGCTCAGTCTGACGCTTTCAATAACAATAATAACATTTGTTTATAGGTTTCATACAGGATCAGCTGATCCTGATGTCCACTGGTTTGAAAACAGCCTCTAAATAAGCTGCAGGCTCTTACAGACGGGGTCGGGATGCTGATATTAAAATCCATTTGAGTCTACATCACCTGTCTAACCTCGCTCTCGTTGTGAAGTGCGTCCAGGTGGGGCCCGTCCCTCCCCAGGTGCACTGACTGTTTCTGACACAGAGGAGTCCACACGAAGGCTGAGCTTTAGTTTTTACATCAAACAGTAATATTACATAAATGATATGAAGCCAGAAACACACACACGGTACACACAAACAAATCTAAAAGCCTCCATACCTGTTGTCCCGTATTCCTGTCGGGCCTGTGCGGTCAAAGTCCGCAAACGGGCGGGAGGGGGGAGGAGCTCCTGTTTCCCGTCATCTGGAATATCACATTAATGTAAAAATATTAAAAAAAAAATCTAATTTCAGGCTGTTAAATGTAAACCATTTTTATATATTATATATTTAGTTATATACTATATATTCCCATGTCTTCTTTATTATTTTGCTGTTGTTAATTATTATATTTCTCCTGGTAAAAGTATTCCTGACATGCTGGTTTGGATTATATCCAGCAGGGGGCAGGGTTGGCCTTTCATAAATGTTTTAGTGTGTGTATAATGAGGCTGAGATAAATAAGGGCAGAAAAAGAGGAAGAGGAAGAGGCAACAACAAGAGCTGACCTGTTTCACCTCCAGATACACTTTAAAACGGTTTAAACCCAAAACAACGTGAAGCTTCATTAAGCCTGTTCATTTTCCACTCAACGGCCTTCAGTCAATCTGTGGTCACATTCATAACATGAATATATCCAAGAGGTTCCAGCAGTCCTAACTTAAAAAGTACTTAAAGCTGAAGCCATGTGGATCTGTATTTTGTCCTCTTTGACTGGAAAATTAGAGCGATGATACTTTTGTTTTTCATGAACCCATTTTTTCTTTTTTAAGTTTTATGTTTAAACTCTTTCTTTACTGGATAATTGACCTTTTTGTTTGTATGAGTATATTAAAATGTCTAAAAACATGTTTGGAGGGATCTTTAAATAGTAACTTGACACTAAGTATTATATGATTGAATAAATTACATGTGCAGTCACTTTACTGTCAGTCAAATTCAAACATTATATCAAGGTAATAAGCCTTTGAGATAATCTTGTTTTCCAGAATAAATCCAGTAATTCTGTCTCTTTGAAACCCCTAAATATCTGTGAAAAATTATTGACGACCCCCAAAAACTAAAAGGCAGCGCCACATCCCACCCCCAACCCAAAAAGACTTCTATATTTAAAGAGCACAAAGCAGAAGAATGGGGTCTCCTCTTTGTCCAGCAGGTGGCACTGTAATATTATGATTCACAGTATAGAAGCATCAAGGTTCAAGGTTACTGTATTTGTACCCAGAGGTAGACTTGGTTTACAGTAAAAGACGAAGCATTCCTCTGGACAGAAAATATAAAAACAACAAACAACTCAAGAGACAAAAAGGATAAAAGATAAAGTGAAAGTGCTCCAAGCTCTAAACATGCAGGACGTCCAAAAAGAGATCAATGAACAACCACTAGAATGAAGCCTAACCTGACGTCTGACATTATTCAGGGCCTGTGGTTTCAGGGCTTTCACATGAAATGTCTGTTCACATTGTTGTAGAAACTGCTGGACACTCTAATCTGATTGTGATAAAGCAGTGAGCTGTAGCAGGACAGCGGGACGGAACTTCTCTCAGTTCTCTTTCACACTGCAGAAACGGACGTTGAGCTCAGGTTTTGGTCTCTTTCGGGTACAACGGTACCGAGCCTCGCTGTGAACTTCACTGCCCCCACGAACATTTTGAAGAAGTAGCAACTTCAAAAAAGAGAAGTTGAGGATTGCATCAGTTATCATTTTATTTCTGCCACATCATTTGTACTGTTAGTTCTGAGAAGAAGAAAAAAAAGCCAATTCATGTCAGGAGGTCTGTCTCTGTCTCTGTCTCTGTCTCTGCAGTTCATCCTGGACAACCAGCAGGCAGATCACGCAGCGACATCTTGATGTTTAGGATGTTTTGGTCTCCACATTTGTTCTTATTCATTCTTGTTTTATTACTACAGTGCTCATGTTCCTCACTGTCATTTGTGCACTGTCCCTATCCAAAAATAAAGCATTTATTATTATTATTATTTAATCTGCTTTGGTTTTTATTTTTTTCCTTTGCACAGCACTGTTTTAACATTGTTAAGAAAAGTGCTATAGAAATAATTATTATATAAGTCGGCACCTTTCCTCTGCCATCAGTGTATGATTGGGTCAGTGTGACATGTAATATAAAGCTCAGTCAACAAATGACGCACACACACCATAAGACTCAACAATGCTAACATGGAACCATAACTAAAACCTGTGCATCTTAATGAGGAAAACAAGGAGCATGCAAATATCTTCTGCAAATAAATAGAACCGTAGTGTTTTATTAAAGCGTCTTTTACTTTACGTGGTCAAAATCCTGGTGACAAACTTCAATGCCACCGCTGCTCAATAATGGACAGTTCTCTCTAATAAAGCAGATCTACATGCGAGCAATATAAAATGACTCTTAAATGGTTTCACTGTAGAATAATGATGGCGACGTTTTTAGAAACTATCACTGGACAATGATTTATTTTGATAGTTTAGTCCTTTACACTTAAACCAAGAGTTATTCATTGGAGCTAGCCTCGTTCTATTTGTGCTTGAGTCAGATGAGGTGAAGTGGATTCAGATCAGATGATGAGAATTATTGCTGTTATCATGCTGTCTCCGCTGCTGTGTCACTGTCTGAAGAAGGTTTTACATATTGCAAAATCATTTGACAAAAAAAAAGAAGATCTGCAGCAGTTCACATGCAGGGAGCACACTGATTAACAAACACACTTTTTATTGTGCAAACAGACTAATGTTTCTAGTCAAAACAGACAAACCGCACTATATGGTCAACTTAGAGCAATCAGTCAGTAAATAACTGGTTGCACACGGTTTTAAATTTCGACCTTTTCACAGCAGCCAATTTTACACGAAACAAGGTAAACACAATGTTGATTAATGTGCATGGTCCCTGGTAAATAAATAAATCCAACATGCCTGTCTCCACCTCCAGGAGAGAGGGAGTCATTTTCATTTTCTACTTGCCAGATGTGTAAAGTTGCTGCAGAGCGGTCATCAGCCTGTGCGTCATCCCTGTTTTGTGTATCTAATACTTGTTTTCCCACTCACATTGTGGTAAAAAAAACAGCTGACCGTTCCCCAATCCCCGCTCCCCATCCATAGGCCCGTCGAGCTTTCCGTTCTCCATGTCTCATGTGCACTTTACAAGGATAAATGAATCTGTGGATGCAAATGATTTGCATGTGAATGACAGGAAACAGTGGGAGCTCCTTTGCTCTCTATGTGTATCTGCACCTGAATGATTCCCTACAGCTGCTGCATGCTTTTCAATGACACTGTTAAATATATCAAATACTTTAAACCTTTTATCATATCACTTGCATGTCAGTAGACACAGAAGAAGAAATGGCACTGGTATGTATTTGACCTCTGCATATATTTTTACCGATCGTGGCTGATAATGATGCGCTCTTGTGTATGGGAAGAGCTTAGTTCCCTGTTTTTTGAGAGATGACGAGACGATTAGCTGTATATAAGAAGTGGTTTTCCTCTTCTTCGATGCCTCCTCCCAGTTCAGCTGAAGCGACACACACTAAGACGGAAGAGGAGAAGTTCATTCTGCAGCAGGTTTGCTACAAACTCTCTGATCACCCTCTGACCTTTCTCAGCACGTTCCCTGTCAGTAACACGCCTGTCTCTCTGTATTCAAGCTAATCATCATCTTTAGCATCTGCATCAGCTCCACCATGAAGATGCTGACTGTGTCTGCACTTCTTTGTGGCATGATGGCCCTGACTAGAGCGGCTGGTGAGTATCATGCATGGAAAGTGTTACATATTGATGTATTGCACAGTAACAGGTCAATAACTGCACTGTTAAACTTTCCAGCTCTTCCAGAGGCATCTCCGGAAAATGATCAAACAGGTCAGTTATGAAGTTCCTGATTACAGCTGCTTCGTGTTAAATGCTAATGTAACTTCTTTTATTTTATTATATTATAGTGTTTAAATAAATTACTTTAGTGTATAATAATTATATAACATATATAATAATATAATAGTAATATAATAATTCTACATATATAGACTAACTTTAGACAATTATATTTTCTTGTGTTATTTTTAATAATTCTGTGTTATGGTGAATCATGCTATGAATTGTATTTTATGCTTACATGTTGAAATGTTGTTATATTAAGTTATATCATCTTCCAGTAATCATGGCATCAAAATACAGTGATTTAATATATTAATATAATAATGACATGTATACAGACTTTAATTGGAGACTCCACATTAACCACCAAACTCTATATGTTCTCAGTAAAGAGTCACCTGGTCAAGAGGTCA
>NW_023339984.1:17492009-17492660 GCF_004916995.1 Morone saxatilis | reverse complement strand
CCTTTCAACTACATGAACTGGTGTCCTGGAGAGCCGAATAACCACAGCGGCAGGCAGAGTTGCTTGCAAATTAATCATGGAGGTAAGACAACATAGAATAGAACAGTATGAGTGGTCCAAATGATACTTGGTGGAAATTTTCCAAATGCCGATCTATGTTATTGTTAAAATTCAAAATGATGAATTTCAGACAAACAGATCAGATAAAACAGACTGTGGTCTAGCAAAGAACATTGTTCTGAATCAGATAGTTTTTGTTTTTATTAAATGATTTTACAGGTTCTGTGACCACAGTGTATCCATCAAGATAAATTGGAAACATCGGTTTGAGGTTTTGGTTTGTGTTACATTTACTGACTTCCTCTTTTTGGTACTTGCAGCTGAAAAGTGCTGGGATGACTATCATTGCCACTTTAAAAAACCATCGGTCTGTGTCAAGAAAATTTGAGGATTCCTGTGCTGACACAGAGGCATGAAGGCATCTGGCTTTGTACCATCAGTCTCACATCGAGCTGACGTGTCTTTATCTACCTTCATATCTTTATCGCTGTAATGCTGTTTAAGGAACGAAGCGACAAGCAACATAAACTGGAGCTGGACTGTCTCTTTTGTGTCTTTGATAAGAGCAGACTGAATGTGTTATGAAAAGAA
>NW_023339984.1:17490637-17491995 GCF_004916995.1 Morone saxatilis | reverse complement strand
CCTTTAAGCACAACCTCACATATATTCTGCTGAGTGAACTGATATTTCTTTATGCAACAATAAAAGGCTAAAGCATTAGAACAAGTTGGTCTGTCATATATATTTTATTACAGTGTGGGTAAATATATGGCATCTCAAAGAAATATAACTAACACTATATAATACTGTACAGTAAGGTTTGGAGTAATTGCCACAAAGTAATGTGTGTGTTGTGTTACCTTTCTGGTTAAAATACTAATAATGGTGTATTTATTTATGCAGCACTTTTTAAAACAAATGTTACAAATTCTAAGGTAATAAAAGCTAGATAAATGAACCAAAAGTAAAAACATTATTAATTAGCAATAATAAATATAATAGTAAAACAATTAAGTGATAAAGCAAGGTAATGTATCTACGTCTGAACATGCACACGTAGCCTGCATGCTACACCATCCTAAATTGACACAGATCACTCGTGCCACCAACTGGTGCTGATCAAGGGAATATGTGATTCCTCCAGAAGTCTCTGCCTAAAATTTGTCAGTTTGTATTGGACTAGTCTTAATGTGACAAAGAGGACATTTGAAAGGAAACAGTGTGACAGTGTTTCCTGTCTTTTGGGAGATAGAAATGTTTGAGAGCGCTGAACAATTTGGAGAATATATTTGCTGTTTTGGTGTGGTGGCAAAATTTGGCTTATTGTTCAAATAAATGCATCACAATAGTTGATTAAAGTTGTACTGTGGAGCAGGGTGTTGATGAAAAAGAGTCGTTATGCTCTTCATATAATAATTGCTGTCAGTGTTATCTTTATGGTCCCGTCTGTTCCGTGTTAAAGTTATCTCGGAGCTCCTGTAAAACTGAGGAACTGATCCAGAACAATATCCACAGTACAGCGACACATGCTGTAAAGACCTTCACTGGCTGGAATAATTATCAGTAAAATCATTTAGAAAATATATTAATTAACCCCCCCACTAATAGTGTGTTTACATGCAGCTAAATAACTTGATGTCTTACTACCCATATTATTGGAAGATAAAGTAATTTATCATTCATTTTGCTCTACCCTATTCCACATATACATGCAGCAGACATCACATGTTGGCACAATATTCCCCCACATGACCCTTTTTACTGTGTTTTATCTCTGTGCGTGCTTTGTCCTGTTATATTCACATTTTGTCAGATATAATGTTGATCAGCACCAGTTGGTGGCACTAGAAACCAAAAATTATTTAGTGGGATAGAAATTCGTTTAATTACTCCAAAACTAGTAATATTATTATATATCACATATAATATTATTCAGTGTTATATACCCACACTGTAATGAAATATATATGACAGACCAACTTGTTCCAATGCCTTTTATT
>NW_023339984.1:17488994-17490485 GCF_004916995.1 Morone saxatilis | reverse complement strand
TTGTCGCTTCGTTCCTTAAACAGCGTTACAGCGATAAAGATATGAAGGTAGATAAAGAAAAGTCAGCTCGATGTGAGACTGATGGTACAGATGCCTTCATGCCTCTGTGTCAGCACAGGAATCCTCAGATTTTCTTGGCACAGACAAATGGTCTTTTATAGGAGCACTGTACGTCATCCCAGCACTTTTCAGCTGCAAGTACAAAATAGGAATCAGTAAATGCAACACAAACCAAAACCTCAAGTTGATGTTTCCAGTTTATCTTGATGGACAGTCAGGTGAAACCACGCTGTGGTCACTGATAGATAGATACAGATTATCTGATTCAGAAATAGCTTTTTTTCCTATAGAGAAGTGAGAAAGTCTGTTACACTGCTATATGCTCTCTCCGATATTCATCATTTCCAACTTTTTAAATAAAATGTAAATTGATCTCTCCTCTTTAAACCCTATCTCATTTTACCTCCATGATTCATTTGCAAGCAACTCTGCCTGCCACCCAGGTTATTAGGCTCTCCAGCACACCAGTTCATGTAGTTGAAAGGTGTACCATCGCTCCAGAACCACTGCTTCTCCTAGGAGACAATACAGATTTGAATATGATATATATATAGTATTGAAGGAACCTATGATATGTAAGTAAGTAAATTATAAGTGTGTGTATATAAATTAAAAGTAAGAATAGAAATAAAAACAAAAACTATACAAAAACAGTTAAGGTCAAAATAAGAAGGCAACCTCTACCTACGACCAGTCTAGTCTAACAGTGCAGTCTAAAGTGTCTGATCTGAAGCAACATACTGATTTTATTAGTGGCAATAAAGTCAGCAAAGTATGTAAGACCAATATGATACCATCATCTCCTATAACACTGCACACCAGAATAATATATTTTGTATTGTATTGTTGTTTGTATTAATATTCATATGGTATAAATGTACATGTAACAATAAAACATTATAACATTAACTAGTATAATGTATGGAATATAAAATACAATATAAGGTAAAAGGCAGTACAATTGTATAACATAATATGTAGTATAGTACAGCAATATTGTATAGAAATCGTATAGTAGTAGTAGTATACTATGATATTTAAGAACTAAAGTTTGTATTTGTTAGTTGTGGAATAATTGCAAGTTGTGCACTGATGAATAAAATACCTCTTGTGCGTCAGAGCCTCCGATCCAAGTTATTTTATGCTCATAACTGGCGCTCATTATCAGCCGCTGAATCTCATGGTACTCCTGAATGCTGTGTACAGATGCAAGGTTTCCACCCATGGACAGACAGTTTCTCTGCAGAGAGAGATAAATCAAATGACCATGTATATGCAGACAAAATAAACGTACTGTAGCAGCATTCTGCACTGAGTCATTACCTCAGCTTTGGCCCAAGTCATGGGTCTTGGAACGTAGTGGAAACAGCGACCGTTGAACTCAGACCATCTACCGGTACAGGATGTTGACCTCTTGACCAGGTGACTCTT
>NW_023339984.1:17481513-17488894 GCF_004916995.1 Morone saxatilis | reverse complement strand
TGACCTCTTGACCAGGTGACTCTTGACTGAGAACATATAGAGTTTGGTGGTTAATGTGGAGTCTCCAATTAAAGTCTCTATACATGTCATTATTATATTAATATATTAAATAACTTTATTTTGATGGTATGATTACTGAAAGATGATATAACTTATAATAGCATTTGACAAAAACAGCTGAGTTATCACAGCAGAGCATCATAACGTACACTGACCTGTTTCATCACTCTGTGGTGATGCCTGTGGAAGAGCTGCAAAGTTTGACAGTGCAGTTATTGACCTGGACTGTACAATATTTTAATCTGTAACACTTAATATGTATAATACTCACCAGCAGTCAGAGCCATCACGGCACAAACAAGTGCAGACACAGTCAGAATCTTCATGGTGGAATGGATGAGATGATGATTACCTTTAATACAGAGAGACAGAAATGTTACTGATACTTCTGTAAGGAACAGACGACCCGTACTGAGAGTTTGTTGCAAACCTGCTGTAGAGTTACCTTTGTCTCGCCTTCACTTCAGCTTGGAAGCACTGAATAGAAGAGACACCAGCTCTTATATACAGCTACTTATGTTGTCATCCCTCAGAAAATAGGGAACTAAGAACTTGCTCAGAAATAACATTGTCAGACTTATGGTTAGTGAAGACATACTAGGTCAAACTATACTGGCAAGCTGTACTAGTGAATTTAATTATTCTTGAGTTTTGAGATTCTCTGTAACAATAATAAAAAGTAATCCTTTCTTGATAGACATATTGTTTTGTTATAGACCATCATTGCTTCTTAAAACTCAACTGTGAGCCTTTCCATTTTCCTTCAGCTGCCTGACAGATTACTTTAATCTCATTAACACTGTGATTGTTTACCTATCGAGATATTCTGTCAGTCAACCCTTTTCTAACCTGTATATTTCAACCATGTCATGTAAGAGAGTCATGGCTGTATGAGTCAGGTTATTTCACAATATTGATTCAATCATATTGCTTCAGCCCTGTCATCTACGCTTCATTTTAATTTCCTATTTTAGTCTTGCTTAAAATTAGGCTGGCATCAAAATGCACACATGTATGATCAGAAATGTAAACGTTTTTTCAAAGATCATTTTTTATAGCCTTTATTAGACATTAGCTGTCGAGAAGAGAAAGGAAAGTGGGGGGCGAGAAGGAGGGGTGACATGCAGCAAAGGGCCAAGAATGTTAGCATGGCTTCATTTACATGTTCAAAACTCAGGAAATAAAGGTAAAATGGGAGAGATAGAATAAAACAATAAACACAAATAAAGAAAACATGTGCATCTCTGTAAAAGGCAAACTGACTGCATATGTGCTGCAGTGGAGCCCAATATCTAAAATAAAATACTCAGCTGTTGATGGTGGTTTTTGTTATATTTTTTAAATATCACATTCTAGTTCACTAACTGTATTTAGAAAGGCTCTTCATACTTATCTATACTCTATTGTCCATCATAAAACCAAGGAACAGAAGGCCTTCAAGGATGAGTTGCAATATGCAAAACATTCTTCACACGGTGACTAAGCGTATCTCATGGAGCAGAGATAACATAACTTCTGTTCTGAATTCATTTGCTAAATTTTTTATTGGTTAAAAACGTACTAAGAAACTATACTAGATATTAACTTTACTGGTTAATTGATAGCCATGACTATATTTGTCACAGGGCGGAAGTTGATTTTATTTAAGCATGCTTTTACTTTGGATTTGTTGTGTTTTTAGTATTTGCTGTGTGGTGTGTGTGTGTTTTATGTTGGTTTTACTTCCGCCACGGAGATGTACCTTAATCAGGTTAAGGACTTGCACCTGGGGACCAGAGAGTTTTAGATAAAAGGACACGATGGGAAGACCTCGGGTGCACGAGGAGGAGACAGAGGGCACAATGCCCGGACAGCAGAAGCAGACCGAGGACGGAGCATCTCACCGGCCTGGGAGAGGTCTGAGGAGACACTGGAGTAACCGCAAACACCGACCGCTAGCGGCTACAGTTGGGAGAAGGTAAAACTTCGAGGAGAGGAGCCAGGTGATGAATGGAGCAGGTGGTCGCCACCAGAGACCCGCGACTGCCTACTGTTGACCCTCCCACTCCATCCGTGCCGCATTATTTTAGCTTGTTTGTGTTTTTTGTTTTGTTGTTCTTTGGAAGGGTTACGAGGCTCTTAGTTGTTCTCTTACTTCTCCTTTAACTGAGGAAGGAGCAGGAGTTCCCCCCCCATCATGCCACACCTTCCTACAGAAGGACCATCGAGAGCCATCGCTGACCAGCTGCATCACCGTGTCCTGCGCAAGAGACTCTGCAGCGCATCGCTGAGAGGCCAGCTGGGAGGAGGATCATTGGTTGTCCCCCCCCCCCGGTTTTGGACATTTCACTAACAACCCGCCCTCACCAGCAAAGCCATCGGATTGCAGATGACCACATCCATCCATCTCACAGCCTCTTCAGGCCTTGCTGGCCGTCGGCGGAAGGAGACTGCGGACGTCCCGGAGGTCCAGAAACCAGCGAGGTCGAAGGAGCAGTGGTTTCTTTTCCACCAGGCTGTCAGGGAGACTCGACTTCCTTCAACTTCCGCTGCTCTACCGCTCACTCGCCTCCCTGCTTGCCTACCACGCCTCCCCCTCTGGCAGCAGACTAGGACTGCCCCCCCCGGTAGTATCTTTTCTATTATTTTGTTTATTGCATGTTGCACCGGTGGGTCCGAGAGGACTGAATTGCAGTTTGTGCTGTATGGTCGTGCATGGTATAGCACATCTTGACAATAAAGCTGACTTGAGCTTAATTGCTTAACTTAAAATGAAATTTGTTACCTCTGACCGACTGTGCGTTCATTATTTTAAAATACCACGGTTACTGCTCTGCCGAGCGTAAAGATAACCTTTTAAAATCGTTACCTTAATTTTAATTCTTTTACCTTAACTTTAATTTGGTGGTTTTTAAGAGGTCCGTAGGCCTCAGCTCAACCTTAGATGAGCGTTGGTCGGGCCCCGAGTTGGTTTTTAATTTATTCCACCTCTTGCCAACAGCCATCAATATCAGAAGACCAAAAGTTTGCTCACAGAAGTTGTCTGTCTGTATGGTTTGGTGGCCAGAGATAAAATGATAATGCTGATGAAATAGTTCCTTCAGCTTCGTAGTTTGATGCTTCCTCAAAATTTGGGTCTTGGGACACTGAAATGCAGAAAGGGTCATGTGGTTAAATTGATAGTTCATGAGTATGTCTACAGAGTTGGTGTTGGTTTAAAAAAAAAACATCCAACAGGCATGAATTTCCTGGATTACAATGCTTTTTTGTGGCTTTGTACCATTACACCGTGTACAGAGACCAAAAGCCCGTGACTCAATGTCCGATATCTGAAACCTAACAGAAAGAAGGAATGTAAGAAGTACTGATCTGAACATGAATTAGGGGAGACTAGAAGAGAGTAATCTGAGAATGATTGTCTGCTGGTGAGCAGGTACATACAGCTGCATGTTGTCAATCAGCATTTACAGTGGCACTGTGTTTTGTTTGAAAGATGAAGTTGAACAAAGAATTTTGGAAGCTTTGTATGTACGTGCACACCACTGAACTCGATGGCAAGATGCAGAAAATCTTTTCTGAATGCCATTTATTAGCTTGAGTCTCAGGTTTTTTTGGACACTAGAAAGGAACAGGAGGATGGATCTTTCTTGCAAGTTTTGTGCAAGAAACATGGTATTTATGGAACAATAGTTCAGGCAACACTGTTGCATATAAGTTGGGTTCTGCGTTCTCTCGTCTGGCTGTGAACGTAGGCTGTTGTCTTGAGGAAAGCGGACCACACTGACAAAAACTAAGTCAGAGAGTGCCCCTGGCTGTGCTTTTATCATACTTACAGATACACATTACACTACAGGTCTCTGTGGCTGTCGTGTTGGGGTTATTTAATGAAAGAAAAGTGAATCCCATTACACATTACTAGGTGTACCTTTTAAAAAAGTAATGCCGTTACTTTACTTTGTTACTCGCTGGCTTGAAAGGTAAATTTAGTTACACTACTAGTTACATTACTTTTGGATTACTCCATTGACATGCACGATGCACCATACCTTAATTGCCCAGATTAACACTATAAAATTAAACAAGATGCCTAGCATGAATCTTTATCTAAAAAAGGAGGACATGCCAACACGACATTGCCTCAGTATTTTCGAAAAGACGGCGCATTCCACCGTGGAAACAGGCAACATTGCCTCCAACAATATATGCGTGCTACCAAGCCTATTCTATCTCCGCTTTTGTTGCTAATTTTCAAGCCTTGGTCTGTTTTTTTGGTGTTGGACTCGGCAGACATCTTCTCTTCAGCATTACTCTCCACTCTGATCTTTTAGCAGCCACTAGTTGCAGGTGCTTGGTCAGGTTAGAGGTTGGTGTTGGCAGCGGTGGATAAGCTGTTTCGTGCCCCGGGCACAGCTTACATTTCACAGTCAAAAATCTTTTTCTTTTCTTTCTACAAGTCTTGAAAGTAAGTGCCGATTTCCATCTCTCAAATGATATGTTTCCATTCTGTCGCCTCTACTCTCGGTTCCTCGTCTTCTCGTCTTTCGCGCGGTCTTCTGCTCTGCTCGAGGTCACGTCCACACTATGGTCCGTGCTATAGGTGTCACGTGACGTGACGTGAGTGAGGTCAAACCATATGGTCAAACGAGGGTTGCGTAAGCACGCATAGAAAGAACGTTTGATTTGTGTTTTCGGTCCTCCCAAAGAAGCGCAAGTAACGAGATCGTTTATAATTCGTAACTGTAATGTGATTACTGACGTTATCAACGGTAATGCTGCTGGTTCTGTCACTGGCCTTCAAAAAGGCAAAAACATAACATTTCAGAGCTGTTTGTGGGTTTTTTTGTTTTTTTGTTTGTTTGTTGAAAAACCATTGGCCAGAATTTCATTCTGTGTGTTGTGATAAATATTCAAGTAGGAATGAAGTGACAAGTGACGTGAACTAGGGCCGGACTGTCTATTGTGTGCCTTTAATAAGAGCAAATTGAACGTTTTATGTAAAGAATGCTTCTCTGGAAATGTTAGTAAAGTAGTCCTCTGTTTTTTCCCTGTAGGGTAAATGTTCTATGTATGTCTACCTGGCTCGATAAAATATATATGAATATATGACCCACCTGCAGCTTAAAACACTATTGTGTAAAGTGTGTCGTGTTATATTAAGGGAATTTAGAGCTAGGGAACATAGGACCCTGACAACATATGACTGAGACTCTGTTGGGGACTGACTCATCCACTGCATGAGAGACAGTTCAGAATGCTTAATAATATATAATAATTATATTATTATTATATATAATATAAAAATTTTAATATAGAATTCCTTTTCTCTTGCAAATGCAAAACACACTGTCAGAATCTTTCAAATTAAGCTGAATTAAATCATTTAATATCTAATATGTTTTGGCTACGCCATCCATCAATCAAAGAATGTTTTAAGCACATATATTCTGCTGAGTGAACTGATATTTCTTCATGCAACAATAAAAGGCATTGGAACAAGTTGGTCTGTCATAAATATTTTATTACAGTGAATGCGTGTATTGCATCTCAAAGAGTTCTGACTATAACACTTAATGATATTGCATACTTATGAAAACTAATAATAATAAAATGTGAGACAGAAAGGCAAAACACTGAGCTGCAGCAACTCGGATATCTGAAAACTGGAAAAGATTTACTTTAACTAGTCCTGTGAAGATCACTGGTTCGACTGCAGTCTACATCCAGGTCCTGACACAGCTTGCATAACCAATAAACACACTGCAGTGTGAGATGTCAGCACTGACAGCCTATTTATACCTGATATATCAAGGAAAAGAATCTTACTTTTCACATGTTTTGGAGATGTTTTGTCTTTTCAACTTCATTTTCAGGAATTTTGTGTTTTGTCCTTAAAAAACATGTTTTCACCAGACGAAGGCTGTGGATTATAACTCTTTGTACATTACACGAGGGCATGTGAGTTCTGGGTTAAGATGGGACTCTTTGATGTGATGGTGTGTTCAAATGTGAAGCATTTGAACCCTTGTGAACAGAGAACAATGGATATAATGTACAGTAAAGTAGTAATAATACAATACAATAATTTGACAGAAAATTAACTATAATAAAAATGTTAACATAACTTATATTTTCTACCTTTAACTGCTATCATAGTACTCATTCTTAGGTTTTCATTAAAGTAGTACTGTTTAATATTAAATCAAAAGTCCTTCTTCCTGATGAATATTTCCTACTTTAAAAATGTAGTTCAAAGTTGTATATTAAAGGTATATATTGAGGTACACATTTAGAAAGTACTGACTTTTTTCCACTCACATGTTTTTGAGTTTCTCTGCTCTCTGAACGCACCCTCATATAATCTTATTGAGACTTTCTCCAATTACAGTAAAATACAAAATACCCAACTGATACCATTTAAAATGCATAATGCTGCCGCATTACCAGTGCCCCATGAGCAGTTTCTTGGGGTTAGGGTTGCCTGCTCGAAGGGCACCTCGGCAGTGCACAGGAGGTGAAACTGGCACCTCTCCAGCTACCAGTCCACACTCCATATTTTGTGGTCCGTGGGACTTGAACCGGCTTCCACAGTTATTGCAAATATTTGATATGAATGCATTTTATTTTCTCTGTGGTACTTTCCATCATATTCTCATTTTATCTGCATAGTGTATTACTTTGTGGTGACATGACATTCTTCCCACACAGAATGGGACTCCTGTCACTCGAGCTGGTAGGCCATTTTATATCTGTGATGTAAAATATGTATTTGCTCACCTAAAATGTTATAACACACATATAACACTAGATTCTGATTGGTCTATTGCAACATTTGACAGTCAGTTATTATATATTACTCTTGTTGTCACCTCTACTTAAATATTCACATTACTTTGATTTTAACAAAAAAAAAAGTTTTAAGAAACTAGCCCAAAACTGATTATGTGTGTATTATTTTCTTTATCATTATGGTTTATGCATACAATTAGGCTTTTATTGAAGGATCATTAATTTACATTCATTCAGTTCAAGGCAAGAAAGGCCATGGGCCCGAATGGCATCAGCCTCAGTCTTGAGAGAGTTCCAGTCCTGTGGAAAACTTCCTGTGTGGTTCCAGTTCCAAAAACTGCGCATCCCAGTGACCTTCAGTTACTTTTGGTTCTGGTGTGCCAGCAGAGACATCTGTAAAAAGAGCATGTAGTTGTTTCCATAGAACAGTTTGTGAAAATGAGGGAACTACTGAAGAACACGAAACATTAGATTATCTTCCATTAAGATCAATTAAAACTACCTTAGTATTTTAATTGTGCTTTTATGAGGCATAATCCCTCTGTTCATCCTATGT
>NW_023339984.1:17478445-17481413 GCF_004916995.1 Morone saxatilis | reverse complement strand
GCTGTGATTGGTTGATGTGAACAAATCAACTGTGAGTTTGCTGCGAGGACTGACACTGAAAAAAAATGACAACAAATAACAGCACATATAAATTCCTCATCTAAGCAGTAAAAAGAAAAGATTAAACAGATCAACATATATGCACTAATCCAGTTTTCCTCAAGCACAAGAGTGAGAGAGAATATTATTTTAGATTGTGTTTTTCAGATTTTTTTGGGGGGGTTTTCCACACAGACAGCACACAGTAACATCACCACCAACTGGTCTCATTGGGCTGCATTAGACTGCACTAAAGGTGTTTTAAGTGTAAATTAAATTACCTCCAAATGACTGCAGAAGAACACAGATAACAGCTTCATGGAAAACTGAAACAATGTTTCTGAAGGACGGTCCATCATTGGAAATTACTGAACGCAGCATCCTGGATTACTGGAAACACAAATAAAGCTGTAAAATGGAAGAAATATTCATTCAGATCATATTTTTAATCAACATTGTGATGTGATGAAATTGCACCATTCGAAAAAGTCACTCTGAACATTGGTAGTGTTTTAGGTCAAACTGATAATGGCAAAGTTTAACCATTAAAGATCCGTCTTTAAAAAAAATCACAACATCCAACTGTCCCCATATGATGATTTATGACAGCAGTACTGAGAACACATTTTAAGAAACGTGTGCTTGTCTGTTGTAGACTTTTTACCCACTTTCTCGTGGTCTGATGCACACTTGATCATTCTTTACTAACTTTTTAAGTCTGGAAAACACGCTTCCCAACACACACCAAAGAGGTTTCATGAATATATTTACACATTTATGTGGCGCCTACAAATGTAGAGCCATAATTGTAAAGTTGTTTTGTGTATTAGCCTGTGAGAAAGGTCCAATATGAATGTATTGTTAAGGGGGATTTGAGTAGTATTTTTGAAGGTGCAGTTTTTTCAGTTGCAGTGTCCGCCCAGTGGGGGCGCTATAGGGCAGCGTAATGCTTCCACTCCTCCAACATCCTGTTGAGTGATCACAAGTGACGTCTTCTCTCTCTGCTACACAATATCTGCTTATTGGTCACTCGTGCTTGAGGCCTGGAACATTTACAATAGCAGAATTGAAGATTTAGGTACATTTTAGTTGAAAAAGAAAATTAAAAACAGTGTCACATTTTACTTTTTATATGTATGCACATACTTTCTTTTAAGCTTTTCTGAGGAGTGATAACAACCTCTAATAGTGTGTTTTAAAGGTCCAGCAGATGTATATCATACTACATTTTTGCCACCTTTAAATATTTTTATCCATTGCTTTACTAATATGCCACAATAATGCTTTTGAGTTCAAAAATCTTGCTTTCACAAGTAAATATTGATCAGCTATATGTGGTTATTGGTTATTAAATCCATATACATTTCTGCCACCTCTTAAAGTCTCCATGCCACCCTCACACCATTCATATTTTACAGTTATGCTGTATTTAACTGTAATTTACACCGATGTTACACCCATATTATTGCTATACAATGTGTGATGAGCAGAAACTAACCAGGTACCTGAGGAAGGAGCAGCTCCCATCATCTCCCAACACCAAGACTCCTCTCTCTGCACAACCATGACCAAACACTTTTCTATCTGGATATGTTTCCTCTCTCTGGCAGCACAACACTGGCTGAGAGGAAGAACCCTCCCATCCACTTCATCTGAGCACTGCTGTTGGCTAGAGCACTTTCCCCTCTGCTGGTCAGCCTTAAAGTAACGGTATTCCTCTGTGGAAATATAGTGTTATAACAGCAGCTGGTCTTTATCTTCATCTTTAGCTCTTTGTGTCGCTGTTTGGGGCATTCAGGACCAATGGGAAATCTCATCCACATTTCTAACAGAGCCCACAATGAAGTGGTACAATCTTTCTTCAGTGTTTGGATAAGAGATGAAAGACTGATGGACAGCTGATATGGTAAAAGATGGTCATTGTAATACAGGCTGAAATAATAAAGATACAATAATATAAAGTAAATAAGAAAGAGCAGGCCTGTGAGACATTACAGCTCAGAGTAAAGTGATGTGTTTCTGTATGAAACTGCATGTAAATAAGAAAACAGACACACAAGCTGATATTCAGTTCTTAAACAGAATTATGACAAAACAACTCAATACTCTGTTTGTGTAACTGTGTTATTTTAATGTTCATATTCAATGTCTCCAACAACAACAACTAACTGGAACAGAAGTCTTTTTCACAACCACTTTTCATTTAAAATGTCTCAGTTAAGTTTCCCAGTGCAGTGTTGTATTGTACTTGTTGACCTCTGCAATAAGGGCTGTTCTGAAGGCTGCACGACAGAGCAGGGGACTTGGCCTAGATCCAGCCACTAGGGGCGCTATCGCGCTCAATCGGGCCGAGTGCCGCTGCTTGTGAGGGATACAAGTAGAGACTGACGACGGTGAGACGTGTGTATGGCCATATATGTGTGTGTGTGTGTGTGTGTGTGTGTATATGGCAGGCAGCAGAAGTTGTTTGCTTTGTATCCGTTGTTTTGCCGTTTGTGGTTCAGTGTGCGTCCAGAGAAACGTCAGTTATGTTGTCAGTTAAATATGGGATATATCATATCATGTATATTACTTCTCTATATGATGTTCATATATTTTCATGCTAAGGATAATTATATTATTATTTCATTTGTGTGCTATAGTTAAGCATATTGTGAGCTGTTTATTGATGACTGTTATTTTTTGGGTTATTCCAGAACCACACTGGATTAAAGCGCCATAAAAGGATTGACCGTCTCCTTCATCATTTATCTAAGTCTTGGGGAACTTAAGGTGCGTTCAGAGGTAAACACACACACACACACAGAGACACACACACACAGGCCTGTGTGTTGCTCGGTGCGGCAGGCAAATCCTTATCCTCAGTGGCAATTAACAGTCACACAGAAAATCCAACTCACGGTCTGGAATAAGTCCTGGAGAAACAGTT
>NW_023339984.1:17475923-17478345 GCF_004916995.1 Morone saxatilis | reverse complement strand
ATGTTGAAAGCTTGATCTGTCACACACCTAAACAATGGTAGAGGTCACATACTGTAAACTACTCAACAGTGTCAGTAATGTACGGGCCAGAGTCAGGCACACTAAAAATGTCTTTAGGAATTTTCTAGTTACTGTTACAGTGCTAATATTTTGGGTGAAAGCAGGTAAACCACACTGAAATAACATAGCATATCTGTATAAAAGTATCTGGTCGAAGTGCAATAATTTAAATGCCATCCGAATGTGTAAAATTATGATTCAAAAGTACTTCTAAGTCAGCTTACTGTGAAATAAAGCTGCATGTTGTTTGTAATGATTAAACTCTGCCTATGTGTGTTTTATGATGACCAGGTAGACCATAAAGTGTGACAGCGGTTGGTTATTTATTGTTCTACAACACAGGGTTGTACACCAAAATGCTAGTTGTAGTCCTTTTATACTACTCACAAAACAAATATTGAATATTAAATGGATGAATATATCTGTAGTCTCTTCTAAATATTTTTCATTATTTGCCAGATCGTTAAAAAGAGTTCGGTCTAGACCTGCTCTATTTGAAAAGTGTCCTGAGATAACTTCTGCTATGAATTGGTGCTATACAAATAAAATTGAACTGAATTGAATTGAAATGAATATTAAATAGATGAATATATCTGTAGTCTGTACAGCAGCAAATATTTTTTCATCATTTGCCAGATCAGGTTCAGTGCTGTCTTTTAGTATCCTCTGCTCTCCACAGCCAACTCATGGACATCACTTTATCTAGTGATCTGATGTTTGGTTAGAAAGTACAGCAATAGCAAAATATTTTGGTCAGTTTATTATTTGAATATATTTATGATGGTTAAACTGTAACATGATTTAAAAAAAGACAATATGACCAAGTTTATTCATACAGTTCATCATTTACACTACAGCAGATTGGCTTAAAGGTTTTTTGCATGCATG
The DNA here is from genome assembly GCF_004916995.1 of Morone saxatilis. NCBI lineage: Eukaryota > Metazoa > Chordata > Actinopteri > Moronidae > Morone > Morone saxatilis. The sequence continues at coordinate 17,477,397 of NW_023339984.1, read as the reverse complement.
CATTGATTGGTTTAGCACAAAAAACACTTTGACATAATAATGTGATTCTTGCATAAGGATCTTAATACAACAGGTGCAGCGTCTCACAATGTTAATGGATAATCAGCCTATGCCTGAATTATGTCCAACAATATTGCAGTGAAGTGGAAATATTAACAATATATACAGAATGTCACGTACAAAAAGTGTCCACACAGGAAAGTCAAATACCCATCAGAGAAGTATCCTCTGGCTAAAGAGGAGAAGAAAAGAAAATATATTCAAAGGAGGGGAAAAAACACAAAACCACAATATTGAGAAATAACTAAGATAAAAAACTGATAAATGTTAACAGCGATAACAGTGTTACAATGATCTCACTCCTCTCTTTGACTGAAGTTTCCTCTCAGTCTCCTCTCTCTGTTTCTCTATATTCTCCATTTGGTTCTTAATTTGCTCTATGTGGTTTTCTACTTTTTCCTTCCTTTCTGTTATTCTATTAACCTCATCCTCTGTGCTCTTCATCAGTCTGTCTGTGTTCATGTGCAGTTGTTGATGTTCTATCTTTCTCTCCTCCAGGTTCCAGTTGGCCTGTGTAATGATTTCTTTGATTTTTAAGTATCCCTGTGCTTTGTTAGCTGTTTTATCTCCCTCCTTCTCTGTTACTTCTTTCTCCACTGATTTAACCTTGTTTTCATTCTCCTCCAACAGTCTCTGTGTCTTCTGTGATTGGACGATGAGTTCCTCTTTCTGCTTCTTCAGTTCCTCGGTCAGTTCCTTCAGTGTCTCAATAACCTCTCATACATTTCTGTTCTTCCTCTCTGCTCTGCAACTCCGCAGTAAGTCTTGACCTCATCTTTTCCAAATCCTCCATTTTCTTGCTCTCTGTCATGAGCCCCTCTCCGCTTCCTTCTCCTTCTTTCTCTTCAGTTGTATTCTTGTGGTGCATCTTTCTCTCTGTGAACAGAGACAGTGTAGTTTTTTTTAGAAAAACATTTTAAACTACATTAGACAAAAAAGCACAGAAATGTTAAAAGAAGAAATAATGGTTCATTAATGTCATATTACTTATTTTATAAGAAATATTTCAAAATAAGACACAAACCATTTCAAACAGGAAGCATCATTTCATTTTTACTCTACATGACAAGTTTTGAAACTACATTATGAAGAGAAAGTCAGAATTTTTATTGATATTGATATTAAATATTAATAAATGAAAACTGTGTTTACTTTTATACTGTTTTGTGATGACTTGATTCATTTCATCATGACCACAGTGTTAGAGTTTGAAAATGCATTGTTAAAAAAGTCAAATACATTCTTGGCTCACCGATTTCATTTTGTCTCCTTTTCCAAAGAAAAAGGACTGCAAGAACAAACATGAAGCCAAACAACACACTGAAGGCAAAGCAGCACAATTAGATGGGGCCATGAAGAAATCCTCTGAAATATTAGAAGAGAACAACAAATTATAGCTAGACAAGATGTTTGA
>NW_023339984.1:17473925-17475823 GCF_004916995.1 Morone saxatilis | reverse complement strand
AAGAGAGAGATAATACGAGGGTGTGTGTTTGAAAATACGAGCAGGTATTGTCCCGCTTCATCCTTTTTTAATTTGACTTTAACTGTAACTAATAAGTGTTTCCTTCTTTTGTGTATGGTATAAAAAGCTGCTTAACCAACTGTCCTTTTTCTACAGGTACAAAAACAGGTGAATCATAGTCCAGGTAAGAATGTGTTGTTCTTTATAGACATCAACTGTAACTGGAATGTGTGAAGATAAAACTGGGTATATAACCAGACGTAGTCTATCAGGGACTTCACCCACAGTGTTTAACACGTTGTTTTTTTTTTTTTTTTTTTTTTTTTTGTTTTTTTTTTTTTTTTTTTTGTTTTTTAACGAGTCTCACAACAGCACTCTGGTCTAGAATGGACCATCAGCATCAGTCATACTGCAACACTAGTGGAATTTCCACCATTATATTTAAAGCTGAAAAGGAGGACCAACATAACAGCAAAGTGCCAAGTTTTGTCCTAGAGGATACTGTCTGTTCTGGCATTTTTCTTTAGAGATACACTGAGCACAGACACATTTTGCTGTGATGCTAAAAATCTTGTTTCCCATTTTCTTTCTTTCTTTTGTAGGGTTACATTATTCTGTTATATGTTAATATATGCACCCATATATAAATATTGTGATCTTTTTTATAGAGGTAATTAGTAATTGAAACCCTCCCTACCCTGTTTTGTTGTTTACTAGGTACGGAAGAATTCCCCCATCGTGACAGCAAACTTCAGTTACAACAGGAAGCACAGTCATTTGCTGTCGATGCCATGAGATTATCTGAATTTTCAAGTTTTAGTTTCAGTGTTATGTTTTATCTGGGAGGACTGAGGATCTGGTCAGAGAAAATTCATGAACAACAAAGTTTATCCTGGAATTAACCAGTGTAAGGATATGTAGGGCTGATGGGATCTTGTTTCATTGACCTTGTTCCATAACTGGGAAGCAACATTTTGAAACAGGTTGTAAACTGGTAGCCTGAGAGATGCGTAGGTATGAGGGAGTAAGCAATATATACGCAAAAAACCAGGCACAAGAGCACTTCTTTCCCCACACGGACACTTCAGTCCAGATCATCGTCATATACTGAACAGATAATATGTTATGATATTTGTGTGTTGCTGCCTGCCAGGTTTAAACAGACTGTATATACTGTAACATACTCTCAATATATGCACATTGTTACGGCTCAAGAATACACAAATTAACAAGGCTCTATTAGAGACCCAAAACATATTGAAGGGCGCAAACACAAGACGGAAATGACGGAATGAAACCTACAGACTTTATTAACTTCAATACAAGTCCAACAAAGAACAGAGAATAATGTAGAAAAAAAGAGGTTGGAAATATTGGCCAGAAAAACAAAAGAAAGGGAACTCGCTGAGCCAGCCACACAGGTGGCCATCCGAACCCAGCTGACCCCTCTAAACTCTCTATAACTTCACATACTGAGTGATCATACTTTATTCTGTAATTAACTTATTTATACATTATTTATTACTACTGTGATATGCCCTTTTTGCACTGTGTGGTTTTAGTAGCAATGTGACCTGCTTAACGATAACTTGTTTGGTTATATTTGTTATTAATCTTGTTATCTGTGTTTACCTGTATGTCTGTAAATCATCTTGAATGATAAAACACAAAGTTACTGTGAATTTGAGTCTTTCTAGTGTTAAAATGGCTGGTAGATAAAGCTGATTCTGATAATGATTAGGAAGTTATCAGGTACTTTTAGCTTATGATTGATTTAATATCATTGTAATAATGGACTGAAGTATTACATTTTTAAAAAACACAAAATATTCTATTGCACTTTTCATAAATTACTGCAATATACATTTTATCATTTTTTATTGTTATCTGTATTTTAT
>NW_023339984.1:17473145-17473904 GCF_004916995.1 Morone saxatilis | reverse complement strand
GTGAATGTGAATGTAAAATACTGTACTTTTCTAACAACTGGCAAACTGTGAGATTTATATTATATTATATTTTCAGGATATGTTTGTCAAATAAAGCAACCAAAGTATGATCTTGCCTTTCTGTAAAGTTTTTGCAACATCTATAGATGGAGTCGATAGCACATACATCAGTACATGGAGGTTCGAATGAGTGAAAAGTAAAAGAGGCAGTGTCCCTTTATCCCTGTTTGAGAGTCATCACAATTACACTGTGTCCTGAGTTCTGGGGCGACAAACTGATAGTGTGTCCTTGGTATTTTGTGAAGTCTAGACATTCTGCTGTTTACTTGGACATAAGTGTAGTTAAAAACAGGTTGAAACAAAGGTTTAAGCATATACCTGGCTTGAACTGACTGTGTGTTGCTTTACAATAATCAGGTCAAAGAGTCATTGACTAATTCAAATGAAACAAGATGCCCAATAAACTCCCCTGTGCCAAGTGACACCAGCTGAGGCCTGTGGCTGCATTCGACTGTGTGCACTCCATGAAAACGCGTCCCCAAAAGTAGACCCAGAAGAGAGTGGTTAGTAGGATTTCAAAATAAAAGCACAACATAACAAAAAGAGTTTCATGCATTAGTTTACCTTTATCCTGCTTAACTTGGTCAAGCACAAACATAACAAAAAGGAGTTTCAATGGCATTAAGTTTAACCTTTATCCCTGCTTTAACTGGTCAGCTGTGTATTGTGATCTTTTTTTCAGCCTCAGTGAGGGGAGCG
>NW_023339984.1:17472230-17473120 GCF_004916995.1 Morone saxatilis | reverse complement strand
CACTCACAAACACTGAAGTGTAGAAATTAAAACTTTTGAAGAACAAGATACCATGCAGCAATATATACAGCAATATATACAGCATATACTGTAATACAATAGTTAAAGTATACATTCATAATATTGAGAAGGTTCTGTTGGCCAGATAAGACTTGATCCAGTCAAGGTCTGAGACTCCAGCTCTATCCCTACAATGGTTTATAAAATCCTGGTCTAACATATCAGAATTAATAACAGTAGGAACCTCTAAACAGTCCAGCTGCACTTTAATCTGTACAAAATCATTCACATATAAAAGAGATTTCAACGCCATCATGTGGTCAAACAGGAGAACTCTTCTGCATCCAGTTTACTGTGAATACAAATGTAAAGCCCTTAGGTTCATGTAACATGAGTCTCTAGTGACTCTGAACCTTTTAAATTATTTCCATTTTAGACAAAGACATACAGTGTGAGGAATACCAGGGAGTCGAGTTCTTAATTAAATGAAAGGAATAAATTAGAGTGCAAAATAGTCCATCAACCAGCATATTTTACTGGAAATACCTGAAAAATATTTGTTGGTTTTATCTTACTGACAAACATTAAACTCTCTTAATCTTTACTATAAACACAAATTACAGCACATTACAGAAAAACTATACAAGGTGATACAGGCAAGACAAAAACTTTTCTGTCAGGGTTAGGTTTACATGAACTGGGAACAGAGTTGCGGTCGGTGCCAACAGTCATTTAGAGGAAGTGTATACTGACTGTACACTTCTTCTGGTCAGCAGCCATATTCACCGAACACATTGTAGCTACACGAGTTTGAATCCCTGTTACTTGTTTTTGTGCATGTATTTGCACGTCCATGCAGTCAGAGAACTAGAACAGTGGGAACTAGATCA
>NW_023339984.1:17466584-17472205 GCF_004916995.1 Morone saxatilis | reverse complement strand
TACACAGTGCATTTCTCATGTTGAGAAAAATCATGAAACAAATACTACACATATATCTATACAATCAAGCAATAGAACTGTACAGATATTAGCTTGGCTTGAACATGCATTGACTTTGAGGTTTCTGGCTCAATCCTATGACTTCATTTTCCTCTCCATGGCCTTTTTTTTCCTTCTTATTCTCTCTGGCTATAAAGTCCCAGTGCTCTAACCACACCCAGACTTCTCCCATTACAGAACAGAGATGGTTGTCTTACACCAAAACACTGGCCCGGGATATAAAGTCTCTTTTAGTCTCCTTGTCTTCTTTCCTTCCCTAATTACCTTCATGTCTCTCCAGTGTCTTTATTTCTCCATTAAAGTTCCTTATTTCTCTTTTTTTTTGTAAAGAAACAAAAAGGAGGGATAACAAGGGAGGTAAGGAAGAAAGGGCAGATAGGAGGAGGAGAGGAAATGAATGACTTGAAAGGAGGCAAGATATTTTGGGTTGGTTGAGAGATGAAATCATCCAGATCTGATTGCAATATGTAAACAGAACCACAACAACTGCCACACGCACATACTTCAGTTTTGAAAAAAAAAAAGCACATTACATTTCCCTTTTATAACGTGCACCATATTATGCAAATGCTGGTAGTTTCACCTTTCACTTTTCCTTTAAGGTTGCGTGGTCACTCAACATTTCCATAACTCTTAAACATGACTCAAGTGTGAACTGAATGGCGTCCCATTGAAGTAAAGGCTGCAGCAGCACAAGGTAAGTTCACAGAGAGAGATACAATGCACTTCTTTTATCATCATCATTATCATTTATCATCAATCATTTAATTATCATTTCTGTTGAGAAATAAATAAAAATCAGTTTAACAAACCATAACATTGTGAAAGAGCCTCTTCTCGTGAGAAAATATAAATAAAAAATTCAATATAAAATAAAAATATGTTTTCATTAATCATTGTGGGACAAAATGGAACTTAAAAAACAAAAAACCCTCCCTAAATATTCAGCTTTCAGAATTATACAGATTTCTAGATTCTATCAAATAAATGAATGCACTAAAGAAAAAAAATGTATTGAGTGGTTGAAACAGGGTTTGAAAATGGGGGCAAGACGATTGATTTTAGGAGCTTTTGAATGGAGAGCAATTTCCCTTCCCCGCTACCTTTCTCCCAGTCCGTTCCACACTTTTATTTTCATCATAAAAAATGATTGGTGAGTCTTTTTCCCAAGCTACAGAGATCAGCTGTTTCTCTTTGCTGCCAACTCCCATCCTCCTACATTCATCCTTTTATGCTCACCAGTGCCTTGGCGTTGGGGTTGGCCTTCTTGTCCACGATGACCTTTGCCACCTTGTAGTGCCCGCAGTGGGCGGCCACGTGCAGCGCCGTCAGGTAGTCGTTGGTCACGTCGTCCACGGGCACCTCGTGGTGCAGCAGCAGCTGGACGCAGTTGAGGTGGTCGCCCTGCGTCGCCATGTGGAGGGGAGACAAACCGTTCTGGAAGGAATACAGAAGGAAAAAGCATTTGTGAGGCGGAGTGAGACACACAGTTGCATAGAAAAAGAGAGTGAGAAAGAATCGAGAGAAAAACAGAAGTAGAGAATGATAGAGGAGAAGACACACAGGTTGAAGGTGTACCTTGGTCTTTGACAGTATTGGAGCTCCTCTGTCCAGCAGCATCTCCACCACCTGCTCATGGCCACTCCTGGCTCCACAGTGGAGAGGAGTCAGACCGTCCTGTGAGAACAAACAGTAAGGTAAATGCACAGTGGCTGTGTTCAGGTTAAAGTTTGGACTTCATACCGTCAACTACAGTGTCTTTAAGCAGCACAATAAAGCCCCTCACAAAATGGAGATAACTCCTCCCTTCCTCGCAGCTGTGGGAGGATTTTGATGATATTTGTGATTTAATTTCATTTTAAGGATTACATGTTTGTATACGGGCTAAGAAAATCCCTAAGCTAAAAAGTGTTGTAAAGTGCATAAACAGAGCTTCTTTAAACACGCTGGAGATAATAATATGGATACTGTATGTGCCTGTGTTGGAAGATAAATGGACAGGGCTTAGGTCTGCCGACTAAAAATGTTACATAAATGTTAACCGTTACCTCGAGCATTTAAATAAAATTCCACACCAGGGACCGCAAAATCCTCTGCTGCTTTGATTTTTTAAAACTATTTTTTATCTTATCTGTCTTGTGCAAGACCCCAGTTTCATGGAAATGCATAACTAAATCGATGGAGTACCTCTTTAAATATTCATTAAGGTTAAAAAAAAAGGACTTTTCTGGGTCAAAATTATGTGTGTGTGTGTGTTACCTTGGTCCGTGCATCTATCTTGGCCCCTCTCTCCAGCAGCAGTCGCACCATGTTGCTATTGCCACGTTTGGATGCTACGTGCAGCGGCGTTATGTCATTCTGGGGAGAAAGAAAAGCATCATTTCATCATTCAGCTGCAGAGACAAGAAGGTTTTGAAATGTACCACTGAGTTTGAGTTGTAGTTATTATAAGAAAACAACAAAGAACATCCTAACTCTGTTCGTTGGTCACATATTGTCACGTAACACATAGATGAAAATTCTTAACAGTGTGCCTACAGTGTGTTACAATTACAAAATTTGAGAATGTATTTCAACTAAAAATGAAGATGTAGAACATAGTTCAGACTCAATTTTACTGACCCAATTACAGACAAGGGCTATATTTCAGAGGAAAACTGATAAATATCTCCCTCTAGAGGAATAGAACCACTCCAGAAATGTCAGCATCACAGTGTTCTGCTTTAACAGTTTTCTTGCTTTCTTGTTCCTGCCTGACAAACCAAAAGTATCTCTGTCTACTGACAGAAGTACATATGGTCTACTACTTATTTTATCATGATATAAAATGCATGACTACCGACTGCTTACTGTAAGTGTTTTTTGGCAGTATGTATTAGATATAATGCCTCCAAAACAAATCATTTGCATTTTTTGTACAGTAAATGTATTTATGTAAATGTACAGTAAAACAAAGTGTCTCTTAATACTTTCCTGCATCCTAATCTTGTCTGACACACTCAGCCCTAGATCCATATTTTCTGTCAACAGGCAACAAATACATTGTTTCTGAACGATGCATTTGCTGGGGACTTTCTACCACCTTCATTGATTACAAGGGGTATCTGACTGAATCCAACTCGGTGGAAAACATTAACTATACTATACAGAAACAGGCAGTCTTCTCACTGATGGTCTTGTATGCGTATGTAGGTCACATAGAGGCATCAGTATTTAACTGAGACTGTTTCATAACCAGCTACAAACTCTTGTAGTATGTTTAAGCTAAATACAGATAGGACGTTTACACTGAAAGGAAAGTTACGTGTTGCTTTGCTTTGTAGGTTTACTGATCTTTCAGTTCAGTTTTGACTCTTTCAGTTTGCCTCTTTTACACAATACGTATGTCTGACTTAATGAATAAAATAACAAATAACAGTATGCATTTAGCCATGTGTCTTTTCTGATATCTGGAATAGTATTGTGCTGTTTATGTCTGTGAGCTGCAATTGAAGTTGCGTAGCAGGAAACAGCAATGTCTGCTTTGTTCCCCTAACAACAGTAACTGCGCTTTGCCTTTGCAGAGGAGTACCATGCATCTTGGAAATGAAATAATGCACAAAAAGTTAAATTCCATTGATACCTCGATTTGAAGTTTCAATATTTTGTGCTCAAACATGAAACTAATTCTAAATGGGGGTGGAGAATTGGGGGAGGGGAATTTAACAACTTTAATGAAAATAATGACATAAATGTTCCTTACAGAACATACACAGTCATGGCAGTTTTCACAAAAATAAAAAATGAAACTTTATGTTCTAAATCCTTCGAATGAGAAGCAGGTCACAATGCAGCAGGGTTTTAAATACCCAGAGTTAAAGCTCTCCGCTCGGACTCAAGCTGCTCCAACATTAAATGCTGTAACTTTAAAATGCACAGTTCACTTACACCACTTAAAATAATCTCTATGTTGTTGTTCCAGTCTCACTGTCACAGTGAAAAGAATCTTTAAACCATCCCTACCTGAAAGGCAAACATGAGCTCTCGTCTGTGGCATGCTGTTAAATGACGCAGACTAGAAAAGCAGTTGTTTACTCTCTTGGAACACGTGAGCCCATATCACAAAAAAAACTGTTGAACTTCCTTCCTCATTTTAAAATATGATGCAACCTGACGTAAACTCTCATAAAAGATTCTGTGTTTTCAAATCAAACAGTTTTTCTGGATGTGTTTTCTTAATATTTCTCATATATAAAGAGGCTTCACATTTCAACCATATTAAACCTCTCTCTCCACTGGAGTCTGTGTGTTTGCATTAGTTTGGATCTTTCTTATAGCAGCTTAAAGGAGCCATACAATGCCTGTCTACTGTTTTATAGTTTGATGTTGGGAGCACACTTATCAAACTTTGCACACTGTAATGTGTAATGAGAAAACACTTCCTGCAGCTCCCTTTCTCTAAAATACAAAGTTTTCTCGGTTTCCTGTCTCTGCCTGCAGCAGTCACGCGCCTGCAGCAGTCACGTGCCTGCCATTCTCCAGCTGGCAACAACTCAGGTTCTTTACTGGAATAAGTTAGACTTTTTTTACTCATTAGGGGTTAAACACGCAGATGTTTTATCTCCCATGTTATTTCAACTTTATATAAATGACCTGACTCGTGCAATCGAATTATTAGATTGACGTATAAAGTAAACAATGTTACGTAGCGCCATCTTCTGGTTAAACTGTACTGTTCAGAGTGTTACTGGATGGAAGAGGTTGTTCATTTATTATTTTTAGACTGGTGTAGTTTGAGGGCAGCCCTGCTTACCTGGAGATTTATAAAACAAACATCTAAAGCCTGAGAACCCATTTATTCACTGGTTGGTTTGCTCATTCAATCCAGCTGGTTCAGTTCATAATACAGTGTTATATTATGTTTCTAGCACAGAAAGTCCTTTACTGGAGGATGACATTTCCTACTGGATGTCATGCTGTATATTGTAATTACTTAAGGTGATGGTTATTTGCTTCCCACATGAATAAACAGGAATGTATGAAAATAGAGTAACATTAGAGACTGCTGAACAACGGTTGCTAAAGGAAGACAGTATGTTATTATTCATGTATCATGCATTGATAACTTGTTTATTGCTGCATATGATGTCTTTGAACCTTGAACTTAGAGGCTGTACAGCTGCATGTCTGAGTGGTGCAAGGTAACTCAGCACATTTAATCAAAGTGCTTTTACTTTACTTGACTATTTCAATTGAATTTTTCTTCTACTCCACTACATTGCAGTGGGAAGTGCTGTACTTTTCAGATTAAAGGTCAAGTTGTGTCTCCTCGTGATGTTTCAGATCTCTGAGTTGCAGTTTCGCCTCTAAACTTTCTAAACATCGTCTCATTCAAATAAAGGTTCGAGGTTTGTTATTATTTGGTTTCATAATCATTCAGACACATCCTAAATGACTTCCTGTTTTAAACTACCTAAACCCACAGACACACGTCACAAAGACGCCTACACAGTCATGAGACAATTACAGTAACTGACTATTTCAATGTACTCAATGTACTCAAGGGAGTGAGTTATAAAAAT
>NW_023339984.1:17462969-17466561 GCF_004916995.1 Morone saxatilis | reverse complement strand
ACTGTCTAACAGGTAGTATCTGTATCTGTAGTATCTGATTACTTCTACTACTCCTCCACTACTGGCTATTTACTATGAATGTTCTACTATAGCTGTCATGTCACATGACCTCTTTTCCCACAGCCGTGCCTCTGACAGCACTGTGCATATGAGCTGTGCAGAGTGCATGACCCAGAGAAGTCTCTTACGGACAGCCCTGTTTGTAAATGTGACGTTCATGAACTGGGAAATTACACTTCCGAATCAAACTGTCACCGCCCCCAAAAACAGCAACAGCTTTTAAACCCAAAGAGACTTTAAAACACTAAGTTACAGCCTGCAACCCCAGGGAGTGGAATAATGTAAACAGATAAAAGAGCACAGTGTGTGTGATTGTGGTTGCTTCATTTAGCCTATGTGAAGCGTACATTACAGCAGGAGACATTACTAAAGAGTAGATTTGTCTATATTGCATTCATTAAGAAACCCCAGTGTCTATTTTTGCTTCTTAATGCATTTTATGAATCATGCACCAGCTGTTTTAAAGGTTTCGCTTCAGTAAGAAGCAGGAACACGCGTGGGAGGGAGCAAAATAACTGAGCGTTCCTACTGTTCTTGAAAGCCTCACTGCTACGCAAAAATCGGAAGTTTGTGAATGAAGCTGTCAGTCGGCGCTTGAGCTGCACGCAAACACGACACCTGTCCGACACCTCTCATGGTGGCCCCCCGGCAGAGAGAGAGAGCCCACCTGTGCGCTGTGGGCATGCATCATCGCCTCCTCCTGATCGCCACTCTGATCGCTGCTTCTACAGGTATGTGAGGGTAACAAATGAACGCGTGAGCAATGAAAGGGGTAGAGAAAGATTTAGAGTTCTCTGTTCTAATTCACACAAAGCTGTTTTCTGAGGGAGCACAGTTATTGTGAAATAACCGCAAATGTGAGCGCGTTGAACCAGTGCCTGAGCTTTAGAGTGAGGTATGCAGAGGTCACATTGTAAAACACACAAACACCAGCTGAATGGCGTCACACCGTGATAATAAAGTAGCATTATTGTTTGATTTAAATGTGATTAAGCTGATAAAAACGTGTTTCATAAGTGCATTAGGTTTTGGAACCTGGAAAATAAACCGCATATGATGAGTTTCTGAACAGATTGTCAAAGATTCAATCAGCAGTTACTTTTGGCCTGTGTTTCATTACAGAGCAGTAGTGTGTAGCAGTGGTTTCCTGTTTGTAACAAGGTTTGCTGTGGGGACAGTAAGGCCTGGGGGTTGAGTCACTACTAATAAGCACTCAGTAAATACTGTTGTATACAGTCAAAATATGATGTTTTGTTACCAGTTTTATACAGGTTTAACATTATATCGAAACCACTATACAAATGGTTGCCAATGGCACTAACTAGAGCTCGACTATTACGGTCATTGGCAACTCATTTTATAATAGTTCTAAGTATTTTTTTCATGCAAAAAATGTTTGTTATGCGGTTTCAAACCTTGATTTTTGAAACCTATGATTTTGAGGGTTTTGGAAAAATAAGCATTGGACAGGTGGTCACTTTTGCGACTTCTTGGAACTGGTAATTGTGGACGGCAGTTCTCACTATTTCACAGATTTTTTTTCAGTCAATGGATTAATAGAGAAAATAATCAGCAGATGAATCCATAATGAAAATCTGATACAAAACAGTTCACAATGAGCCCCACCCACAACGACAACAATAAAATCCTGCTTTCCCATGAATGAGTCAGAGTGATCGAATGATAACAGGAGTTCAATAACATTGTTGGATATATAGGCTGCTCAGATCTCAGTATTTGGTGTACACTTGATACCTGAGCCTTGGACAGGCTTCAGACAAAAACATGTGAGAATCAAGTTTTGATCTGCCACAATCCTGTTAAACGTGTCAGCCAGGGTTTACAAAGCCACACAGCTTTAATATGTACATACGTATTTGCTCCTGATGCACCAATTTGTAAGTTCTGGGCCAATACAAATGTTTAAAATAACAATTTGGCTGATAACCGATACCAATGCAGATGTTTTGTGTTGTTATTCATTCACCCTTGTGTGTCAGGGAAACTGAGAAAGCTGCTCAGATAAGCATCTCTGCAGCTCAGTCCATTTCTTCTCTACTCTTCCAAGATGTGAGAAAGTAAAGCTGTCCATGCTGCTGCATGGAGCATGTCTGCTGTGTCTCCAGTCTCCAGTATCTGAGTTGGAAATAACCAACACGACATTTAGTCAGTGCAAAACTGATGTGAAGTAACAGATAAACATTGGCCACTGAGATCGGTGAACATCATCTTACTTACGAATAGGCCCGATCCCGATGGTCAGCCCATATATCGGTGCATCCCTAGTTTATGTATTAAAGGATTATGGGTAATAAATGTAAAAACAAATACAATGAGAACCACTTTGAAGGGAAAATGTTATAATGGACAGCTGTCAGACACCTGTAACAGTTATGAAGACATAAGACTTGCCCTCTCACAATCAACACTAATAAACTACAACTATTGTTATACTGCTATTGTTACTAGAACCACTACTAATAACCTATTATTATTATTCATCAATTCTATGAATAACCTGATGACAGGATAATTGTTGCGTGCTCGTTGTCATGAATAGAAAATAGTGATCTGGACATTATATATACTCCATTATCTCTTAACTTGTATTCACAAACAGTACTCTTCATCAGAGCATGATAGGGAAACCATAATGGCATTTTAATGTTTTAAATGTAGATAAGAAAAATGTAACCAAGTGAACAGTGGAAATTTTTATGAGCTCTTTTTGACGTGGTTGGCCTTCAAAGCACGTGGAACTCCCGGCAGCCAAAGGTTGCACAATTTTTTGTTTTGGGGGTTTCAGTTGTTTGAGATTCCTCTAACATTCCATCATCTATTTCCTGTTTTCATAAAAGTAAGGACACTTTTATGTGGTGCCTCCCATTTACTGATTGATACACTGACCCAAAAAAACTGCTGAGTCATGACGGGTGTTCTCTGTAATACCTTTCATATTATAGAGTAAGCAGACTTGCCCCCACACGGATGCAGAATAAGTGGAGGATGAATCATATGATGCAACCACATATCACACTCTCACTCCTGTCAGTCCAGTTTAGAGCAGGGAAAGTACAGTGAAAAAGTAAGTGGAAAAATCTGTTGTTTAACCCTGGGAAGTGTTTAAGGAGGAGACTTTTTCCAAGAGCATTAAATAACATGATAATGCAAGACACTAATTAATTTGAATTCAATTATTTTGTCTCTCTAGAGGCACATTGCAGAGCATTTTTGACCTGTGACAAAATGTGTCTGAATGTCAGTGCTTTAACCAAAAGCACCTTTTTGAGTCCAAGACCTGTCAGAAAACCAGGACTAGTTGAGACAGAGTCAAGAACGAGTCCAAATGAAAGACAGAGTCAAGAGAGGGGCATTGCCAATGAGATGAGTTTTGGCAGCCAGGCATACAATTGCAAATGACGTTAGTTGGTAACCACAGCAGCCAAAGTCAGTGCCTCTTCTAGATGGATTTTAAATAAAACCAACATCACATTTTTGAACAAGCTGTAACAGTTTGGGTCCGTGTTCAATC
>NW_023339984.1:17461767-17462873 GCF_004916995.1 Morone saxatilis | reverse complement strand
GCAAAAGACAAACGGGAGCTCAGCAACAGGCGTTCATTCACAGCAGGTGTACCGCTCGACAGGTCAGGCGCTGTCTGATGATGTTTCTCTCACAATTTATAACTTTTGGCTGTTACAAAGGACTGAACAAGCACCCTTAATCAATGGTTTCATTTTAAAGGAGGAAGTTACTTGAGGGCTTGGCCGAGAACAAATAGAATATTTGGCAAGACCAATGGCCTCAGTCTTTGAGTTGTGACATCTTTTAACCAAAGACCAAAATAACTTTTAAGTTGCCTGAAGGCTGCAGGTGAATCTAAACTCTTTAATATGTCACTGCGTTGTCCTATTCCAACTGCCAGACTAAAATGAGCTGCAGGCGAGGGAGGAATGTAAAGGGCTGTACAGAAACTGTGGAGGTGGGAAAACGTGTTGTGTTTGTTTATTAGGCGACAAATAAAGCAGCCACACAATAAATCCTACCTTCATCAATAGTTGTAGTATTGAGTCTTTGCTGTGACTAATTCAGAGTTGGTGATTCAGCTTTAGTGTTATTTTTGAACATTATACTGGGGTGTGTTTCTAATATTTTGTCCATTTTATTTCAATGAGAGAAGACTAAATATTGGAAGCAGTTCCCACTATAGAGCAATAACCGATTTTAGTCTTTTTCCACCAGATTGGCTCTGGTTCTTGAACCGGTTCATTTCAGGATTCTTGGAAACTTGGCTAGAAAACCAGCCTATGTTTCCACTAGTTTTGAGAGGACTCATTGTGATCAAGGATGCGTCATCAACAGGGGGTGCTGCACAATGCACAACGACCTGTAGAATAAGACATGACTACTTTAGTTGCTGTTTTTTGGGTTCCGAATCAATTTATTTTTGGTTGAAATGCTCTGCAGGACTAACCAGGTGCACAAACTGGAATGGAGATGGTTCTCTTTGGGTGTAAAAGGCCTATGTGCAAAGTCTGTCTCTAGATTATTGTTTTTTTGTCTGTTTTCCTAGGAAATCCTTTGCCGCATGTTCCACCAGTGCAGGTCGTTGCCTTCGCTGGTGAGGCTGTTATTCTTCCCTGCAGTTTCAGCCCCACTGCCAGCGATGATTTTCCAACAGTGGAATGGT
>NW_023339984.1:17461384-17461583 GCF_004916995.1 Morone saxatilis | reverse complement strand
AAATACCAATGCATGAAGCTCTGGAAGAAAGGCCACCGGGACATTACCACAGTGGAGCTTGTTGTGGGTACGTCCAGTCACATTTACTTATATACAGATTTTGCAGCTGCATTGTAGTCAAAGAAAAGCTCTAGATTAAGCCTAATCCATCTTGGATGCCCCTCCAGTGAAGGAAACATAATGAAGTACCCTCTAGGGG
>NW_023339984.1:17461046-17461312 GCF_004916995.1 Morone saxatilis | reverse complement strand
TGCTCGCTGGTGCCCTTTTTATTTTTATTGCATACAGCCGCTACTGTGACTAAAAGTTTTGAGCCTTTGTAATGATAATGATAAGTTTATTTGTTCGGCACTTATCTTAACAAGGTTACAAACTCGACAAAATACATGAGATTAACAGATAAAATATAAGTAACCTTAGAAAACACAGTTAAAATATGAGAATGAAAGAAAATAAAACAACACAGTAACAGCACCAATTCACAGTACTGTAATATACATGTAATGACAGTGGACTG
>NW_023339984.1:17458737-17460946 GCF_004916995.1 Morone saxatilis | reverse complement strand
GCCTTTTAATTGAATAGCATTCTATTGTTCTCAGTAGCACATGGAATTTTAAAAATGCAGTCAACAGCTTCACCCAAAGGAGTGTGTGGAAAAACTAGGACTGATAACACAGTGTCTTTTCCAGCTGTCACTTTTCCAAGTGGGTGTGGTACCGTACATTTAAACAGTTATTTATTAACCTGTTTCTGCCTGCATGTTATGAATGAAAACCTCTTTGAGGTTCTGTGATTACACTTTTTTATCAAATGAACTTGATGAGCTGTGGGTTCTATGTCTCACAGAGCACAGATAAAAAGAATATTATAGTATAGTTCCCATTAATATTTGATTCTTGATTCTTGAGGAACACTGAAAGGTCACACCTTGTGTAATTCTTGTTTTTATAGCTGCAGTTTCTGAGCCAAAACTCTCAGTGCTTTCAGCTGAGAGTGGAGGAGAGACTCTTCAGTGTGAGGCCAGCCTGCTGGCTGCCGGAGGCCTTTGAGGTTCGCAGTCTTCTGGGATGACTCAAGGCGAACAACATCCGCTGAAGACCCAAAAAGAGATCAAAACGCCAGCGGATGTTACACTGTGACACGAAGAGTGACCCTCCAGGATGCAACCAAAAGGTTTATATTAAGTTTATTTATCTGGCTTCAATTAATATTCTATAAGAATTCCAAACTAAGTGATCATCTATTTTATAGCACATAACCAGAAAAGAAACACATTTTCATTCCCATATGTTTGGCTCAAACTCCTGTTGAAAACAGAAGCTGCACTCTAGGAAGAAAGAGTTCCCAACAATAACAGCTCTTATTGCAAAAACAAACTTAACATTGTCAGTGTGATGTCAACACTGATGATGCAGGTCCCTCTCTGCTTATACTGAATAAACAAGCGACAGGCGGCCATGTGTGCAGTTTCCCAAAGGAAAGACTACAGAAAAAAAAAACAGAAAAGACCAGAAAAAGAGTATTATGGACATTCCATATGAAAACTGTACTTGTATGATCTGTAAAATAAATGTCTTCTCTTCACAGCGTCACCTGCAGAGTTCATCAACCGGGTATCAACCAGACCAGGGACACACAGATTCTCATACCAGGTATGAGAATACAGCTGCTCACCTGTACCATCTTTTTTATGGAACATATACACATACAGACTCCATTGGCCCTTGCTTGCTGAATTTGCAGGAAGTGGAAAAGCATACTCCTGATAACAGATTAATCATGAGATCTCCTTGTTTTATTGTCTTTTCAGTTGACTGCATGAGATCCTGCTCTCTAGCTATTAGCATCGCTGTTGCAGAGGGTATTATACTTCTTTTCGCTTCGTGTGGATTAGCTGTCTTTTTATGGAAGAGAAGTGGCAAAACTGGTAAGTCACTGAGACAATATTGTATTCGGCATAGAAACTCTACTTCTGTATTAGAAAAAGCAGTGGAAGTGCACATCTAGTGTCTTTGCCTTGTAGTAACACAAGAGGCCCACATGAAAGATCAGCTGAATTTAGGGAGGGAACAGTCAGCCTCTGAAGAAATACTTTCCAGTTCTGTAATAACAGGCTATTATTCAAATTTTTAATTATCTTTAATTTGGCGTAATGTCCATTAGTTGTAATAAGGTTGTATTCACCATGTTAATTGCTGGGATCTGGGAACATGGAATTATCCTTCAATTAAAGATTAATAGGACCACTAACTGTGTTTTTCCCCCCACATATTCACACAGTGGGACAAAAGTTGAAGGTGACGAGGCAGTCGTCAGATCAAAGTACAATGAGTGGTACCTCTGAAAATAGGCCGTTCGTGCAAACTGCCGAGGCTGATGGGGCTCACAACGTGAGAAACAGCGACATCGAGGAGCTGAAAAGAGAGTTGGTTGACGTCAAGTCAAAGCTTCGCAAAAAAGAAGAGACCATCCACCAACTGGAGAACAAAATCAAACCTCAGCTAAGTCCTGTTGTTTGCTACCAAGACCAACCAACGACTGTCTGCAGTCCTTCCAAATGCTCACCAGACGTCCCAAAACCCTTAAACACACCGTTCGACAACGGCCAAAAGGCCAGGAATGGATCCGATGACCACAATCCAAAATCCACAGCTTCAACCAGCAGCAAACCTCAAGTACCTGCCAACTTATTCAACAAAGGTCTAAAACCTGTCATGTCACGACAGAACAGTGATCCAAAACCAGTCCAGAGAAAGCGCATCCACAGCCTCCCC
>NW_023339984.1:17458192-17458637 GCF_004916995.1 Morone saxatilis | reverse complement strand
AGAAAGCGCATCCACAGCCTCCCCAACAACTTGTACACTGATGTTGCAGTTCCGTCATTTCTTCCAACCAGCACTTCGAAGAAAAAGCTTGGTCACATCAGTCGTTCAATGAGTGAGTCTTACACTGACTTTGTTCCAAATGTCCCCAAGGTTCAGCGTCGACTCTCATTAGTATTACCATCGTCTAACAACCGCTTTGCAGTCCTGTCTGGATTACAAGAAGAAACAGACCCGCTGTATGAGAAAGATTAACACAAAGCAGTAAAAGTTTCAGCTACGGATTCCCCTGAAACCTGAGGATATTAAAACAAATCTGCATGGCCAGATCCCACCAGCAGTAAGCGGGATAATTCAAATTCTAGTAAAACCTGGTTGTTTATAAGAAAATAAGCTCTTTAATATTTAAATCTTATGCTACTTTATACGTCTACACGACCACATGTCT
>NW_023339984.1:17454394-17458130 GCF_004916995.1 Morone saxatilis | reverse complement strand
TGCTCAAAACAAGCAGTTACTTAAAACAGCTCAAAAAAATATTTCATAAGCTTTTTAGCTTTTCATCGAATTTGACATTTAATTAAAAAAAAACTTCAAACCCTTATTAATTTTAATTGCTGATTTTTAGAGGTGCTAGCAGACACACAGAGCCTAGCTTGCTGTTTGCTCTGAAGTCCAGTCTTTATGCTAAGCTAAGCTAACCAGGTACTGGCTCCTTCTACATATCTCCTGTACAGACATGAGAGAGGTGTAAATATCATTCTTGGCTTTAGCTATAACTTGCTAAATGGTTGTGGCTGCAATATTTCTGTCACTTTTTGTACGTTTCTACAGATATTAAGCACTAATCTGTATTTAAAAAACATGTTTTAAGTAAAATTTGATGTCTGGGGTTGTATATAAGGGTTCTTTTATCTAAAATGGCTTTAATTGTTGAATTTTTGCAAGTTTTTTTACATTTGTCCTTGTTTGTGTCCTCTACTCTCTGTAATGAAATAAAGCACTTTCTTTTTTTTATTTCAGTGTCCACTTTGTTCAATACTATTCTGAAAATGCATAAAGAGCATCCCCTAGTGAATCAATTATAACATTGCAACTTCTTTTTTGCTTTTCTTTTGTATCTTTGCTGGAGGTTTTAATCCACCAGCAGTCAGCTTTTCAAAACGAATAAGTTTGATAAGGTAGAATTAAATCTATTTAGTTTTTCAGAATCAAAAAAGTCACATTAGAATCAATCAGATGATAGGTAATATCATGCCGGTGATATCCGGGATATGTAGGAGACATGTAGGAAAGTGAATTGCACTGACGTAACACGGACTGTCAGATCTAGGTTGGTTCTACAATGTCTGTGCAAAGTGCATGAACCAGAGATTGCCACATCTTTTTATAATAAGATAAGAGATTATAAAAATCTATGTGAAGTTCAAGACTGTTTTATGAAATGGGAAGTTGCACTTCCAAATCAAATTCTGTCACCAAATACAAACAACAACAAGTAGGTTGTCTTTGTGTTGTTGGTTATTACATCAAGTTATCGCCTACAACACCAGAAACAAAGAATGGAAACAGTTAAAAGACCACAGTGTGTCTTTGTTGTCTACAGCTGTATTCAGGGTGATCAGATTTTTCATATTCAAAACTTTTCAATATCACATTGTGCTGTATATATTTAGTTTTTCACAGCAGTGTCACTTCAACCGTACAGTAAGGGAAGTGACTTTTCCCAGCAATCTTGAACGTACAGTGAGTAAGTAAAACCTTTATGAATGAACTTCAGTCTGACTCAGGCTGCTCGGCTGACCACACCAAAGAGCTGCTCCTGTTTAGAGATATGCAACGTTTTTCAGAGAACTTTCATGTTTTTCTCCAGCAGAAAGAAAAATCCAGCGTTTGTGTTTCGGTGATGTATCATCTTCTTTTCCTTGTTGCCACTCTGCTCACTTGTTGTACAGGTAAGCTATGTGAGAGATTTTGGTGTTTCTATAGTAGGGTTTGTCTATAATTGGCCTCAAATGAGTTACAAATACATGTGGTGAAAGGGGTAGAAATAGATTTTAAAAAGTTTTGAGTATCAGCCAAGCCATTAATCTGTAAAGTGGTTGTGTATTGCGAAATGACCGCATGTCAAACAACTTCCTTTATTCTGAACGAGATTAGAGGTCAGGCTTGAATGCTAAAACTTACAGATACACTTATTGAACTGAGTTTGCATCATACCATCATAATTAGGTAACTTTATTCTTATCAGAGTCATTCAAATATGATCAACCCGCAAAAGAAAGGCCACGTTTCAGAAGGGCATTGGTGGAAAGAATCTAAGAACATTTATTCAAGCAGGATCATTTTGTGGTAATTGTACTTTAATATTTCAATTGTATGCTACTTTATACGTCTACACCACATTTGAGAGTGAAATATTGTACCTTTCACTCAAATAAACCATATGATAATTTTATGAAAAACAACACATTAAATCAGTTCTCAACCTCTTTGATCATTTTGAAGGAAGAATTTAAATATAAAGTATTTTTACACTTTTGTATTGGTATTTTTACTTTTACTTACCCACTGTAAATGTCTTACTGAGGCTCAGCATAACAGTACGTGTCTTCTATGCGGGGAGGCAAACGAGGCATTTGATTTTATTTTTAAAGAGGACTGACTCCAGGTGCTCTGACTCTTTGTGTTTTCCCAGGAGATTCCTCTGTTGCAGGGCCACCAGAGAGCGGTCCTTGCCTTCCCGCTGTGACGGCGCTGTTATTCTTCCCCTGCATGTTTCAGACCCCACTTCGCCAGCCGATGATTTCCAACAGTGGAATGGTCCAAGAAAGCCTGCAGCCAAATGTCGTCTTCCTTGTACCGGGATGCTGTGAGAGCTTATGAGAGATGAAGAACCGCTCTTCCAAGTACAGGACTAGCTTCATCAACAAAAGAACTGAAGAAACAGAAACGTTTCATTAAGGCTTTTCACACGTGCAGCTGACTGATGCTGCGGAAATACCAATGCATGAGGCGTCCTGGAAGAAGCGGCCCCCGGGACGTTACCACAGTGGAGCTTGTTGTGGGTACGTCCAGCAAGTGTATTTGTTCATATCAAGTTCAGTCATAGTCCCTAAAATGTCCCCTGTTTCTAGCAAGGAGACGGGTCCACCCTCGAAGTTAAAGTAAAAGTAACAACCACTTGTCTTTTTTAGCTGGCAGTTTCTGAGCCAAAACTCTCAGTGCTTTCAGCTGAGAGTGGAGGAAAGACTCTTCAGTGTGAGGCCAGCTGCTGGCTTGCCGGAGCCTGAGGTCCAGTTTCTGGATGATCAAGGAAACAACATCTCGGCTGAAGACCCAAAAAGAGATCAAAATGCCCAGCGGATGTTACACTGTGACACGAACGGAGTAACCCTCCAGGATGCAACCAGACAGGTTCAAATTTAGTTTCATACTTAATTGGTTGTGGGAGTGTGATGTCAGCACTACAAAATAAAAAGTGACATTAAATCAAACATTAGTTAATGTGTCCAGATCATTTTTCCCAAGAGAAAGACCTACGCACCACAAACATGGGTCGATCATGTGTCATCTTGGTGAAAATTCTCACTTCAGTGGCCACACAGAGAGAGCCTCGCTAAACTGCAAGACTTTTTGCATAACAAATGTATGTTTTAAAACCAAACTTAAAACTTTATCTAATGTCTTCTTATCACAGGGTCACCTGCACGAGTTCACCAGCCATACACCAACCATACAAGGGTCAGCAGAGATTCTCATACCAGGTACACTGGAGCTTTAACAGCTCACCTGTTGTTATAGCAGAGTTTCATCATCATATTTGTAGTGTTTTTTTATTTTTATTTGTGTAATTAAAATGTTTTTTCTTAATGCAAAGGAACTATTTGGATTTCAGATTTTGTTGCTTAATGTTGACTGTTACTCATTTTGACAGATGGATTCTCCAAATACAGGAGCCATCTCTTTGAAATACATTCACCTTTTTCTAATTCTCTTATCTATCACTACAGGAAGGAGACTTCAGTTTGTTGAAACTGCAGGCAGTGGAAAAGAAGAAGTCTGAAAATATACTTGTGATAAAAGATGTTGTCTACTTGTGGTGTTTTTATTGAATATCAAATAATTTACTTTATTGTCATTTCAGCTGACTGTATGAGATCCTGCTCTCTAACCACTGGCATTGCTGTTGGAGAGGCCATTTTACTTCTCTTCGCCTCATTATGTGGATTAG
>NW_023339984.1:17449780-17454330 GCF_004916995.1 Morone saxatilis | reverse complement strand
AGAATTATCTTAATTCTCAATTAGCAAAAGCGGTAAAGGTGCAAAGGCCTGTTAAATAGTAACATTGACCAGTTGAGTGCTCTCTTAGAGATTTTAGATTTTAGAGGTCTTGATTATGCAGATCATCAAATCTCATGAACCTCCTCATGAATATGTGGCCTTCATCAAGCTGAAATAACCCATTTTGTGTAGTTAAGAGAGTTTGGTGAATCTGACTTGGAACACTCGAGAAAACCTGACAGAAAAATGTAACAGAATAGGGTATGAATACGAGAATGAAGTCTGGTGGGTGCAGATCAAAAAGCAAGTCGGTTGGATTTCTGTCCCCTGATACCTCCTCATACATCCTCCAACATTTAACTAGACATTCTTTAGCTGTGCAAATAATGCATTTTAAAGCTTGTGAAATTAAAGTTTTAAAAAAATATCACTGAAGACAATTTGAGGTGTGCAGAAGAAGACTTTTTATGTGAAACACTTGAAGGAAATGTTTAGTTTGACATCAAACAGCAGATCTGAAACCGACACTAAGGCCTTCTCATTCTCTATTCCTTGTAATTAGTGTCTCATTGCTGTCTAGAGGAAACCTCATATCTCCATATGATGTATGGTAGCAAAAATAAAATGACCAAAGTGAATCAACACCTAATGATCAGGCTCATTCTGTACTCTGCCTTTTTGTATTCACACAGCGGAGGGACGGAAATTGCTGGTGATGAGAAAGTCATCAGATCAAAGTACGATTAGTGACACCTATGAAAATGAACCGTTTCTGGAGAGTGTGAGGGTTGAGAGGACTGAAAGTCTGGGAGACAGCACTATTGATAGGCTGACAAGACAGGTTGCTGATCTCAAGTCAAAGCTTCATGAGAAAGAAGAGACCATCCGTCAACTACGAAACAATAAATCTCAACGAAGTCCTGCTGTTTGCCAGTTTGGCCATCCATGTAGTCCTGCAACCTCGGTCAACAGCAACCCTCCAAAATCTGGGAATGTACTGCAGAGCGCAAACTCTAGCATCTCAAGACGAAACAGTAATCCAGAACCTGAATGCCCAATCCCAAGAGACCACCGTATCCACAGCAGCCCTGCCATACTGAACTTTAATTTTGCAATGTCGTCCAGTTCTTCTTCATCCAACACTTTAAAGAAGACGCAAGACAAAACCGGTTCTTTGATTAATCCCAAGGTTACCCCGGACACTGGTATAAAAGTACCCAACCTTCGGCGTCGACATTCCTTAGCCCATCCACTGGCAGTCATGTCTAATAACCGTTTCTCACTTCTGGCAGATTTATCGGAAGAATCAGAGCTGTTGATATCATGAGAAAATGTATTTGCATGTCGTATGTTTTTAGAAAATATATAAATATATACAGTTACTGAATGAAACAGAACATACCAGGTGCCTATTGAACTCGTATTTTACTCACTCCAAGTTTCTCACCCTTCTTTCTCACCCCCCTGCTATAAGACAAGTTCAGCCAGTTATACATATCACATGACAGCAGCTAAACATTATTTAAACAAAAATTACTTTTTTGTATGTTTTTTTTAAAGCTTTCATTTTATGCCCACTACACTATTACATGAAATGAACCGCTTTCTCTGTTTCATTTTAGTACTCACGTAATTCATTAGTCTAGACTTCTCTAGTCTAGACCCCCTAGTGAATCAATTCTAACATTGCAATTTTTTTTTGCCACCAATAGGTTTGATGAAGTAAAATGACATTAATCGATCATATTGGGAATTTGTCTGGTCGTCTTGTTCCAGTGTCATCATGTGGAGTCATTTTCTTCTACCGGGAAAAGTGTCGAAAATGTGGATGTGTGGACAAGAATTTAAGGTGACACACTCACCTTAGGTTCTTGCTGGATGGGAATCTTGGAAATATAGTAGAGCTGCTGAAGCTGCAGAAGGCATGCCAATTGCATTTGGTTTTAAGTACAGCAGAGAGTGGAGCATTAAGCATATTCTTCTCAGGTGGGGTTGAGAAGTGTTACTGAGCTACTGTAGAAACATGGTGGACTCAAAAAATAAAAAAAATAAAAGGTGGCCGGCTGTGTCTGTAGATTAAAAACAGCACATTGTAAAGTCAAGAGTCACATGTCAGGGAGGAGTTTCTCTATGAGGAAGTGCAGACATCAAACTCTCGGTGTGTCTGTCTGTCTGTCAATTGGTGGGGGTACAGGATGCATGCAACACCTTTCTGCCTGATGCTGTGTGAGTACAAACGGATATTTTTTTACTCTGTACACAATAATCTCTTTCTTAAACTGTCCAGAATCAGACATATTAGTGTAGAAAAATCCAATCCTCATTTTTTCCTGCCTCTCTCGCTTGTTTTCATTTCCCAAACTTATTCTATCCACGCTTTTGTATTACTGTTTTCATGCTTCTTTTATGCTTTTACACTTCCTCTTTGATGTTTTTCACTTTCCTCCACCATTCTTTCACGCTTTCTCTATTCTCTTCCTGTTTTCATTTTTGTTTTTCTTTTATCATTCATCTTTCCTACCTGTTTTATTTCACTTTTTTACTTGTTACTTTCTTTCTTGCTATCATTTATTTATTTTTTCCTCCTTATCTCCATCTGCCTTTTGACCATTCTTTCATCACTTCTGTGTTTGCTTCTTTCCTTCACTCTTTGCTTCTTTCCTTCACTCTTTTCTTTTCTTTTTCTTCTCTTTTCTCATTGGCTGTTCTTTCAACTTTCCTTCTCAATTCTTTCCCTCACTCCTGCTATTCTTTTCTTTCTCTCTTCCTCTTCTTTCTTTCTTCCTTCTTTCTCTCCTTTCCCTCCTCCCTCAACCCTGCGTGCAGCCTGTCTTCAGGTCAGCCCTGACAGGTCTCAGTTCTTCAGGTACGACTCCATCTCTCTGAGGTGTGAAGATCAGTTGAACTCCACTGGATTAAAGGTAAAGAGGAACACGTCGGAGGGCTGGACCACAACCTGCGGGTTTGGCTGGGGCAGTTCCTCCTCTGACTCAACTTGCATCATCGGAAACACCTACCCATCTGACAGTGGGGTGTACTGGTGTGAGTCAGGAGACAGGAAGAGGAGCAACAATGTTAACATCACCATCACTGGTACTGTGCACAACACAAGTGATAATGTTTAATGTTCTGCCGTCTCAAGTCACATCTAAAGCTGCATTTAATAGACTTAACGTTAGAATCCATGTCTGACAATACCACAAAGTAGCGTTAGGGTTACGCAGAAATGAAGCTTATATTTGGCAGAAGTAAAAGTGAATTTCTTTCTATTCTTAAGATCGTGCTGTGCTCCTGGACAGTCCTGCCCTCCCTGTGTTGGAGGGAGCCACGGTGATTCTGCGCTGCAAAGCTGAGATGGATTCCTCCGACCACAGGTTTAATTTCTATAAAGATGGCTGCCCCATCAGCAACAATTCCACAGGAGAGATTACCATTCATAGTGCTTCCAAATCTGATGAAGGACTCTACAAGTGCAGTATCTCTGGAGGTGGAGAATCATTAGGCAGCTGGCTGACTGTTGAAGGTGAGATAAACAATCTGCACTTTCTATTCAACTAAGAAAAGGTCTGTCAAATAAACCATCATTATTTGTATATTTATTCTTTCTTTTTCCTTATTGGTTTAGTCTACTGTCGGGATGTCCTGATCTGATCTTGACACTAAGATATAAATTGAAAATGCCAGAAAATTTCATTTATCTTCACAGCTTCTCTTCCACCTTCACCTGCAGCTCCGTCTGCAGCTTCCAGTTCAGTTTCTGTCCCCAGACTGATGTGTCACCTGCTGGTGGGAACTCCTTACCTGCTGTCCACCATCTTACTGGGACTCATATACAGAGACCGAAATAGAGGTAAGACCAATCCAGCTAATGTGTCTTAGAAAACAATCTTGCATCTGCTAGCTTACGATTAGCTGTAACAACAAAATTGTATGATTGGCATCTAGGTTCTTTTCAATTTGGTTTTTAAGAGGCTTGTTTACTTTTTAAAACATCTTTCAAGCCTTCTAGGATGAGTGTTTGATGAAGCTAAAGCACTGGGGTGTCATCTGCATAATGGATGACTATTTTAACACACAATATAGCCAATAACCAGAATAATATTCAGAATTCCAAAAGATAAATTTCAATTATGATGTGGACATTACTGAATATAAACCTGTACACATGTAAACCATAACCCTTTAAACCTGATGGGGTCACTTTGAGTCAAACCTATCATTCTCCAATATACTGAATGGCATGCCAAGCCAAGACAAGTGGCGACAATACAAAAAGCTTGTACGTAAAAGGAGTGAAAATCAAGTAAAGGAAACGTGAAATTAAATTATGAAAAAGCATCAGATGCCTGATGATACATGCCAAAGACATTCTTGTTGGCAAACTTCCTGTTCTTCTCTTCTTAAAGTTGTTTTACAGAATGCATTATATGTCGAAGCTACTACAAAGTTGAAAGGGTCAAAGCACAGTTTTGTTATAGCCATAAGAGTGAATCATTCTGCTGAGACAGACACAGAGACAGACAGAATGAGGTTGAGGTTCAAGGTAAACT
>NW_023339984.1:17449218-17449744 GCF_004916995.1 Morone saxatilis | reverse complement strand
AACTGTTAATCAGATTCTACACTGAAACAGGTTGCTCTTAAAAGAAACACAAGCATATTAAACACAGTAACGTCTTTATTTAATTATTATTGATTATAAGTAAGACATAAATCTGACTATTACCTTGTATAAAAACTCATCCACTGACCTTTTTCTGCTCACAGCAGCACAGATGGTTGCAGAGAGAAGAGGCAGCAACGACGTCATCATGGAAATAATTGTATAGTCTGACAAACAGGATGAAGATCAGTTCTTACCACCTTACCACTTCTGCAGTGTTCAGTGGCAGCAGGACTTGCCATTAGAGACTGCAGTGACAATCAAAAGGGTCTACAAAGCCTTGTGACCTCTGGACAAATTGAACCACTGAATCCTGCCTAGAAGACGCTTTGATGTGTTCTCTTATGTTTAAAATACAATGATGACATACCAATTCAGATATAAATAAAGTAAATTTAAGTCATCTTTTACATGTTTGTTCCCTCATAAATCTCTGTGTTTGTGACAGAAACTAAAGTTTGTGTTT
>NW_023339984.1:17448938-17449170 GCF_004916995.1 Morone saxatilis | reverse complement strand
TATGATTATCCTTCACTTTGCTCATTTTGCCCTCATGCTTCTTTTAAGCTCCTTGTAGGAGTAAAGTGGGAGGTTAGATGCCACCAGGTTGTAAGAACTCTGACCCTTGACCTTTTGAACCTAAAATGTTGCTGGTAAAGTTGGCCTGTAAATGTAAAAAGATGTATTGTACATCACGATGGATACAAACACAAAAACATTATCATGTCAAACACTGCTGAGGGTGAAAAAG
>NW_023339984.1:17446693-17448838 GCF_004916995.1 Morone saxatilis | reverse complement strand
GTTTGTCCAGCCGCCTACTGTTTTTTTTTTTTTTTCCATTTGACATTTAAATTTCTTTTTAACTCAAAACTTTGTCCTTGGACACAAAAAACTACTGTAAATTTACTTTTTTTATCTTTTATCATTGTCTCACATTCCTATTCTTCTGGATTATAAATGTTACTTTGAATCACAAACAAAAAATGGTATTGAGCTTTTCCTGTGATTTACTGAATCAGCCTTTTCTGCCTGTGTGCGTCGATTATGGTGGAACTATGTGTTATATCTCTGAAGCGGAAACAAAGACATTTGGCCTGTTTGTGGGTTTTGAAGTGCTCAGTACTCAGTACAAAAAAATGTATGGCTTCATCAGAAAATGTTGTACAGAACTGACCTATATTATGCAGTGTGATTGGAAACTTGTGATTTGGTTGCTGATTGAAGGTGATCTCTTTTGTGTTCTGTGGCTAAAACACAAAATATATACAGTATATCACAAAGGTAAAACCAACAGTGCACCTCTAACTTTACTGATTTATATACTGCTGTCTTAGAATGCAGTGCTGTGTAAACAGGATGTGGTGGTGCTGTGATCACTTAAAAAAATAACTTTGGGGGGGATTTGCTAGAGGTTCCTGTGAGGGATCTCTGGCCATATAACTCAGATTTGATCATGATTGGGATGATTTAGGCAAACCTAAACATAAGACTGTAAATGTTTGGACAGACGATTCAATTGAGACATCAAGGGGGTGTCATATGTGCACAGACTGGTCCATGTACTGGAACTTGATGAAGCTACAGTTACCATAACTGATTACATTAAATTCTGTGTGGACAGTGTGGTAGACAAAAAAAATGCTGTTGTTTATCCTAACAATGAACCCTACATTACCACAGAAATTAAAGATTGTATAAATAGGAAAAAGGTAGCTTTTAGACATAAAGACACAGCAGGACCGTCAGTAGTTCAAAAAGAACAGCTCCTTACAAATGCAAGAGAACATCATCATGGACTGCATGGTTCAGTGGTTACCTATAGCAGAGCGAGTAGGGGGGCCCACAGTTCTCCAGAGAGCCACCGTTGGCCCAGTCATCAGTCAGCGGTGTGAATCACATCACTTTGACTCGATTACATTCAAACTGACTGCTGCTGGATGAAAACTTCCCTGGTCAGCTGTTTAATATCCATTATTCATCATCAACGCCGTGATGAAAAGTACCTGTCTCACACACCGGCTGCCCTGTCTCTCTCTCCATGTACAGTGTGTCTGTCTGTTAAACATCCACCAGATAACATGTCTCTCTGTTGCTTTGCAAAATGCTGAAAGAACAAACCTTCCCCTGGATTAAAATCTAAATCTATAATTCTGCCTAATTAGAACTAATTAGAGTGAATATGAGGCACCCTTAATGCGTGGTGATGTTAGCAGTTCAGTGTCTAACTGATTTGGTGGAAGTTGGTACTGTACTTCTGTTATTGCAGTGCACTGTGTTACAGTGGCATTTCCTCACAGTTACAGTGTAGCAGGTCTCTCTGCAACCGTGGTTCCCCCAGCACACAATCAAGCATTGCAGGTCGATTAATGAACAAAAATGTATTATAAGGGGGAACTCCTTCCTCCTGCTAATTGCACTTATTTTTCTCATTTATAAAGTATTTCAAATGTGTACATTGTTTTGCCAGTGATGTACAAACAGGAGCCTTTTCCTAAATGCAAATATTCTGTCTCATAAAGAGAGTGCACATTGTGTTGGTTTACTGAGAGAAAAACAAGATCCTGTTAACATCAGTGCCTTTATTTCATTTCATTTATAAAGTATTTCAAATGTGTATCACTGTTACAGTAACTCTGCTTAAATGCATTCATCAAGTCTCCTTTCTAAAGTATTTAACGTGTATTTTCAATCACATTGTGATTTAAAACATGTTTATCTCTTCAAAATAGCCGCTTTACCTGTTCAAGACAATGTGATGTGATGCAGAAACCGCATTAAAATGGTCAGAAAACATTCATATATGCCCAATTTTCTCTTTTCACTGTTGTTACGCCCCTGTCTAGGGGGAAGGAGTGCCACATAAATGTGTGAAGAAAATAAACCAATAATCCTTCCCCGATTCCCAAACGAACAACTAACAGTGTTAACAATGAAGTGATGTGATTT
>NW_023339984.1:17446394-17446593 GCF_004916995.1 Morone saxatilis | reverse complement strand
GTGAATATCTGGATGAAATAAGTCCTGAAATCAAAGGTAACCTCCTCACCTGTGACAGTGATCCAGCTGGGTGGAGACTCTCCATGACCGCCGATGTGACACTTGTAGAGGCCTTCATCAAACATGGAAACAGTGTGGATGGTCATGTGACCTGTAGGCTCAGTCCTGATGAGGGAGCCATCTTTATAGAAAGCAGCTG
>NW_023339984.1:17443616-17446306 GCF_004916995.1 Morone saxatilis | reverse complement strand
GGACTCTGCAGGATCACTGGTCCACCTCAACACAGAGACAGAATAAATGTCTCTCTTAAAGATAATGAAATGTCCGTTTTCTCTGGTCCACTGTATTTTACAAACACAATGTCTTTAATGTTGTCAATAACAAATCTTCTGTGGTTCATGTGGAACAGGTTATTTTTATTGCACCTACCATGTACAGAGATTTTGACAGAGTTGCTCCGCTGCCATGCAGGAGATTCACACCAGTAAATTCCACTGTCAGGCACCTTTACCGTTTGGAACACGCAGCCTTCAGAGGTACTGCTTTGTTGGGGACAGCTTTGCAAGACCAACTTGCCGTCAATATCTATGGCCCTCTTGACCGTCCATCCGCGAGAAATGCGGTCGTGACCACAGCTCAGAGACAGGTTTCTATACTCAAACAGCTGAGCCGAGTTGGGCGACGGTGTGAGCGAGGCCGGCGCAGAATTATCTGGAGACACACAGACTTTCACTGAGCCAGTTCAAGAACAATCAGCTGCAGTTCCTCTAATGACCACTAGATGCACTGCACAACCATGCCTTCTACAAAAAAAACCTTTGTATGCTGTGTGGCTGCTGTTGTTTTGCCAGGTTGTTGTAGGGATATTAAGGTTACTTGGGTGTATTATTTGTTTGCAGCAGTCATACAAGTAGCACTATAACCGTTTATTTGAGGATTGACCTCGCAATTTTATTTTTACAGGAACAAGTTGCCTTCAAATTTTAATGCAATTTTCATATTTCATCAAGAAGAAATTCCTCAAAACATGCACATACATTTGATGTATGACTAATGTTTCTACTCACTGCTGAGAAACAGCCAGCTGGGTGGAGACTCATGACCGCCGATGTGACACTTGTAGAGGCCTTCATCAAATGTGGAAACATTGTTTATGGTCATGTGACCTGTAGGCTCAGTCCTGAAGAAGGAGCCATTTTTATAGAAATCAGCTGGGAGGCTGGAGGTGAGGTTCTTTGTTTTACAGTGCAGAGTTGACATTCATCTCCGCGTCCCATCACAGGGGAGGAAGGACTCCTGCAGGATCACTGGTCCACATCACTGAACACCAGAGACAAACTACAGCATTGCATCCATACACACAGAGAAAGATGGAAAATGTATCTACAACTAGAGTGTTAGGTCAGTGGCTGGTTAATGTCAGGGAGGGTGCTGCTGGTGGTTCTTTAAAGGTCGTTATCTTTTAACAAAGGATCTTATTGTTTCTGGGTTGCATTAATTATGTGAAACAGTCGATGCTCATTATGAGAACCTTGTCTGTCTCTAATAAACCTTGTTTGGTCTGCATGAATAATATTTTATAATCTGCATTAAATAAGCCTGCATGATTCACAATTGTGTTTGTCTTTACCTGGTTTGGGAAGTAGTGTGATAGTTTTCTTCATTAGTAAATTATTCTATTCTATAATTATTCTAACTATTTGTTCATTGAGGAATGTTTTACAATATCGGGAAGCCATCAGGACCTGGTGACTTGTTATTCTGTTATTCTACTATTACTACATCAGCATCAAGTATGTTTTGATCCTCCACACTTAATTTAGGCATTTTTTAATTTATTAAAATATTTCTTTGCATGTATATTGTCAGAATTATGGCCGGATTGATTTATAAAATCTTTAAAATCTACTGTTCATGTCATTGTTTTAATTACCTGGTAACAATGTTTTGGACTATGCCTATGTCGACTCCACATGTTGTAAGAGTTTGTTTTATTTAATAACTAGCACTGACTGATATATTATATTGAATGAGATGCAAATCAGTGGTGAGCACAATACATGTGCTGAAACAGGAAGTAGAAGAGGAAGTATTGTCCAGCAGGCACAGTGTAATGTAATTGTATGGATCTTACCAGTGACAGTGATGTTTATGCCGTTGCTGCTGTCTCCGTTTTTAGATTCACACCAGTACACGCCACTGTCGGGCGTTTTCGCCGTCTTAATCTCGCAGGCAGAGAAAGTGGCGAAGCCCCAGCCGGACCCACACTGCGACATAAATTTTTCCAAACTGTGAACACATCATCACAGTTAATTGAACTGTTTGAATTAAACCTGAAGAGACAATCCAATGTTAGTCATAACATCAAAAACAGAATCAGACACATTAGTTGTTTCTTGCTTGTTAAAGTGATCGATCTTAAACTTGCAGTCCAGCGTCCGAGGAATCATTTCCAAATTCTGCACCTAGAGCCGTCCCGAATACTGCTGTTGGGGCTTTGATACGTCAGTTTGAATGACTGAGAGCATACTAAATGTAAAGCCTACAAACCAGGATTTGGAGAACGATCGTCAGGAATCTAAAGTGTGCCAGGTTTATTGGTGACGGAGTAAAACCCAAAAACTGCACCTTGTGTATCGCCACACGTTCCATTCACCAGGGCCGAACTGCTTACAGCTCACAGAGATATTCTCATAACTGAAATGTTGAGACTTGCTGGGAGAGACAGCCACAGAAGCTGGAAGAGACAGAAACTGATTTTTATTTTGTTTATAACATTTGCAGTGTAAAAATCTGTGTATTAGTTTTGAGCTGCTAATGGACGCCCGAGTTCCCAACTTAAAAATTCTGACTTGAATGAACGCTGCATTGCACTTTTCCGTGTCTGAAGTAGTTTTTGTCCTCATTAATGCGTTAATGATTATAATCCAATATTATACAT
>NW_023339984.1:17437492-17443516 GCF_004916995.1 Morone saxatilis | reverse complement strand
ACAGTAAGTGTATGAAGTAATCATACCCTGATCATTCATTCATACAGTATCTCCCAGTCAGCTCTCTAGTAAATCGCCATTATCTACTAAATACTCCTCCATTCAGAGTTAATAATGATTCATGGATTATTATTATTCCTCACACGTTTCTTAGCAACCACTCTCAGTTCTGTGTATAGACCTTTTTCACGGCTGAGTTTTGGGACTGGCATTACTGCCATCACCTGTGTTACCGTCCCCAACTCTCCAGGGTTGGACTGAGACCGATGAGGGTCTGGATGAACCTCACTGGACCACCCCGGCAGAGGCATCCAAAGCCTGCAATGAGCTTGTAGCACGCAAGTGTATTAAAGGTTGTGTTCAGAGCTGCAAGTGCAAAGTACCATAACATTTGCATAGCTGTGTCTGTGTGAAAGGGAGTGTGACAAAGATTACACAAAGTTACTGGTTTTTAATTTACCTCAGTATGATACTGAAGCCTGACCACTGTTTTCTATACTATAGGACTATATATACATGTGTTTAAAATAAAAATATCAAAGATGCACTGATGCAAGTATCAAGAACCAGTCTGATACTGAGCTGTACTTGTACTTGTAATCTTGTATAAAACTACTCCGATAATCTCTCGTTAGCTGCGCAGGTAGGCCGAGGAGAAACAATTTAAAGCAACAACGTTACTGATATTTAATTTGTTGCAGTCAATGTGAGGAATACATGGTGAGTATAAAAACATCTTTTTTAAGTCACTGTTAGAACTGCAATGGTATTATTTAGTACTCATATCGGTACTTTGCATCGGCAAGAACCCAAATGTAAGTACTTGTACTTGGTTGGAAACAAGTGGTATTGGTGCATCCCTAAATAATATATATGAATATAAAAAGTTCTGATCTCTGTCAGTTGTGACGCTAAAGAGAAATGCATCGATGGAAAGATCTTGCCATTGTGTAGTCAATTGTCATTCTAGCCTGCAGGCAAGGGAGACATTTGACCCTGAGGTGACAGTGCACCTTTTAATTTTAATGTTTTTCTCAGGTTAAGCTTTTAAAAAGTGTCCTTAGACAAATAAATACATCTAATCTAATGAGCTGGAACACACCTTGGCATCTATAAAAGTCATAAAATCAGTCTTTGCAACATTTCAGAATATACTTCATGTATTCGGGGGCCATTTTGAAAGAGGATGAATTTGCAACGCTCTGATATCATAACTTATAAACCCACATCTGTGTTAAATGTTTGCTTTAATCGCAAAATGCACTATTGTTATGAATATTTCCGTCTGCCTGCCCCACTATACAGTTACCAGTAATTGATAGAGCTTGAATATTTAAATGTTTATTTGGTGAAAATGATTGTACATCACACACACACACACACACACACACACACACACACACCACAGTTAAGTCTGGATATGATGGTTTTTCCCAGTGTCGCTGAGAATCTGCAGGACCTTCGTCCAAAGTCGTCGTAAGTTTCAAGCTTCATGTACATAACATAATTTAATTATTGCTGTAATGTGCTGGGATCAGAGGAGAAAGATGTTTACTTAAGTAAAAGTAGTGCCTACTCATTATGCAGAATGCTCCATTTCAGATTAATGTATAATATTGGATTATAACCATTAACGCATTAATGAGGACATCACCTTAATGTTGCAAATGGTAAAGATGGGGCTCATTTTATCTTAATCTATTATATATATTACAGATTGATATATTCTGTATTATCTGTAAATAATCTTGTGAACGCTCATGTGTGCCTGCCGGCCCCCCGCCGCCCCACTGCTTCCTGTCCTGTCATTGCAGATTAGGTCTGTCCTCTTGCATCAGTTATTTCAGTAAACACCTCCAAACAACACCTTTAAGTTCAGCTGCCAGCGGCCCCTAGTGGTTTTCGTGATTATGATGCGGGGAAGTCTCCTATAATGGGGGAGGTGGCAGCAAAGGTCAACAAAACATCAAAGACCACTCTCCATATCCTGTTTCCTGCCACCAGTCAACACACCACCACCATCGTCACTAACCGTAATAGGGTGATAAAAGTAACCATGATGACGAAGCTCCCGTAACCTTAAAACCTCTACATGGTACTTCCCTTAGGTGTTGATTCTGGTGCCCCCTGTGGACAAAAGCAGCAGTGTTTCTACCAGATTGTTTTCATTGTTTTTTTGCAGTTTTTTATCCATTTTATCAAAAAATATTTTCAGTGCTGTTTTCCTTTAGTTGTTCAAGAGTTCTTCATCAGCACTCCTGTACGCAAGGTTTTAGAAATACTGAGGTCCAAAGACTTGCTAGAGGGCTTAAGGGCTATGCATCAAAGCATCAAAGTTAAGTTACTTTTAGCAATTATTTCACAACTTTTACTGAGTACTTTGTAACCTCAGAGGCCCCAGTGACCATGCTCACCACTGGTACTCATGTGGACCAAAAATACCAGGGAGGACCGATCAATTTCACAGAACCAGAATCGTCATCCTTGTGACTTCAGAAAACACTTAATATGTACTTTAATTTGGAGGACTATAACAGTTCATTCACAATTCCTGTAAACTACTTGTGTCTTCTAGTCTTTCGGCTGCTTTCCGTCCATAGGGGTCACTCCATAGTGGCGATGATCTGCGTATTCAATGTTGCATCTGCTTTTTATGCCAAATCCCCCTCCTGACACAACTGTCCCCATTCATCCTGGCTTTGGAGCAGCAATAAACAATGCGCTCAGCTGATGCTGCAATATGTTGTACTCAAAAAAAACTGCTTAAGACACAGAAAAGTGCAATGCAACGTTCATTCAAGTCGGAATTTTTAAGTAGGGAAGATGATGGCACACAAAGAGAATAGAAAGCAGAATTACCTTCTCATTAAACTTTTACTGAGTCCTCTGTTCCTTTTGTTCACTGGGATGTGTTCAGATCAGAAGTCGTGATACCCACTCAGAAATTATCAACCTCCGCCTTGTAATGCATTGCAGCACAAGTCCTTCTGCTCTATTGGTTGTGGTAGATTTGAAGGCATAGTTGCCTCATTTAATTGGTCCATGGAAAACGCTGGATCTGCTGGGTCCATTTTGGCTTGTATGCATGAGAAAATCAGGAACAGGAAATCTGGTCCAGGTGGCTGGAAGACAATGTAATGACCTGGCAAAGGGAAGAGAGGGCAAGTGAGCTGCTTATAAAGACTGATGAGGAAGAATGGCACGTTCTTGGAAATGCCTGTAATTTTACCATATTTGACGCCTTTATTAGCCGGAGAGGGAAGACAGACGACTGAAAACTAAACAGAGAGATGCAAGAAGGTCCCTGCCAGATATGTTTTCACAGGAATGTAATGGCTGCCACGATAACTTATAAACTTACTTTTTCTTTCCAGTTGAACTACATGTTTGGGGCGCACAGGAAGGATCAGGGAGGATGTACAAAGTTCAGGGGCCAGACTGTGCGTACAGAAATAAGCAGACGTCAATGAAAGGACCAACAGAGAATAAAATGAAAACATTTAAGCTGATCTTAATCAAGCTGATCACACAAAAGTAAATCATCACAATGAAGTTTGATTGACAGTTCACAGACGAGTGTGTAGACTGCAAAGTTGGTGTGAAGCAGTGAGAGCTGCACACTTCCTCTTTTTTTATAAATACCACTTGTGAGAAGTGGGTGTGAATGATGCTTGTGCCTTCACATTGTTCATATATGTGGGCCCTGGACTCTGACAGACCAGGTTCACATCCTGCCTGTGCTCTTTGTTTTTGTTTGTTATGTCCTTGTCTTTTTGCTATGTGCTCCAATAGCAGTTGAGCAAGCCTGGGTCAACATCCTCCTTTTCTGTACTTAGATATGCTACGTGCTAGGCTAATCTATGTTGAAAAGACAAACGCATTTTGAAGATGGTTCAAAGAGAGACATTTATATATAGTCATGCCTGAACCAGATTTTGTGACCATCCATTTAATAGTTGTTGAGATATTTCAGTCTGGAACACAGCGGTGGACGGACAGACTGTCCATTAGCAGCTCAAAACTAATACACAGATTTTTACGCTGAAAAAGTTATAAACAAAATAAAAATCTGTTTCTGTCTCTTCCAGCCTCTGTGGTCGTCTCTCCCAGCAAGTCTCAACATTTCAATTATGAGAAGATCTCTGTGAGCTGTGAGCAGTTTGGCCCTGGTGAATGGAACGTGTGGCGATACACAAGGTGCAGTTTTTGGGTTTCACTCTGTCACCAATAAACCTGGCACACTTTAGATTCCTGACGATCGTTCTCCAAATCCTGGTTTGTAGGCTTTACATTTAGTATGCTCTCAGTCATTCAAACTGACGCATCAAAGCCCCAACATTCCTCGGACGCTGGACTGCAACTTTAAGATTGATCACTTTAACAAGCAAGAAACCAATGTGTGTGTCTGATTCTTTTTTTGATGATATGACTAACATTGGATTGTCTCTTCAGGTTTAATTCAAACAGTTCAATTAACTGTGATGATGTGTTCACAGTTTGGAAAAATTTATGTCGCAGTGTGGGTCCGGCTGGGGCTTCGCCACTTTCTCTGCCTGCGAGATTAAGACGGCGAAAACACCCGACAGTGGCGTGTACTGGTGTGAATCTAAAAACGGAGACAGCAGCAATGGCATAAACATCACTGTCACTGGTAAGATCCATAAAATTACATTACACTGTGCCTGCCTACTTCCTCTTCCACTTCCTGTTTCAGCACATGTATTGAGCTGACCACAGATTTGACATCTCATTCAATATGATATATCAGTCAGTGCTAGTTATTAAATAAAACAAACTATTACAACATGTGGAGTCGACATAGGCATAGTCCAAAACATATCTGCCGTTGACTGACACAACATTTCAGTGATTCACATAAATTGTTTTAAGGGGAACTGATGACAATAAAAGGAAGTGAATCGGGGTTTGTATGATGATTCAGCTCGGTGGAGGTGCAATTATCATGACAAAGGCCGTTACCAAAGAAACACAAACTGCCAACACAAAGCCTTTCCTGTGTCTGTGACATATGGCATATTAACATTCACATTACAAGGATGTACACATACTTTAGAATTAATATATCTTAGAATATGCTTATGATGGGGACGCTGTTAGTTTATCCTAAGAGACAAATAATATAAAGAGATTTCTGCCATATTCACTGAAAGACCCAGAGTTTATAGTAGTAGTAGTAGTGTTC
Source organism: Morone saxatilis (assembly GCF_004916995.1). NCBI lineage: Eukaryota > Metazoa > Chordata > Actinopteri > Moronidae > Morone > Morone saxatilis. Next base: position 17,438,313 of record NW_023339984.1, on the reverse strand, counting down.
TGACAACATACATGCAAAGAAATATGTTAATAAATAAAGAAATGCCTAAATTAAGTGTGGAAGAACAAAACACACTTGATGCTGATGTAGTAATAGTAGAATAACAGAATAAGAAGTCACCAGGTCCTGATGGCTTCCCGATATCATAAAGCATTCCTCAATAAACAAATGTGATCATAGAATCATTTACTAATGAAGAAAACTATCACACTACTCCCCAAACTAGGTAAAGACAAAAAAAATTGTTTTAATATTTAATTTAATTTAATGTGAATCATGCAGGTATATTTAATACAGATTATAAAATATTATTCATGTAGACCAAACTTTTTTAGAGACAGACAAGGTTCTCATAATAAGCATCAACTGTTTCAGATAATTAATGTAACCCAGAAACAATAAGATCCTTTGTTAAAAGCAGCACCCTCCCTGACATTAACCAGCCATTGATCTAACACTCTAGTTGTAGATACATTTTCCAACTTTCTCCATGTTCAGATATCTGTGTGTATATGGATGAAATGCTGTAGTCTGTCTCTGTGTTGAGGTGGACCAGTGATCCTGCAGAGTCCTGTCCTCCCTGTGATGGAGGGAGATGATGTCTCTCTGCACTGTAAAACAAAGAGCCCTCCCTCCAACCTCACAGCTGCTTTCTATAAAGATGGCTCCCTCATCAGGACTGAGCCTACAGGTCACATGACCATCCACCATGTTTCCAGGTCTGATGAAGGCCTCTACAAGTGTCACATTGGCAGTCATGGAGAGTCTCCACCCAGCTGGATCTCTGTCACAGGTGAGTGACAGGAATGTAAGAACAACTA
>NW_023339984.1:17429552-17437467 GCF_004916995.1 Morone saxatilis | reverse complement strand
CAACAAGTTAATTTACAACAGCACCCACAACTGTTTAATAGGTGTAGGAAGGGCATACTGACGGTGTATTCATAACGTTCGGCAGGCGGAAATAATCAAATGAAATCAAAAGAGAAAGAGTTCAAATTGAAAAATCAAATGGAAAAGTAATGATTAATATAATTATTCATTCAAATTAAAGGTTTGTTTACAGCTACATGGTGTGGCACTACCATGGATCGGGCTCTATGGGGGGGGGGGGGGGGGGGGGGGGGGGCCCAGTATTAATGAGGTTGGGGGGCAGTGCGAGTGGAGTCCAATCTCGTAAAAAGGTCTCTCCTGGCGACAAACAAGAGGGACACAACTGTGAAAATATTCTGTAATGGGTTCAATCTAGATTCATGAGCGTACTTTTGAAAGCAGTTTCGAAGACCAGCTCAATGTGTCTTTAGAGTTTTTATTTTATGTTTCCTGTGCTTTGAATTAAACGCAGTTACGTCCTGTCTTATTTTAGGGAAACCCACCACTACATTCTGCCTCCTACACACCCCTCGAATCACTTCTCCCTAACGCCTCTCTTTCCCTCTCTTTCTCCTATTACTGTCTGGCTGGTCTGGATGTTCTACTGATTCCTACTGATTCTACTGGTTCTACCTGGCTTCTACACCTGTTCTGCTGTTCTGCTGGTTTTACTGGTGAGACAGCTCATGGCCGGAGGAAAACATAAAGGTTAGACTCAGACACAAAAAGACAACCATGTCCTACAGTTCACATTTAAATGAGTGTTTGTTTTGGTATTTCAGAACTGGCGCCTACAGGAGGTAATGGAGTAAAAGTTTAAAGTGCCGTTAAACTGTTCTCGTTACCTATTAAGTACTACATGGTGGCATCGTGGGTGTGTCTGCCGACACACAGCTCCATTCTAGGGTGTTGGGTGGGGTGGGTTGCGCTGTTTGGAGGCAGGAGTTCAACCTCGGGAAGTGTGGGAGACGGAGACTTTTTTGGGTTCATTTCAGCTGCTGCAGCCACGGTGAACGATGATGACATCACAGAATGACATCAACATACAAGTGATGTCAAAAATACATTACGCCTCACCCCAACAACAGCCAAATCAGACGCAAGACGAGGTAATAGCATGTTTTATTGACTTTAATTCTTTCTAGGAGACATTTTGGAAATCTGACAGTGAGAACATTTTTAAACACACAATGATGACATGTTAAGAAAGCATGTTCAATCATACCATAAATACAATGATAAAATCACATGGTTTCTTCAACTTCAACTAAAGACTGTAGTGAGGATATAATTTTAGTTTCTATTTTAGTATGATGATAGTGTGAACTATGTTGTGTTGTCCTGTGTGTGTACCTTCCTGTTTTGCACCCTGCGGTGAATCTGTTAACAGAAGCTCTGTGGTTCCGTCCAGTTTCCTGTTTCCTGATGAAAAACAACTCAGCGTGAACGTTGAATCTGCTCCATGTTTTCACTTGGCAGGGACTGGTTAATTGGTAAATAAAGACATCAATGCTCAATAAATAACTGGCGAGATTTACATGTGGTCTGTACATCTGCTTACATTATGTGTAATGTGGTTTCACTCAAACACTATTATGTGAGTCTGTTTACTTCACGTGAACGTGAATAACTGCAATATGCATTATAATCTGCATAATCCATTGATCATCAGATTTTGTATCCTTACTATTGTACAATCAAATTGGTTTGGGTGAGCATGGTTTGGAGTTGTGGGGTGCTTAGAGGAGTGAAGGGAGTGGGAGAGTAGAGATGGGGTGGAGGTGAGAGGGTAACATAAGTTAATATAATGGTTACAGTTTGGGGTGTGACAGGTATGAGAGCTGTTCTGGCCTGCGCACGTGGGTTGGTGTTGTTTGGTCCTTTTTCAAATTTCGACGAGGCAAAAAGCTTGTTGAAATGGAGCTGCTAGTGGCACAGAGGAAGGAGACAATAAGTCGACCTGGTGACAGCAGTTAAGGAGATGTAACGGTATGAAAAATGTTAACCCTTCACGGTTATAGTGGCAAAAATTATCACGGTTCGGTATTTGGATCGGCGGTGTTTTTGGAAAGTGTGTTCGCGATGGGATAGTTCGAGAAGCACTGATAGGCACAACCACAAAGCTGAAATTAGGTTTCAAAAGTGTAACAGTGTGTTATTATAGTTGACAGAACCTTATTCAAAAAGCATCAACAATGTAAGCAAACTATCTGTCAAGGTCACTGTGCCGCTCAGCGATTCTTATTAGAGGGTATAAAAAAAATGCACAGGTGTCAACAAGCATGGTGGCCAATATAAAACACACCAAGTTCATACAATAAACATCTGGGATGGAATTTCAAGCCTGCCAGTGGGGCGCGGTGAGCAACAAACCTTGTCGTGATTAGAATTGGGGTACGGACGGTGGCCACACTAACAACAACACATAAGCAAGAGCAGGTAGCAGAACCAGTGTTAAGACAGCACCTTCAACCTTAAGAAGCAAATAATCATCCACTTCATGGCAGTACAATATCACCGTCAACATGCCCGTATATCTCCATCAGGACAACTCTTCCTCATGCCCATGTATCATATGCCCCTATGTAGTCTGCAACGAGCTGGTATGGCGATCAGATTCAGATCTTCAGAGTATGTGGGGTTGACTGAACAAGAAGTTGAGGACCCTGTCCATTTAGAGTCTACACTTATCGAAGTGCAAAAGGGAAGAGTGGACAATCGTTTGCTCAATTTCTTACTGATCTTTTTACTTTTTACACTGCTAAGTGTTTTGTATTAGGTTTTTAAGATCCGCCATTGTACGTTTAGCTTCACACCTTCTCTTTCAGTACATACTCTCTTCAGTACGACGAAGAGCGTCGTGCTAGTTAGGATAGCATTTGTTTTCTTACACAGCTGATCACACACAAGATAGTATAAACAACAGACACACCATATTCTCCTGTGCTTGCGCGAGCTACCAATACCACTACAAACAACCTCGAGCGTGGGAGGAAGAGAGATCTCGAACGGCTGGAACAGCGGGACGGCTGACGATCTGCTCTAGTTTCACAATGACTCGGCCGTTTATTTCACTTATGCTGAAGGGAAAGCCAAGGGGTCTACACAGCTACGACCTCGTCTAAATGTTGTGGATCCAGATTGATTTATCTAAGGGGACACTTAAGCGGGACGTGCGTCTTACTGTGACGACTGGTCCCATATTCCGATTGCCACTGGAACTCTGCATGAACGCTATAGTTACTACTGCAAGAGAACAGAACAGGCACCAACGGAACCCACCACGAGAGATACAGCGTAGAAGTTGGTCGTTTGACCCGAGACAAGTGACTGACCTCTACCACCACAAGCCAACGTGTCATCGCACAAAACCCAGCAACGTACAGCCAACTCGTCTCGGTATACCAATATTACTGAGGACGTGCATATGAAACCTTCTTTGCTGTGAAAGGCAAACTCGAGGCACTGTGTCTCAACACAAATCGCGCGTCAAGAGGCACAATAAAGCTTATTTATTTGCATTCGTATTCCTATTTAGTGAGAGAGAGTTAGCAGCCTGTGAGCTGCGCATCAGACACACAGTCTACCTGCTTCCAAAATTTACTTTATGCACCAAGAAACTCAAAGGTTATGTCAACGTTGAGTTTAGTGATTTACTGATTTATCAACTGGCTATTAAGGTATCATACTTACCTGCTGAGGCCACCTCCGCAGCGGTGAGTGAAGCAGCAAAAACGATGAATCCCTTACGGTCTCCTCCATTATGCCCATTAAAATCAGTGTGTGTGATGGAAGATTGTACCCTGTATGGTAATAAAGATAATACCACCCTGCAGGTTCACACCAACATACCTCTGCTTAGGTAGAGCAGGAGGACGTAACTATAGAATACTGATTGGATATTAAAGTCAGGAGGAGGAGTGTTAAATATGGGATGTGCTGAAAGAGGGAGATGTATTTGTTTAAAAAAACAACTTCACTTTATGTGGTCCTTTGACTTGACTTTGTACAGTAATGTCCAGTAAAACCACATGAAACAATATGTGTGGTCATTTTGAGCAGGGATCCATCCATCGTGTAGTCGTGAGGGTCCACCCTCAAGTAATCTTTATGTTTACATTATTATAATTACAAGATTTATTTTGAAAAAACCCACACAGGTCGTGGAAGTCTGCTCACTCTTTAAGCACCAATGGGCCTGGGGGTGCCTGAAGCTGTAAGCACTGAGGGGTCCAGGAGCCCTGGTGGTGTGCACACATTTTAAACACCAAGGGACTCAGGGGACCTCACCTTGTAGGCGCTGAGTACTTAGTTCTCGCTGCTTATATGAAAAGTGCTTTACAAATACAGTATTATTGACTGATTGATTGATAGGTGGATAAAAGCACCCAGGGGCCAAGTGGTCAGTTTGCGCACTGAGGGCGTTCAGCTTCCTTTGGAGGTCTTGGTCCACTTGTCAGACACAAATAAAGCCTTGGAGGCCTCCGGCAGTCTGAGGCCCTGTGGTGTATTGTGTAACTTCTTGTACAATCTGCTTTCGTTTTCCAAGAAGCAGCCACACCTTACAGGTATTATAAATACTGGAAACAGAAATTAAATAACACACAACTGATGCACTTTATCATGAACACATCACAGTAAGGTGTCCCACCTACAGTAAATAGTTTAACTGCAAAATTATCACAGAATATATCAGTTCATATATTACGAGTAGTAATGAATTTCATTTGGATTATTCTGCTGTTTGTGTGTTTTTGTTAGATGGATGCAATATTCCACCACAGACTGCAGTCTCACTACAGCGACTTTTGTGATGTTGGTGTGAAAGATGAAAGAGATTTCTTTGATTTCACGGATGAAGACTTGAACGCCATTGGTAATTGATGTTATGATTAATTTGTTTAAAACTATATGGGAAATTTCAAGTAGGCTAATAGTCCAAATGGAAAACAATTAGTTCAATTTCTACATATTGACATGAGGAAAAAAGGTTGTTAGAAGAGCAGATATGCATATTTAAATTATGCTGATCATACGTACTTCCAAACAGGATTAAGCCAGGTGGAAAATAATCGTTTTTCTACCATGAGAAACTCCATTCGCAGACTCAGAGCTCTTGCAAACTCAGCTGCAATGTCTGTGAAAAAGTCAATGGAGTCATTCTGTCTGCAGTACACGTACCCCAAATGTCCTGAACCAAAATACATCAAAGGTAAGAAATTTGTGTAATGTATTGGATTTATTTGAACCCTCTTTTCAACAGAACTCATACAGTAGGTTACAGTTGAAGAAAGACACACGATCGTATTGTGTACAGAGAAAATAGAAAGAAAATAAAAACTAATTAGAAGCAGGGAATTGCAGGAACACCTGCAATTGTGATGATTACATTACATTACATCAGTGCCTGAAATAGACTGGCGATCAGTGGTCAGTTAGGGACAGTTTATTTACATACATATGCTGAATGCATAAATTAGCTTTCATCCTTGATGTTTTTTTTCCTTGTATAAAAGTACAATAAAGCAATAAAGTAACAAAGCAATAATGTAATAAGGCAATAAAGTAATAAGGCAATAAAGTAATAAAGCAATAAAGCATTTTGACAGATCAATGATCAAACTGAAGGCTGTGTATGCGGATGTAACAAGAGACCTTCCCATTTTTTATTTTTTGCTCATCCAGCAAATATGAACAATCAATATTTTTTAGTTTGCTGCAGTTCTGTGGTTGGCTCCTGGGATAAATGTACTGTAACAGCTCCTGTAACACATCTACCTTATGTTTATTTCCCCATTACACAGCAGACAGACATTTTGAGATAAAGTCTATCACTGGCTTGCAAGTCATAGTTGTTCTCTGCTGGACCTTAATTGGCGGGCACGGCCGGGGCAGCTGGCATCCAACTTAAAGGTGCACCTACCGTACTGGAGTGTGAAACAGTAGATTAGCAGGGGGAAAAAAACAGGTGATGACTGCGTGGCGGGTGGTGGGCCGCCGGCCGTCCTGGAGTACCGGCCGTTCTGTGATTCTCCAGATCACACAGATGGCCAGTCCACCCCTGACCTCTGGTAAGCAACCACGACTGAGATCACAGACATCTGGACCTTTACAATACAAACCGTGAAATAAATACCTAAAAGTAACTACAAAACCATCTTAGCAAGTTCTGCTTTTTGACCTCGGTATTCTTAAAATGCTGTGTACAGCAATACTTGTGAGGTACTCCTACACACCTGTAACTGCTTCTCTGTATAAACACATCGCTAGCTTAACACTAAGAAAATAGCACTGACAATGGCCTTGTTAAAATTGATTAAAAAAAAGCATAGTCAGTTAGGGTTATGTTTTATTTAGGGTTAGCGTTGTGCTGAATCAGACTTCTTCTGATCAAGGGGCAGCTGTCGCTCAGAGGGTTGCTGGTTTGATCCCCGGCTCCTCTTGCTGAAGTGTCCTTGAGAGAGATACTGAACCCCAAATTGTTGGCAGTTGGCACCTGCTGCTGCCATCAGTGTATGAATGTATGCAGATGGGTGAGTGTGGCATGTAGTGTACAGCGCTTTGAGCGGTTGAAAGACTAGAAAGGTATATAAGTACAGTCCATTTACATTAAAACCTAGTGAGTCAACAACTTTTCTAAAACAGCAAAACATCAATCAAGTGCAAAAACACAAGACCTAGTAAGCAGTTCATTTTATTTACTACTCCAACAGCAAGAAGGCCAGCTTCCTTATCTTCTAAATATCAGATTTTTATCATTAAAATTTGGGATTTGCTAATGTATTTTTGTAAGAAATACAAGATTTAAGACTAGTAATTGCAAGAGCATCAGAGGTCAATAAAAAATGTCTTTAGGTTGCACTGCTGCTCATTCTCATTTACAGGGACTGTAGTTAACCAAGTAAATATTGTTAATGTTATTAGATGCTAAACTGAACTTGACATGACCTATAATTTCTTGAGTTTCTGGTTTCCAATAAATGTGTATTATGTTTCTGAACTGCTGAATTGTTCACTACAGTGGCAAACCCAATTTTGTGTATCTAATTTAGTTGTCTGTCTGACATCGTTTGAAAAAGAAATACATATTTCTAATTTTCTTTATTAATCCCCCAAAGGGAATTGGGTCGTCATAGCAGCCAGGTACTGACCGAGGGAAGCAATTCATTAAACTTCAGCGAGAAACACTGTCATAGTCTAAAATAACCAAGCAATATTTCCAGAAATCTGCCAAAAACCTTGACTGATTATGAGAACAATGTTAGTAAGAAAATCAACCTGAACTAATGAAAGTGAGAGAAGACAAGAAATAACCAGGAGTCAGACAGGGAAACCAACGAGTCAATCAGCATACAGACAGTCGGCAGTCTTCCTTCTCAATCTGGTGAAACGCCTGAAAGTCACTTGTCAATGGTGACCGTGGAATATTTAAAGTTGTTACAGATTAACACATAACGAACATATGTTTACTGTAAATAAGTATGTGTATTTACTTCCTGTACAGTTTGTGTGTTGCTGTAACACGAAGCTTCCGGCGGCTCTAAGCTCTGCATGTGAATTGCGAGCTCTGACTTCCAGGTTGGGCTGAACATGCGAGGTTGCAGAGACGGATCCTGCTGCCATAACGGGATTCTTGAAATAGTTCGTCTGTCTGACCGAAACCTGTGTGACTGACCTAAAGTTCCTAACAATTGCAATAAATATTTGATTTAATTTTGACATTGATTTTCATTGGGCATTGGAGTTCTTTAAGGGAATAATTTAATTGTACAATAGCCTATTAACAAACAACCCTTGACTCAATGATATAAAACAAAGAATTTAAAACATTGGTAGGAAAATCTAACTACCCTTCAGCTGCTCACGCGTCAACTCTCTGTGACTTATAGAGTATCAAGAGGACACTGATGGAGGA
>NW_023339984.1:17428697-17429452 GCF_004916995.1 Morone saxatilis | reverse complement strand
TGCTGTGTCAACCTGAATTTCTCTTAAGGGGGATAAATAAAGGAATATGTTATCTTATCTTCTCTTATCTTCTCTTATCTTATCTTATCTTACTGTTAGTGGAACAAACAACAACAACTACTGTTAGTGGAACAAACTTTAACAGGCGCACTCGTCCCCAAGGATTATGTTGCCACCATTGTGTCCCCTTTTGTGAATATTTTCACAATAAACGTAGTGAGTTAAGGATTTATTTTATCCAAACCAGAGTTGGTGACAGTGTAAACCAACAGAGATAGTTTTGAATCGACTTTTATTTTATTTCTGTCTGGTTTAAAGGGTGTTTTCATGATTAAAGTAAGTAAAATGACTGGGTTTGTCAATGGAGTCTGGTGGTGGGACGCACTTCTCACTAGTGGCAGTTAATTTTGTATACAAAACCTTTAAAAATGTTTTTCTACATGTAAAGAAACTTCCCAGTGTCATTCTTTTGAGCTCACTGTTGATGTTTTTGTATCATTAAACTATTGCATTCTGAAATTATTCAAGAGAGGAGGGGAAGTTACTTACTGTTCATTCCACGTTTGCAAATACAATAACATACTGTGATAATGACGATGATGACGGCAATCACAGCGTTGATGATGATGATATGGTGAGCTTTCAGATCTGAAAGAAAAGAGGGAAGATTTATGCTTTAATGCAGGTTTTCCTTGCATTCATCCATCCAGCCGTTCTCCACATATCCGATTAAACTTAAAAAATATCACGTGAAT
>NW_023339984.1:17426611-17428624 GCF_004916995.1 Morone saxatilis | reverse complement strand
TTAATATAATAATAACAATATGTATTACAACCGAGTCATGGCTAAATTCAACCAGAATAAGTGGAAAGTTTTAATCTGCTATAGATGCTAAATAGCCCTCTGATGAGAGAAAAGAGGATGATTTTGTTTGTTTGTTTGTTTGTTTTACTTACTAGAATCTGCTTCTTGCTTTCTGTCTTTATTCTCTGCTGGGAAATTGAAATAAGTGTTCAAAGAATCGATTTTCGATGTTGAAGTTCAAATTAAGTATTACCTTACCCTTACATAATATGTATCCTCTGAATATATTGCATACTGTATTATATATTATATTATATTTTAATATACTCTTCAAGGTTTTAACTTTCTAACATTTCTTCCTGTTACTGTCTGTACTTCCTGTGTGTCTGTGTGTCTATTGGGGACAGATAGATGCTGTTTGCTGCTTTAATAAGTAAAAAAAGAGGTTAAAATGACTTGATCTTCAGTGTACATACCAACAGTGAGGGTAACATAACAGCTCTTCTGCAGTTTGTCAGTGTGAATGGAGCATCTGTATCTTCCAGCGTCAGAGAGGACTGCAGCAGAGAGTTTCAGTGACAGGTTACCTTTGGTCAGCCCCTCACGAAAGAGAGAAGTTCGCCCCTCAGAGTGCTCCTTCTGCTCAGCAGGATTGTCTTTCCTGTCTTCATACAGGTGCACAGTGAGGTTAAGATATTCATGATGCCACTCCACCGTCATATTTGTCGCATCCTGAGGGGGACGAAGGAGGCACTGCAGAGTCGCATCCTCACCGAGTGCTGCTGTTACTGGCTTCGATGAGCAAAGTACCTCAGGGTCTGCTGAAGAAACACACATTAGACCAGATGAAGCTGTTTTAGCCTAGAGTCAGAGTTAGCCTACTTTCAAAACAGGTTCCTTCTGTTTTTTCGATTAACAGGCTGCATTTATAAAGATGCAAAATCACAGTTGGCTTCTTAATCACCCATTTGCTCACACACTAGGTGCATTTACATCTACCTACATGCATTGTCAAATTGGGCTCCAAAAAACACTTGGAAATATTTAAATTCGACTGAGTTGGTAAAATTGTTTCCTCTGAAGCTCCACTTCTTCTAAAATGGTTTAATGGCAACTCCTAATATTCACATAACCGTAGTGGATAGAAAATGGGTGCTATTATTCAATTAATTATTCAGTACTGTGCAAATAACGTCTGTTTCAATTATTTCTGCTTGTTGTTGTTATTATAACAACAACAACAACAACAACAACAATAATGATAATAATAATAATAATAATAATGGTGATTAAAAAGAAGATTATCGACAATTAAAATCTTTTGCATGTATTAACATTGTGTCATGGCCTTTTAATACACTAGACATAAGTATGTATTCATTCATATGAACAGAATATTTACAGTCTGTTTCATTTAGAGAAGTTAGCAGCTGAGTGCGATCAAACACAAATCACCTGTCTTCCAACATTTATTGAGAACAGAAACTCAGTTATGTCAAGCTGAGTTTAGTATGAAATGATGGAAACTGGCTGTTACCATATTACCTGCTGAGGCCACTGCAGCGTGAGTGAGCAGCACAATGATGAATCCCACGTTCTCCTCCATTATGCCCATTAAAATCAGTGTGTGTGATGGAAGATTGTACCCTGTATGGTAATAAAGATAATACCACCCTGCAGGTTCACACCAACATACCTCTGCTTAGTTACAGCAGGAGGAAGTTACTTTAGAATACTGATTGGATATTAAAGTCAGGAGGAGGAGGTGTTGAATGAAGGATGTGCTGAAAGAGGGAGATGTATTTGTTTAAAGCTGTTTTAGTTTGCAAATGTTTTAGTAATGTAAAAGACTGCGGTCAAGCCAGCTGTTATTCCGATCTCCGTAGTCAAATCAGCCGCACTTAAATTACAAGTGTAAAATATTCTCAGCATTATGGGAAATGCGGAGAAAAAGCACCAAAATAAAAGTCCCATATTTATGCCTTATATGGGACTTTTATTGTTGAATTTCTC
>NW_023339984.1:17425187-17426535 GCF_004916995.1 Morone saxatilis | reverse complement strand
AGCTTACTGTTCTCAATACCTTTATTTTGAAAACCTGAAGTGAATACGCTGTTTCTCCGCAATTACCATAATGCTGAGAATACTTGTACACTCCTTAAAAAAGGAGGCTGTGCGCTGTTTAGGCAACAGTATACGGTATAGTGAAACAACGTCACTTTATGTGGTCCTTTGAGTTGACTTTGTACAGTAATGTCCAGTGAAACCATTTGAAACGATATATGTGGTCACAGTCAAGAACATAAGTATAGTTGATTTCTTTTCATTCGGATAAGGCGCTGTGGAGAAGACACGTTGCTGTTATGGCGCACTCTCTGTGCGCAGCGCGAAGAGAGTGCAGGTTTTTATTTCAACCTAGGAAACACATTAAGTCCAGGTGGAGGGTGTCAGAAACTCTTTATGGATTCCTTATCCAAAAATCTACAATGCGCACCATATTCTGTGTGTGTTTTAGGTTTCGTTTTCCGCAGAAAGCCACACCTTACAGCTCTAATAAATGCTGGAAATAGAAACTAAACTGTTGCACTCGATCTTGGACAAGTCAAGGTAAGTTTGTCCTGCCGTAGCCTAAATAGTCTAACTGCCACAGCTCGAATAAATAACTCTCTATTATGGCTGTATATTAATAATGCCTAACTCTGCTGTGTGTCTTTATTAGATGGATGCATTATTCCACCTACTTGAGCAGCACAGACTGCAGTCTCACTACAGGAAATTTTGTGATGTTGGTGTGAAAGATGAAAGAGATTTCCTTGATGTCACAGATGAAGACTTGAACACCATCGGTAAGGTTACTGATTGCATTTTCTGTTTTTGATGTCACTAAACATGAAATCAAATATAATCAGTGTGAGTTATTGCTATGTGTAGGAAAGATGTTTCCATGTTTCCTATTCACCTTAAAAGGCAACCAGCAAATATTTACATGACATGAGTTATGCAAATATTAACTTTGTTAACTTTGGTCCACAAGCCTAAATAACACAAAGTCATGTAGGAAGAAAGAAAGAACTGGCAGGTAGTAAATGGAAAAAAAAGAGTGAGCATAAGGAAAACAGGTTGTTGATCAGGGAACTTTAATGAGTCATAACTCAGTGTAGCACACTTAATGAGGATTGTCTCATGTGTCTTGGTTTGATTTTCCAAACAACTATTGGAGCTTTGCAGTATCTCCACTAGAGCTGCACAATTAATCGAAATATTATCAAAATATATATGGCCAAGTGCAATATCCAAATCACAGCAGCTGTAAAATGTGTGACAAACAGCATTATACTGTAGTGCTGCAGGGATTCCCTGTTGTATGTACAAATCATGTTTTCCAAATATAAGAAAACATGTTTGTTTGATA
>NW_023339984.1:17423157-17425147 GCF_004916995.1 Morone saxatilis | reverse complement strand
CATTTTCATTCCAACACTAATCTTGTGTCATAACACAATCACAATATCTGTCAAAATAATCACAATATGGTTAATCTACCATATTGTGCAGCCCTACTTGACAATTGATACAGTAATATGTTAGTGAATTATTTCTTTAATTGTCCTCCAAAGCTATAAAATTACTCTGAAAGCCACTTTTCCTACAATGTTTGCAATAATTATTAATCTTATGATTCTAGAAATTGTAACAATTTGTTTAACAATATATATTAAGTCAAGTAGGCTAATGGTCCAAATGGAAACAAGAAGAGTTAAATTTCCACATATTGACATGAGGAATAAAGGTTGTTAGAAGAGCAGATATGCATATTAAAATTATGCTGATCATACATATTTCCAAACAGGATTAAGCCAGGTGGAAAAGAATCGTTTTTCTACCATGAGAAACTCCATTCGCAGACTCAGAGCTCCTGCAAACCCAGCTGCAATGTCTGTGAAAAAGTCAATGGAGTCATTCTGTCTGCAGTACACATACCCCAAATGTCCTGAACCAAAATACATCAAAGGTAAGAAATTCACATGATGTATTGAATTTATTTGAACCTTCTTTTCAACAGAACTCATACAGTAGGTTACAGTTGAAGAAAGACACACTATCGTATTGTGTACAGAGAAAATAGAAAGAAAATAAAAACTTATTAGAAGCAGGGAATTGCAGGGAACACCTGCATTTGGGATGATTACATTACTTCTGATCAGTGCCTGAAATTGGCTGGCAATCACTGGTATTGATTACTGGCACTTACCGGAGTTTTGTCCACATGAGTACCCTTACTTCTTACTGAGTAATACCACCTCTGGTGAGCATCTGCCAGCTTAACACTAAGAAAACAGCACTGACAATGGCCTTGTTAAAATGCATAGACAATTAGGTTTATGTTTTATTTAGGGTTAGGGTTGTGCTGAATCAGAGACTTCTTCTGATCAAGGTAGAGCGGGCCGTCCACTAAACAGGTGGTTGGAGTTTGATCCCCGGCTCCTCTTGCCGAAGTGTCCTTGAGAGAGATACTGAACCCCAAATTGCTCCTGATGCTGCATGTGTATGAATGGTTAGTTTCTGTGTCTGATGAGCAGTTGGCACCTGCTGCTGCCATCAGTGTATGAATGTATGCAGATGGGTGAATGTGGCATGTAGTGTACAGCGCTTTGAGCAGTTGAAAGACTAGAAAGGTATATAAGTACAGTCCATTTACAGTAAAACTTAGTGTCAACAACTTTTGTAACACAGCAAAACATCAAGCAAGTGCAACAACACAAGAAACTGTAACAGTTAATATTACTTACTAGTCCAACAGCAAGAATGCCAGCTTCCTCCATCAGTGTCCTCTTGATACTCTATAAGTCATAGAGAGTTGAGGCGGAGCAGCTGGAGGTAGTTAGATTTTCCTACCAAATGTTTAAATATCTTTGTTTTATATCATTGAGTCAAAGGGTTGTTTGTTAATAGGCTATTGTACAAGTTAAATATTTCACCTTAAAGACTCCAATGCCCAATAAAATCAATGTCAAAATTAAACTCAAATATTTATTGCAATTGTTGGCAACTTTGGTCAGTCAACCAGTTTGGTCCAGACAGAGATATTTCAAGAATCCCCGTGTATGGCAGCAGGATCCAGTCTCTGCACCTGCTGTTCAGCCTCTACCTGGAGTTCAGAGACTCGCAGCACTTCACATGCAGAGCTTAGAGCGGCCGGAAGCTTCGTGTTACAGCAACACACAAACTGTACAGGAAGTAAATACACATACTTATTTACAGTAAAACTATGTTGTTATGTGTTAAATCTGTAACAACTTTAAATATTCCAGGTCACACATTGACAAGTGACTTTCAGGCGTTCACAGATTGAGGAGGAAAGAGCTGCCGACTGTCTGTCAGGCTGATTGACTCTTTGGTTTCCTGTCTGACTTCCTGGTTATTTCTGTCTCTCTCACTTTCATTAGTTCAGGT
>NW_023339984.1:17422816-17423000 GCF_004916995.1 Morone saxatilis | reverse complement strand
TTTCCCTTTGGGGATTAATAAAGAAAAATTAGAAATATGTATTCTTTTCAAACGCTGTCAGACAGACAAACTAAATTAGATACACAAACTTGGATGTTTGCACTGTAGTGAAACAATTTCAGCAGTTCAGAAACATAATACACATTTATTGAAAACAGAAACTCAAGAAAGTTATAGGTCATGT
>NW_023339984.1:17420531-17422716 GCF_004916995.1 Morone saxatilis | reverse complement strand
AGGTAAAGTAAAATGTTTTCTGGTTCAGACCTAACAACTACACATTTTGCAAACAATTTATGTATTTTGGTTTGTATTTAGGTTTGAGTTCTTATTTTTGTAGGTTGGTAACCCAGCACTGCAGACTAATTTGCATTTGCGAATTAGAATGGAACCTCTCAGTTCATTCCAACGGGTGCCTCTGGATGCAATTGGATAGACCTACAACCAATCAGAGCAATGATTCGCCTGATGTAGCGTAGTTAGTAAATTGAACCAAATCCTTTCAAAGCTTTAAGTGCATTTGTTTGTTCTTCTTTTAGAGAAAATATACAGTCCAGTTTGTTTAATACGGGTGTGATAGTGGATTCAACAAATGTATTTCCGCATCCGTGGCAGCCATATCGGTTGTTTACAAAAATGCCTGAATGGCCAATAAGGTCACTCTCCTCTATACACTCATTGTATAAAATCCACCCCATATTACATAAACGGTTGTGATTGGCCTGACCGTATCCAGTACTGATGGAAATACATCTGCCAGAGCAAATAAAACTCAAGCTTACCGATGTGCCTGGTTCCCAGGTAAGTAATCACATAACCATTTTACACACCAAGTTAATTCCTGGGATCTGTGGCTGCAGTGTAATTGCTGTAACAAAATTCAGCAGCAAACAAAAAAGAAAACTTCCATATACCTGACTGACACACACCAGACTCTACAGTTTCACAGTGGTGTGGTAGGGCGGTAAGGTCAAGGGTATGTGTAAAATTGGCTGTAACAAGAATGAAAGGGTGGGGCTGGAATTAGAAATCTGTTTGGGTTGTCTCTCTTCCAGCCATCTCAGCTGCCAACATCATGAACAACATCACAGTTTAACAAAACTTTAAATATAAAATTCACCACTGAGACCTATCAGCCTTCAGATGGGGTTATTCCTGTGTTCCCTCAGTCATGTTCCTCAGATTTATATGGCATTTAATGGAAACATGACAAAGGATCTTATGTTCCCCAGTTCTAAAATTAGGGTTAGGAGTAGGGGATTATTGAATTTAGGACACTGGGAATATAGACACATAGACTCTTCTCTACTTCAACAAACTAATATTGACCTCTAACTAACAAGGAAACATCACATTTTCAAAATGATGGAGCGTGTTTCTCCTCAGATTTCTGAGTGTTGAATATATTACTTAAAGCAATAGTTTGAATCTACTTTTAGTCCAGAACAGAGACTGCTGTACCAAAATACAGGTTTTATTTACAATGACTGACCAGTGAGTCTTTCCCAAACAAGATGAGATATAAAATGACCATAGCATTGTGTTGGTCTGTCCTGTGGTCTCCTACCAGTCAGATGTGCCTGAAGAACCTTAAAGCAAGGCGCCCAAGAAGCATCCTGACCAGCAGCTTATGCTGTATCCACAACCTCGTTTTTTCAGTCACTAACCAAAGCTCATGACCATTGGTTGGCTTCAAATGGCTTTGAAAATAATGCAGTGGGTAGAGCTGGAGGTCAGCATCTTCTACCAAAATAAATATTCTTTATTAGGGATTAATTAATTAGTGAGTAATTGTAAGGCTGGTTAAAAATGTCTCACATGTCACATCTTATTCCAATTTAAAATATTATGTTGTTATGTTACTGGTCAGGGAGTATATGAGTATATGTAATTATTGACGTTCTATTTTGAATTTCTCTTTTCTTCTGTTCAGATGGCGAGAAGATTCCAAACTGCACTGAAGAGTGTTTGCAAGAAACGTCACTCAAAAGAGCCACTGACATTGAGAAAATTCTACTCAGCGTTCACCCGTCAATTAAAACATATCATCTTTGGATTTCTCATGAAAGTGTGACTGGGCAGAAGTATGTATCACATTTCATGTTCATGACTGCTCATATAATTAGCAATAATAAGATAACACACTGATAGTTGTCATACAGATTAATGTACATGTAATGCACAAATTGTACTTTATGTTCAGAGAAATGTTGACATACTGGTAATAGCTGTCACTCAGCTGTCCAGACTGATCAATCATTAATTTGTGTAATTGATGCAGTGTAGTAAGCCTATACAAATTCCAAGAGTATATTTAGATTAGAACCACTACTTTACAAGGGAAATGGGTTGTGGTGGTGGTGGTGGTGGTGGTGTTAGGGGGGGTTCACCTCATTTTTGTGTGTGATAAGTTGATGCAGTT
>NW_023339984.1:17415360-17420506 GCF_004916995.1 Morone saxatilis | reverse complement strand
GAATTTTTGTCGTCCAACCTAGTGGTAACACCAGTCTTTCGACATGACATCACAAATTTTAAACCTAAAATTATTAAGGATAATAGTTACTGTTATGGTTAAAGCAGATTTGATTAACATTTTATTGATCCTATCCTCTTTTAAATATTAAAATGGTCATAAGCACATTGTTGTTATACCTCTATTTTACCTTTTACATAAACGTCAGACTTTCATGACAATGTGATTTTACTTTATACGTTTGCTGCAATTTGATAAATTCAGAGCCACAATATTATTTGAACAAACATCATGAATGCATCTTGATTTATATTTAATGGGTTTAGTATACTAAAAAATTAAGTACCACCTTGTGCTAATTCGTCCACTTCACATTTTGGATTTTGACCAGCGACAATTCATACACCTCAATCAGTGCAGGGGTTCCCTTTATTTTTATCAAATAGACACCAAGTTGTCTGTTGAAAATGAAAGTAATTAAGAACAGCAGAACTAATAGCAACATTACACATCAGGAGAGCACAAAGCAATTAGAATGGAAATTCTGTAGCATTCCACATGGAAATGTTACTGTTTTCAAGCTGAGAAAACGTAATATTGAAATGTGTGCATTGTTTCAATGTAAAGGATAATTTATATTCTCAATCTGTCTTCACTCTTTAACTCCCTCTTTACTTGCTTCAGTAAAACATTCGGTTTACAAATTGCTAAAATGTTTTTTAGCTTTGAACAGCTCCTGATCCAGGGTTTGTGGTTGTTCATGGTCTAGTGTCCAGTGTGTAACATTCAGGGAGGATTATTGTCAGAAATGGAAATATATTCATTAGGGATGTTCATTAGTGTATAATCACCTGAATAGCATCATCATTTTGTGACATTGGAAATGAGCGTTTTTATCTACAGATGCTACAAGGTGCCTTCCATGGAGGCCACTATGTTGAGCCGCAATGTTTCTACAGTAGCCCAGAACGACAAACCAAACACTACACTGACAGTAGATAGGGCCTTTCGTGCTTTTTACAGGGTTTTCCTGCCACTGTAGTTTCACCTATACTCTTCACAGCCTGTTCTTATTCCCAGGTCGTCAATTACAGACGCCAGAAGTGTTCAGTTAGTTGCAATCGGCAACTTCACAGCACAGCTAGATGCAACTTTACTGGTCCTTTAAATCTAAAGGAGACAATGGCTGTGAAATTGTGGCTCCTAAACTTTGAAACTTTCTTCATTCCCTACCACTGTACTATCACTGTGGATAATGTCTAATCTTATTATCGTATGTCATATATATATGTACTTAATGTCCTCGAACACTACAGATTTACATATAGACTGTTTTCCTTGCATTCGTAAAATCAATAGCTTTATGAAATTAAGCATTCAGAATCCGATTTCTGCGTACCTTCACTCAGGAAAACAAGTCGCTGGTCAGTAAAACCGAGATCTTTCAAAAGAAGTGGTGGAGTCACATTGAGTTGAGGGAAAGCTTTCATTTCTTCTGCCATGTCTCCAAAACTCTTCCCAGTATCTATGTGAAAGCTGTAATTCAATTATAAGGGTTACTAATTGAGTTACTGTGAATACTGTGAGAACTGCATCAACTTATCACACACACAAATGATTTCAGATGAGATCATTTCACTTAGTCTGTAAAGTAGTGGTTCTAATCTAAATATTCTCTTGGAATTTGTATAGGCTTACTACACTGCATCAATTATACAAATTAATGATCAGTCTGGATAGCTGAGTGACAATTATTACCAATATATCAACATTACTCTGAGCATAAAGTATAATCTGTGCTTTATATGTGTGAATCTGTATGACAACTATCAGTGTGTTATCTTATTATTGCTAATTATATGAGCAGTCATGAACATGAAATGTGATACATACTTCTGCCCAGTCACACTTTCATGAGAAATCCAAAGATGATATGTTTTAATTGACGGGTGAACGCTGAGCAGAATTTTCTCAATGTCAGTGGCTCTTTTGAGTGACGTTTCTTGCAAACACTCTTCAGTGCAGTTTGGAATCTTCTCGCCATCTGAACAGAAGAGAAATTCAAAATAGAACGTCAATAATTACATATCACTCCATGACCAGTAAGTGAGAAAAAACAATGTTTTTAATTGGAGTGAGACGTGACATCAATAACCCCATCAAAAGAGCAAAGACATTTTCATACAGTCATACAATGACTCACTAATTAATTAATCCCTAATAAAGAATATTTATTTTGGTAGAAGATGTTGACCTCCAGCTCTACCCACTGCATTATTTTCAAAGCCATTTGAAGAACCACCACTATTTTTCAGTTGATCTACTTTCCAACCAATGGTCATGAGCTTTGGTTAGTGACCGAAAAAACGAGATTGTGGATACAGGATAAACTGCTGCTCCTTTGTGTTGAGCTGGTCAGGATGCCTCCTGGGCACCTTCCTTTGGGTTTTTAGACCCAGACAATGCTATAGAGATTTTATCTAATCTTGTTTGGGATAGACTCACTGGTCAGTCATTGTAAATAAAACCTGTATTTTGGTACAGCAGTCTCATATCCTGGACTTGTGTATTGACTAAAAGTAGATTCAAACTATTGATTTAAATAATATATTCAACACTTAGAAATCTGAGGAGAAACATATGGTCCATCATATTGAAAATGTGATGTTTCATTGTTAGCAGTTAGAGGTCAATATTAGTTTGTCTAGAGAAGAGTCTATGTATCTATATTCCCAGAGTCCTAAATTCCCTAATCCCCTACTCCTAACCCTAATCTTAGAACTGGGAAATATAGGACCATTTGTCATGTTTCCATTAAATGCCATATAAATCAGAGGAACATGACTGAGAGAACACAGGAATAACCCCATCTGTAGGCTGATGGGTCTCAGTGGTGAATTTTACATAATTACAGCCCCACCCTTTCATTCTTGTTAAAGCCAATTTTACACATACCCTTGACCTTACCGCCCTACCACACCACTGTGAAACTGTAGAGTCTGGTGTGTGTCAGTCAGGTATATGGAAGTTTTCTTTTTTGTTTGCTGCTGAATTTTGTTACAGCAATTACAGTGCAGCCACATATCTCAGGAATTAACTTGGTGTGTAAAATGGTTTTGTGATGGCCAAAACTACTTACCTGGGAACCAGGCAAATCTGCGAACTTGAGTTTTATTTGCTCTGGCAGATGCATTTCCATCAGTACTCGGGCCAATCACAACCGCTTATGTAATATGGGGTGGATTTTATACAATGAGAGCATATAGAGGAGAGTGACCATTATTGGCCATTCAGGCATTTTCATAAATGCAAATTAGTCTGTGGTGCTGGATTACCAAACTACAAAAATAAGAACTCAAACCTAAATACAAACCAAAATACATAAATGGTTTGCAAAATGTGTAGTTGTTAGGTGTGCTCACACAAATCTGCACCAGAAAACATTTTACTTTACCTTTTGATTTTCTGAAGTACAACTGCTCTTTCTGAGGACACCTGGTACTCCAGGTACAGTGACTGGATCAGCAGAAACGTTCTGCCTTTCTTCAGACATCAGAGAAAAATGGTGGCGTAGTTTCTCATGTTCTGATGTCTCTTTTCTGTCAAAATATTAACACAGCATAATAAAAGGGGAATTAGGTAGAAACATTGAACTGGGAAGTCTATCCACTCCTCTGTAACGTTTTTGTATTGCACAAGTTTTTATATGCATTTCCCAAGCAATGGAGAGACCTTTTTAAGACAGGTCCAGATCTAGTGATGTGGGTGGGGTCTGTACAAATTGTTGTTTGCTAACATTGCCTTGTTTAATGTGGGAATTACCTTTTTGCTCTCTGACAGGAGATATGCCCAGCAGTATGTTGAGATACTCAAAGACATCAATGTCCCTCGATTGTCTTTTCTTCCTCGTTTTTGTTCCAAGGCTGTGGCAAAAGCTCTTCTAAAAGAAGCATGTAGAAGCCTTCAACCACTGCGATCTACAGGAAAAGAAAAAAGACATATTGTTACTGAAAGAGGAAAATAACATTTTTCTCAAGGCACATGCTGAAACAAAAAAAATAATGCTGAATTGAAACACTTTTCAAAAAGAACAATGCAAAAGGAAATAAAAGTAATCTTTACACCATCTTGAAATAGTTTAACCTTTCTGATTCTGGATATTTAGTCTCATTCTTTCCCAGAGTAACTGGTACAAACTTTGGGCCAGGAGGGTTACATCCAGTCAGTTTTTCGTATGTAGCCAATCCAAATTCTTGTATGAAACTCCAGTAATTTGTGTTTTTCTAGTGTGGGAAATATAATATATAAATACAAAATAATTACAAACTGTATTGTGCCACATTGTGTTGAATGGGCTTCCAAAATATGTTAATAAAGACAGTTTGAGGGTTCCTTTCTTGGAACTGGATTATGGATCCTACACACACCAACACACACACACACACACACACACACAACACACACACATAGTAATATTACTTCAGGGGCAAAGACAACTTAAAATAATATGGGCTAATCTAGAACAAATGGGAGACAGAACAGGACTGAGTGGTTGGAAATGATTGCAGCAAAGCAAAATAAATATGTGAAGCCAGTTTCAATATATATGCAAATTATTCCACAAAAAATGTATTAATATTCTAACTATTATTACACGGAAACACTGCTTACAATGATATGAAGTGAAGACCAAGAAGACACTGATTCCTTTGAGGTTTGTTTGCACTGGAGGGAAACGACATCATTAGTGAAGAATTCTGGTTTGGTCTGGAACCTCCTCAGTAAACGTAGACAGTGAGAAGAACACCGTGGAACTCCTCTGGAGATTCCACACTTTCCAATGTTGTTTCCACTGCCATGTTCACCTCTTGAAAAATATGAATTTAATAATCACACCAGAATCAGTATCAGTAATTAGGGTCAAAAGCCATACTATGTATTCCTTGCAATAATTCCAGAATTTACTTTGTTAATGAAAGGACATGTCTTGGGATTCCACTTTCACTTGCAAGTTTTTTCTTCAAGATTAGTTATTGTGTCCCTTGGTCAAATCCACCTTCACCTCGGAAGTCCTCCCTGTAGCAAATGTTTGTTTTTTTTAAAACGTGTTTTTTTGGCATTTTGCTTTATTCTGATTAGTGGACAG
>NW_023339984.1:17409126-17415335 GCF_004916995.1 Morone saxatilis | reverse complement strand
GGTGACTGGGGGCAGAAGTATGTATCACATTTCATGCTTTCCTTATGACTGCTCATATAATTAGCATAATACAATAACACACTGATATGTTCATACCAGATTTCACACATATAAAGCACCAGATTATATCTTTTATGCCTCAGAGTAATTGTTGATATATTGGTAATTTAATTGTCACTTCAGCTATCCACTGATCATTTAATTTAATAATCTGATCATGTGTTAAAGCCTATTACACAATTCCCAAGAAATTCATTTAATTTAGAACCCACTACTTTTACAGACTAGTGAATGAAATGATTTCTTCATCTGCAAATCATCTTGTTGTGTGTGATAAGTTTGATGCAGTTCTCACATATTCACAGTAACTCCAATTAGTAACCCTTTATTAATTTGATATTCAGCTTTCACATAGATACCTGAAGAGTTTTTGAGACATCAGAAAAAATGAACAGCTTTCCCCTCAACTTTCAATGTACTCCACCCACTTCCTTTTGGAAAGATCCTCGTTTTTTACTACCAGTCGACTTGTTTTTCCTGAGTTGAAGTTATCGCGAAAATCATTCTTGAATGCTTTCATTTCTAAATTATTGATTTTACCAAATACAAGAAACCAGTCGTAAATCCTTGTATGTTCAAACATTCCATAACATTATAGGCTGTATTAAATGCATATGGCATATGCACATACGATTAATTAAATTAGGCACAGTGATTTAGTAGTAGAAATTTAAGAATTTCCAAAGTTAAGAGCCACAAATTTCAAAGTTCTCCTGCTCTTATTTGAAAATGCTCTGAGATAACTTCTGTTATCAATTGTTGCTATACAAATATAAAAATTTAATAGATTTCTGAAATTGAATTAATTGTTGCTTTTTGCTCCCTTGATGTTTTTTGGCCTATTAGTCTTGCTTGCTTCTTTATTCTTTCATTTTTCACAGACAACCTTGTGTCTATTTGACTAAAAATAGCAACCCCTGCACTGATTTTGATGGGTGTTTGTATGATTGTCTGGCTGGCAAAACCAAAAATGTGAATGTGGACGAATTAGCAGCAAGGTGAGTACTTAATTTTTTAGTATACTAAACTCCATTAAATATAAAATCAAGATCGAATTTAACAAAAAGTTTATTCTGGCATTCATGCAGTTTGTTCAAATCAAAAACTAGAATATTGTGTCTCTGAATTTAAATGAAATCAAATTTCCTCTTTCTTGTATCAAAATGGCAACAACGCTATGAAGTCAATATCACAATTGGTCATGAAAGTCTGATGTTTATGTACAAAGGTAAAGACATAGAGACATAACAACAATGTGCTGTATGAACCATTTATTAATATTACTACACTGCACTAGAATGCCCCAACAAATGTTATCGCATCTGCTTTTACATACAGTAACTATTAGACTTTCAGTTTAAATTTTTGATACAATTCTTAACTTTTCATGCAGAACTGGTGACCAGAGGGACAACGATTCATTTGTCACAACGAGGACTCCAAAAGAAGCCATAATGGTAATGTTGATCCTTATTTATAAAAAATTAAGTTACTTATAGTAGTACATCTTTTACATATTTATTTCATTTCAGTACCCATTCATTCATGCAGATGGTTAATACTCCACAGATTTCTACAACACATACACAGTGGTCTTAGCATTCACTTTTTCTACATTTAACAAGCAACAGCAAACAGACAACAGTACCCCACTGTGCATACTTTAATGGTCTATAAAATAAATAACCAATACAAATCAACAAATTAGTTGCAACAATCAGGCTAAGTGTGTTGTTGCTCTCCTCATTTTATTCTCTCATTTCTTTTTTTAAACAAAGTTGACTGGATCCCTATAAAGTGCATGCTTCAAGTTGAGCTTCATTTTTCTCAATAATTTCTTGATTTTAATCTTATCAGGTGCTGATAGATACAAGCTCATCCATGGAAGAAAAATGCTATGGAAGTGTGGAAATACAGAAAATTGATGCTGTTAAACAGCTTTTTGACAACTTTGCAACACGCACCATGGCTTACGATTTTCATCATGTCATTGGCCTTGCGAAGTTTGACTCTACAGTGGAAACTCTCCACACATTCACAGAAACACTGGAAAAGTTCAAGGTAAATACAACACATTACACATGTACCAGATCCTTGTTCAGTTCAGTACTGAAGGTTGAGATGTGTTCTGTCTGTATGGTATATAGCTTGGGCTGCTCAGCCATGAAACAATAGCCTACTAAACCGAAGTTGTTGCTTTTCACACTTTCCTAGGAACACGTGCACACCCTTCAGGCAAATGGAAGAACTAAGCTGTATGATGCCCTACAGCATGGAATGCTTGAGTTGGAAAAAGTCAAGAAGTTTCCAGACTGTAAACGTCGCATCCTTTGTCTCACTGATGGATACGATGTTGGGTAAATTTCCTTCTCTAAACTAGCTGTCTATTTCCTGAGAAAATTGGTAACATAAGGGAGTTATGTGACTATAGGGTGGGTTGGTTGGGTAGGTGTTGGTTACTATGAAGAATAAAAATGTAAAACACCTGCAAATTGTATTATGCTTCCTGAGAACATATTCTTTGTACATAGATCCTCAAACAAGCCAGATGTTGTTACTGCCAACCTGATAAAATCTAACATCATCGTGGATTCAATTATTCTTGGAACAGTGGCGGACAATCCTCTGCAGAATCTGCGCAGGGCACTTTCAGGCAATATGTCTTGTACTCTGCGCGGAATCAGCAATGCAACAGGTACAGTAAAACCTAATTGAATGCTTTAGAATTAATGTTATGTTTCATGTGTCTTTAATTTGAGCCAGGTTCTATAATCATAACACTGCATAGTAACTAGATTTTCCAAGTCAACTAGTAGTCGTTAGTTAAAGCCAATAGTCGACTAGTCGTTCCACATTCATGATATTGATTAAATTATTTAAATGCTGACAGAACAAGCAGTAATGCTTCTGAATGTGTCAGAACAAGCAGCAAGGAGACTGAACATTTAGTTAATTTATTTCAACACAGTGTAACATCACACAGTCTCACAAATACTGGTGGACTCATCGATATAATGGATGATGGATAATGTTAACATTTACTTATAAATTAACTCACTCTGAGTCTGTGAGCCCAGTTCATGCTCGTCTTGTTCTGTTGCTTATTCCGGCCCTGCTCACTGCATACATAAATGTCACATCCTTTGGATTTTCACAGAAAATTCAACCTGCATCCCTACATAGAAATACATTTAGTACGCAGATGACAGACAAAGTCGGGTTCAGAATCTTACATATGGAACCTTTAATAATCTGTGTCAAAGACTGATGATTTGCTCTATTGATTGCTTTCCAATAGTCAAGAAAGCAGTCTTACCTAATATAAGCCTATCAAAGGGCAGATGCCAGAGAAAGTAGAGATAGAAACCAGACTGTCCTCGCCAGAAAAAACACTGTCCACACAAAGATTGAGAAAGTCCACATAAAGAGTCATGTAGTAATTATTTTATTCTACGTTATACCACAAGGTGGTGCTGTGAGCTGGGGCGAGTATCGTTGTTACAGCCTATACGCTACGATGGAGCTGGTTCCTTTCTTCTGTTATTAAAATCAGCAAAAATCAGAATCCACCCTTACATTATCCAGCTCCTTTTTGCACTAAAACCCTTTACGTCATGTGACTAATGTCATTTAGGTACGAAAACATTTATTGTAATGCAAACGCAATCTTTTCCAAAACAATACCATGAAGGTTTGTGCTTACATAATGTCTTATGGTCCCTGTCACAGGTACTCTACACCGATCATATCTCTCATTTCAACCTATTCTGTTGTTTAGATATAAGGACATGTTAATAGGAACACATGAGAGTAGCATGCTGCTGTAGCAAGCATCCTTTGATGGACAATGAATTATAACCTTCATTTATGAAGTAATTGGTTTGAGAAACTGTCTGCCAAGCTGGTAAAAATACATTGTTATTGGAAGCTGAACAATTACTTGTTTTATTTATAATTTTGTAAATTAAAAAAAAACAAAAAAAAAACACTTGCCTTTGACTAGTCATTACTAGGAGGTAATGGTTTGGCAGTGACATGAACAAGTGTCTTAAAGGGGTTTAAATAACACATCAGTGGTAAATTAACTCATTTAAATCTATATTGCATTCAGGGGGTTGCTGTTTCAAGCCAGAGACAAGCAAAGATGGTCTGAAGCTTTTTGAGATAGAGACGGTTCTCTCTTTGGAGATGAGGAAACCCAAGAACAAAGCCGACCCATCATGCATCAGTACAGTTAGTACACTAATGTTTGTGCATAGTTCAGTTAAGTGCTCTGAAAATTACACCAACACGAATCGAGTTGCACATTATAA
This sequence comes from Morone saxatilis, assembly GCF_004916995.1. NCBI lineage: Eukaryota > Metazoa > Chordata > Actinopteri > Moronidae > Morone > Morone saxatilis. The sequence continues at coordinate 17,410,962 of NW_023339984.1, read as the reverse complement.
GGATGTGCTTATTATTTTGAGTTTTTCTGTTTTCAGGGTTTCTTAACAGCGATCTCTGCTGCCAATGAGTATGATGAGTCTCCAGAGACTGCTTTGCCAAGCCAGATAAACAGTAAAGTGACACTGACAGAGAGGTAACAATCTCATTCCATGCCTATGTAGAACATGCTGATGATTACTTTGTTGTATGTTTTTGTTTCCGTATGTTTTGTCAAGACATAAGAATGAGCTGACAAAGGGTGAACTCAGAGGCTGGGTTTGATCTAATTATACATTTTCTAGAGATAATTTTTTTTTAGTAAAGTTAACTGAAAAAGCCTCTGAAAGATTTGGCTGTAATTCAGCAGAAGAATAGGATTAGTTTTTGGTGATGACCAGACAGTTGCAGCATTATACAATTTCTGCTTTATATTATATATATATTATATTTTTAGATAGAAAGTCATTAATTCAGAAAAACAGAGCAGAATGTCAATGCAACATGTTTCCGTAAAATTTATATACTATGATATTAAAGAGAGAAAAATGGTAAATTGTTTGGTGTTTCTGTCAGTCAACTAACAGATAAATCGACATTATAGCACTTATAGCACTAAAGCCTGGTGGTTTTCAAAGGTTTCATGAGCCCAGTAATTATAAATGGATTAAATGATAGATATATTACAATGTTTGTATTAATATTTAGTCACTAATCTTTCACACTAGTGCTCTGAAAAAGAAGATCCAGGATGCCAAAGTTGGGCAATTGATGGAAAAGGACAAACGTATCCTGGAGGAACTGAGGAGCCTGCATCGTGACCCACATCCCTACTTTAGTATATTTCCATCAGAGTCTGACTTCAGTAAGTTCCAAACAAGACCAATGCATATCACGCATGACAGATGATGCATCATCATATGATGAAAACAACATAAAATACATAATGATGTAAAAAGATGAAACTGAAGAGAGAGAGACTCGACCCTGTTTGAAGTTTCAGTTGGCTTTGCAGAAACAGCCGATAGAAATGTCCTTCAGAGAAACAAAGAGAGTACTTTTTTATACTTTGAGTACATTTCAGAGCCTGTCATTTTTACTTTTACTTGAGTAAAGAAGTTGAATCAGTACTGTACTTCTACTTCTTCTAAAACAATGTGTGTACTTTTGCCATATCTGGCAAATTCAGTCAATTCAATTAATGCACTATTGGGAAAAGAGCAAAACTAAGTGTGTCAGACTCAACCTTTCAATCTTGTTTTCTAAACTTTTCAGCATTCTGGAAAATTATCATGGAGGGACCTCCTGACACACCTTATGAGAAAGGAGTCTTTGAGTTGTTCTGCCAGTTTGGTGCTGACTACCCAGTGAAGCCTCCACTTGTTCGCTTTGTCACACGCGTATCCTTCCAAATAAAGAACAGCTTCAACCCAAGAAAACATATTGTATATATATATATATGTGTTCACGACTTTATATAGAGTTCTCTTAGTCTTCTTGTTCATCTTTCATGAGCACAATTAAGAAATAAAAAATGATGAAACATTGGTAAATGAGGCCCATCGATGGATTTGTATCCAGAAGCATTGTTTCAAAGAAACATCAAATAGTGTGATTTTGAATAATTGTAATCAATATGTACTTTAATTGCAGTATAATTTTCTTAACATGAACAAGGTGTATCACTGTAATATTAACAGTGTGGGGCGCATCTGCCACAACATATTTGACCGGAACTACAATGCCCAAATCACCATGAGAGATATCCTCAATGCTGTGTATGGACTGCTCATCATTCCTGAGCCTGAAGATCCATTGGACAGGTTAGATTCCAACACACTCATAATACTGTACACACA
>NW_023339984.1:17406647-17409026 GCF_004916995.1 Morone saxatilis | reverse complement strand
ACTGATATGGTTTTAATGGTTAATGCTGATATTTAGAGAGCAGGGCGGCTGATGGTTGATATTTAATGCTATTTGCTGTATTTATAATGCATGTTGAGTTAAAATGTTGTTTCAAACAGATTTTGTATTGATTAGTGAAAGAGAAAAATACACTGTGAGGTTCAGAATGGGACTGGTATTTGAGGGGGATTCAGACAGTGATGTCATATGTGGCATTATTAAGAGGTTAGGGGAGGGTTAGCTTCACACAGTGCTGTCAGTATCACACTGATCTGAGGTCAGCAGCACATTATTCAGTACCCACACACTGGTGTCCAACACATTATTATTATTATTATTATTATTAATGTTGTTATTATTATTAGTTGTAGTAATAGTAGTGGTACTAATGCTCTAGTGTTTATTTATGTTCATAAAATAACAGAAAAAAGTCAATGTTGAACAATTTATATGTATTTTGTTACTGTATTTATTATTGTTTTTATTAGTCATTTTCACAAAAGAACAATAAAGATGATTACATAAAACGGCTCTGTGTGTCTTTCAGCAGTACTCAGGCCACCCTTACCATAATAATCCTACAGTAGGCCCAACCACACCCTGACAGCGGCTGACGGTACCGCAGCAGTTCATGGCAGTGAGTAAAAAAACACCGTGAGCCAACAGAACTTAAATCAAACATCAAATGGCAAAATAAACGAACTAATAAATCATTATCATATGGTAAATATTATATAGAACATAATACTGTAAGTTTTGGCTAGAATACAAATTAGTAACAGTCCATGAGACCTACCTCTGGCTGCGTCCATTACAGCAAAAATCAGAACCAGTTCGATCAGGGGTTTATTCTGGGTCCCAGTGAGGAGAGAGCGGGTAGAACAGCACGCAGCAGCCCAGAGACAGAGCACCAAACCCGGGGTCTTTTCTCAGGGCGTTGTCCCTTTTCTCTAAGACTCTTCGTCCACTTCCTTATTACAGACTTATTATCTGATATTCAGCCAACCAATCAGACGGAGGTCCGAGTCAGTTTCGCTTTAAGTGGGATCCTGATCATAGACATATATATGTCTATGATCCTGATTGTTACTGTAACTGGTTTGTCTGAGCCAATCACATCAGACTGTCCTGCAGAGACAAACATCATATTTACACTTCCTGTTACAGAATCACTGATCCTAATTGAGAAATTATTTTCAGAAACATTAAATTAGTACAGTAGTACTGGTGGACTGATATGGATTTTTCAATGGTCAATGCTGATATTTAGAGAGTAAAAAGAAATAAAACTCATGTATAATTCCATTATTCCATGCACATTACAATCTAATATACATGCTTATCTGAGCCAGTAAAATACAGTTTTAAATATATTTTTCCTTAATTAATAACAGAAAAATACTGAAGGTTTCAGAATGTGACTGGTATTTAAAACAGAGCGGGGTACAGTCATTTAACTGCATTGTTCTATACATTATAACATATATATAACACTAGCCAGTAAAGGTTTGAGATTTGATTTTCTTTCATTTAGGAGACACATGTTAACATTTATAAAGATGATGAATGAAACGTTTACAGCAGTATAAATTATAGTTATAGAGTTATAGAACAAATGCATCAAACAAAGTTTTTCACCAATGTAATAGAAATGTTTAAGAACCTACATGACATCAAGGTTACGCTGACCTGATTTTATTGGTTCCACATACAGCTACGTTGCTAAGGTAGCACACTGTTTTGATTGACATGTCACACATCACAGTTAAAAGATTACCTGCATTAACTCTGCTACCCTCTTCCCAACTCCAGGTGATGGACAGCAGCATGTATTGCAGTGATAGCTGAAGCTTTCTCTCACAGGCCAGGTTTACCTTTGCCTTGGCTTTTGGACAAATAGGAAAAACTCCTAAAATCCATCTGTAAATCTATTGCTGATCACACCCTTGGTGCTGAACTTCTTGACACTGTGTTGTTACTCAAACAAATTGCAATCTGCAAATGTGCCGCTGTCTCCGTGTTATCTCTGCTGTGTTATATCTGACGCCAGCGAGGCGCCGGAGGGGTAGCAGATGGAGAGAACTGGGCTGTGTGTTTCTGCTGACTGCCACCATCGCCCTGCCACTGTTGCCACTACTTGAGACGCCTCGGTCAGAGCAAAACAAACATCACAACACTCATAAAAAATGTTCTGAGACTATAAAATGCTCAAAACCACAACAGGCTATTATATGCATAAACCTTGGTTTCACCCTGTTTCCAACTACGCTTTATGCCCAAGTAAACAGCAGGATGTTGAGACTTCAACGAAATATCAAGGACATGATAAAACACATCGACATGCTTGTTTGTTGGCACACCTGGGCACCCTGGTGGTCA
>NW_023339984.1:17405484-17406622 GCF_004916995.1 Morone saxatilis | reverse complement strand
TTCTGCAGCCCCAGACCCCAACAGACTTGCTCTGCACCTGTGTGTCTTCTGACACATTTTTTTATCAGAAACAGCATTAACGTTTCAGCACTTTGAAGCTACAGTAGCCCTCTTCCTGTTTGATCGGCAAAACTGGACCCATGCTTTCGGATATTATATTCTAGATCCCCCTGTGTATGATTTCTATCAAGCATCGCAAATACTGAATCTGCTGTTCCATATCTTCTACGGTAGACTGAAGAAGTGTGAATGGGCTCAAGTTAGGCGCCAAGTAAAATGGATTTCTCCTCTTAAGCCCTGAGTCCCAATCACGTCAGCGATACTGAGTCTATTGGGGTCCATGTTTTTCAGAAGGTTCATATCCTGATTAACTGCAAAAAACACAAACCTGTCTATTCTGCCTCAATCCACTTGTCCATTGACAAACAGTTATTTTCATTAAATATTTTTGAATAATACTTTAATGAATGAAATGAACTCACGACACCTCAAGGCTTATCCATCAAGTACGGTGCCAGTTTTTTCCTTGTGTTCTTCACAAAGGATTAAAGGACTCGCTGACACCTCGATGCAGTGATGAAGTGGGAAGCTGTATTGGTTTTTGATTTTATTTTTAATCAACACAGCCACAGGTAGGACTGACAAACTGTTACTAACCTAACATTATATATTCAATACAATTAAATATATATATTTAATTGTATTGAATTCAATTGAATCATATATTGTGTTTTTTTTTTTTTACTTTAGGATAATGATTCATTAGTTATTCTGCAGTTTGTTGGCCGGGTTAAAGTTCTGTTTGGCCGCAGGAAGGCCCATCAGGCCCTCCGTAAAGATGGATGAGGCCTTGTGGATGGTGGATGACACTGTTTGTTTTTAAGATTTAAAGATGTCAGATTAAAACCTCATGTGTAACTCTTTTGTATAAGATTACAACCTGACTGTGACCACTGATACACACATACACATACTGGTTAAAATGAGCCATGCTGAGGTTTATTTTTCCTCTGATGTCTGTTTGTGGCCTTCAGGTACACGCATGTTCAGCTTTAAATGAAAAACAACGCTGTCATTGTTGCACTTTGGTTCTTTAAAAAAAGGCTTTATGTTCCACATCATTGACCCTTTAACTCCT
>NW_023339984.1:17403468-17405463 GCF_004916995.1 Morone saxatilis | reverse complement strand
TGTTTTAGAGAGCGTAGCCTGACTCTAAAGGTACGGTGTGGTTCAACCTGCTGATCCAAACTATTTATAGGATAAATAAATAAACTCACTTTACACACTTTATAATGAAGCTCCAAATCATACAGGCCACTTAAATAATAATTAACTAATGCATGACTCATGGTTTAATACTTGAATGTAATGCAGGATCCATCCTGTTCCTCCCTATTAACAAATGATCGATTGAATTAGTTCATACTTAATCATCAATTAAGGAATGTTAATTCAGTTATACATTAATTAATACGCCACCAAATTAGCTTCATTTATTTTGTATTTATCCTTTAATGCCATCACCACCCACTTATATTTTACTGCTTTCAGTAACAAACATACCATAACATTTTATTGAACCTTTTCTTTTCTTTTCCTTTTACTTACTAAGCACAATGCACAAAGTAAGGAAGCGCAGTGCATTTACCAAAGAGAGCATTATTACGGGTTTATCATCATTACCAGACGATTACCATGACATTGTTTGCTTGTAATTATAAGAAAAGGTTTTATATTAATTAAGACTAAGGCTTAAGGAGTGCTATACTGAAGTTCTGGTATTAATTCATCAATATGAAAGAGATTGTGATATTCCCTCTTTGGTAAAAGCTCTACGCTTCCATAAATAAACCAATGATACCAACTGCTTCAGATTGGCCTGTTTAGTCCTGACAGTGTGTAGTACAGCTTTAGGGTTGCCAGGTCGGCTCAGGTATCCACCATATCTCCCTCTTATTTGTATTTATCTTGTATTTCTTCCACAGACACAGAGCCAAAGGCAAAGGCAAGAATTGGTCGTGGTGAGTAAAACTAAAGTGCTGTCTTTACTGTAATTTATTATGTACATGCAGATATCCCTCCTGTGGCCTTTGCTCTTCATTCCACAATGTGTCGTTTGTTACTAACACATCAACCTTATTAAGCCCAGTTGCTCTTGAGTTGAGACTTAAGACAGGCGGTGGCGCTGTCTGATGACGTTTCTCTCGTATCTAAGCAACACAGCATCATTAATTCATGAATTTAAACTCTTACAACTTCTGGAATGTCACAATGCGTTGTTTGTTTCCCAGGACCCAGTCTGATGAGATTGGCTCTGTTTTTTTGTCCACGACACAGAGCAAAGCACCAAGAGGATCGTGGTAAGTAAATCAAAGTGCTGTTACTCTATCCTGTTATATTCTGTACCTGCAGATATCACTCTGTTGAATCTGGAGGGTGTCAGATGTTAAAGATCATCAGGTATCCACCATATCTCACTCCGTCACTCTTCTTTTCGTTAAACCAACCCACTTTTTTAAACAAGATTAAAAAAAACGTTGATAAATGGAGGGAAGTATTTTCACTTCATTAAATATATATTGACCCTGCTTGTGCTTTGGATGACTGGAGATGACTTTATTTTATGTCTCGTTACAGAAAGGGCCCTGTTGACGTGCCAGCCGAGCCCGGTTGTAGCAGCAGTGGGAGAGGACGTCACTTTGGACTGCCACTTGAAGCTTCGACGTGATGTGACGCGCAAAACAGTTGAATGGATATTGAACAAGACCGACTTCGTCCTTGTTTACAGGAATCGGGGTTTTTCTCCTGCTGACCAGGGAGAGCGATTCAAAGGCAGAGCATCTCCTGACAGCAGTGTGAATCTGTCGGAAGGGAAACTCCCAGTGAAGATCTCATCAGTGGGTAAAACTGACGCTGGGGCGTACAGCTGCTCTGTTGGAACTGGAAGAGAACGAATCTCCTGCAGTACTGAACTCATCGTTGGTAAGCAGTACAGTGTAACTCCTGCTTTCATTGCTTGGTATGCTTGTTGGGGCATCGTTTGTTTCCCAGGACAGTCTGATGAGATTGGCTCTGTTTTTTTTTTGTCCACAGACACAGAGAGAAAGCACCAGGAGGATCGTGGTAAGTTAAATAAAAGTGCTGTTATATCTGTATATATCTATCCTGTTATATACTATACCT
>NW_023339984.1:17403057-17403368 GCF_004916995.1 Morone saxatilis | reverse complement strand
TAATCGCCCTTTTCACATCCTATTCTCACTTTTCCTCTAAACTCAACCCAGAGCGCTCAAACTACAGAAAACACTCAGTTTGGAAATCACTGGCTGATAACTTGTTTTGTTGTGTTCAGCTGGGCAAGGGGCCAATGATGGGGGCAATGATGGGGTCAATGCATGGGGCCAACGCTGAGGGAATGCCTATGAACTTAATTGCCAGTAAGTCACAAATTTGCCTTTCCTCTAAACTCAACCCAGAGCGCTCAAACTACAGAAAACACTCAGTTTGGAAATCACTGACTGATAACTTGTTTTGTGTTGTTGAT
>NW_023339984.1:17397493-17403025 GCF_004916995.1 Morone saxatilis | reverse complement strand
AGGACAAGAGAGAGAATATCTTCCAGTACAGACGGACGATCCTGAAGACCATGCTGATATGTATAATCTTTGATTCTGTGAACCAGTTACCAAATGACAGAACTTAGGTACCTCCAGAAAAAACATCCTGGTTGATTAAAAAAAGAAAAAAAAAACAGCTTCCACATTAAACAGAGGCCATTTTATAAACCATTAATTGCATACATTGATTCTTTAGTAACTGGTACTATATTCAACCCTGTCTCATCCATCCCTTTCATTCAATTAAGCAATAAGCACTGAACTCTCTGGTAGACAATGTTCTAGTCTCAAAATGTGTTTTTCTAAAGGTTCATGCAGTCAGTACAGACTGAAGGTATGTGAGAGCTTTACATTTGTATTCACTGTAAACTGGATGATGATAGCAGGTAACTTCTCCTGTTTGACCTCATGGTGGCGCTTTAAGTATCATCAGCAAAATGTGCCAAGTATCAAATGTACTTCATGCTTTATTTAGATAAGATTTGATAAGATTAGATTCAACTTAGTACAAACACTAAGACGATAAAATGCAGTTAGGTATCTAGTTTTAAGCTTTAATCTTTGACAGTATATACACCTTCGAGAATGGTGCACGTCACACATGACTGACGTAAAAAAACATAACTTAAGACGATACAGACAAGAAAGGGAGACTCCACTTTGCACAGAAACAATCGGTAGAAATCCTTCAGAGAAACCAAGAGAGTACTTTATATGTTTATATATAATATATATTTAGAGCTTGTAGTTTTTACCAAAGTAAAAAATGTGTGTAACTTCTGAATGTGGGCCACTATAGAGCAGAGTTGAATGTTGATTGTGTAATATTCTTGGAAAATGTCACAGGAATAAAGGAAAAATATTTTTTTAAAAACAATTAGTATTATTCCTGCTTTATTTTTGTGTTTTTGCTTAATATATTGTCTTTACTGGCCTGTGAAGAACTTTGGAACATCTCTTTTATATAAAATTATGTCTGTCATTATTATTCAACCTTTTGATTTGCTCAAATATTCACAACCAAAATCACTGATGACAGCTGTTAGTTCTGTAAGATGAGAAACATCTGGACACTAAGAGAGACCTGTGATTGTTTGTGAATAAAAATATTTTTCTTTTAACTTGTGCATTGCATTGTTTGTACAAAAAGACACCTTTTTAGTTTTCATGTTAATTTGTGATATCTGACCAGATTATTATAGTGCAATCACAACACCAGCATCAGCTCCACTTTTTTTGAAGTAAAGAGGTGAATTGAACACAATCAACAGTTTTTGCTCAGTTTAATTTCATTTTATAAATTTGTATTCCGATTTAACGGGAGTATAAGTAATATGGCAGATTGAGACAGCTTACATACAAAGCTCAATAAAGCTCACTGTTGGAGAACTGTAGGGTTTAGTCTTAATTAAATGTTGGCTTCCGTTCTTTACATGAGAAGAAATTTCACTGCCCATCCCACGTGAATCATCATCATTACATCATCAATTTCTGTTCAGGGTAAAGGATCAATCAGTAATTATTGTCACACAGTTAAAAATATAATTGAACAGTATGAGTTACAGATAAAAAACATTGTGTTTCTCAGACATAGATGAATATATGAATTACAGGCCTGTTTATTGCTGTCAATCAGAGAGTAGATTACAATCCTGTGACTGCTGGTGGTGGAACATCTGTGCTGAATGTGAAAGTCTATAAGAATGAGCTCTACAGCATAAAATAAATTTCTAAAATATGAAACTTATTTAATCTGTTTATTTTGTTCTACATAATTGAAATCAAAGTCCGTATGAGTTTGCCATAACTATACTATTATTCTGTATAACTCAAAGTAATTAATAGTAAAATAAAGGATTACATTTACATTTCTTAAGGCATAAACAGAACAAAACATAAACTTGCATTTAGTGGAACAGTTAACTTTTTCCTATTTCCACATTTTCCTGATGACATTTTGTGTTTATTTGTCAAAGTGATGTAAAAGGGCAGCGTAGCTCCAACGTTTACTGAAGTTGTTTAGAGCGATAATCCATCACCATTTTCTTCATGTCATGTGCTGGTTTAAGATCAGCTGTGGTTAGCAGTTGTTCTGGGTCCTGTGGATCATGACTGTTTCTGTAAAACAATGTTCAGTTAGCAGAAAAAGAGGAGGGAAGCTTGACAGATTTTAACCTTGCTGGCTTACTTTCTGAAATGGTTGAGGTTTCAGGCTCAGGTATAGATCTGAACATTGGAACAGACTGAGGGAGACTTAGTAAAAGATTCTTTATCAAATAAATTGTTCCCACTGCTTCTGGGAGTGTAAACTAATCTCCAGATTCTGGACATTTATTGCCAAGGTAATAAGTGTCATATTAAAAATAAAAATAAAAATAAACCCCTCTAAGCTGATTTACACACATGATACGGTTTTGATGAGTGGTTACCCTAAAACTCACATACATATAGTGAACTGGAACAATAATTTACTGTATTTTAAATTTCTTTTTCCCTTTTGGGGTTACAATGAATGGCTGTCTGGGATCACACTTCCAGTTTGTCATGCAGGCTTTCTGAATTTTAAGTCTCACGTCTGAACCAAGCAACAAGCTTTGGACAGATACAGTATATTCTGACCTGCATAGACAGCTATATCACAAATTCCACTGGTTTCTTCTGTGGTTTTTGTTTATCTGGTTATTGTTACAAAAATAAACACAAACTGTAGGTAAATACTGGGGAGGTACTTTATGGCAAATGTGCTGAAACCTTATAACAATAATGAATACAAAAATAAATAGACTTACGATTTGAGGTGTTTTTCAATGGCCTTTCGCTCATACACACTTCCGTATTTTGTTTCTACTGGATCCCTAAAGATCTTTTTGGTGAGTGGACAGATCAGATGAGGAGGTATATGCGTTTCCCAGGATCCACCCATTTCTTCCAAATCAGAAGTAAAGACAGTAAATATCAACATGTCATATTAATGTACCAGTGTAACAAAGATGTGACTATAAAAATNNNNTAAATACTGTAAATAGAATTCAGAGGGCAGATAGAGTATCAGGAACAATTGTCAACATAATGCAACACATTACAACAGCCCTTTGTGAAGCTTATATGTGAGCTGTTGATCTGTGCAAGCATTGAGCTCTGATTTAGGTTTCAGTGTATTTGCTATGTGCACATATTCAGACTGATTCTCTTATTTGAAAGCACTTTTGTATATAAAAGGAATGGCCAATATAACAGGTGTTCATGGAATTTTTTTTGTAAGGCGTTCCAGGTTTTTTGTCTATCCCCTGTAGAACTTTTCAAAACATATATTGTTAATTTACCTTCTCCATATCATCCAGTGATTGTGCAGCAGTTTCCTCTGTGTGCTTCCTGGCCTCCTGTTTGTACTTCTCAGGGCTGGTCAGGAATTCCTCGGCCAGAATGCTTCCACAGAAACACATTTTTAGTTCAAATGCTTTATTTATGATATTTTTGTATTTGTTTCTTTTATTACAGCATTTCTGAAATGTTGCCAAGAATTCAGATTTTTTAATTTCATGTGCAAGTCATCTGCAAAAAGACATGATTTTTATTTTGTCACAGTATGCTCGCAGAAAGAACACAAACAATAAGAGACTAAAAATAGTGATAATTATTACACAATTATGGCGACTAGTACATAAATATAAGCCAGTGTCTCTAATATTCAATCTTTATTTATACCTTATACTATACTTACTATATTACTCAAGGGGCGACCCTCATTTACTCATACATACATATATATACCATATCAGCCATAACATTGTGAGCACCTGGGCACCCTGGTGGTCATAATGTTCTGCAGATCTAGGCAGCCCCAGACCAACAGACTTGCTCTGCACTGTGTGTTCTGACCCTTTTCTATCAGAAACAGCATGAACTGTTTCAGCACTTTGAGCTACAGGATAGCTCGTCTCTTAATAGTATCTGGACCATACGGGCCAGTCCTTCACTCACCAATGAGGGCATCATGACAACCTTGTCTCTGGTTCTTTTTCCTTCCTTGGAGCAGCTTTTGATAGTACTGACCTGCTGCAGACCGGAGGAACAGCCCGACAAGAGCTGCATTTGGGATGATGCGTGCTGACCAAGTGGGCGTCTATGCCTTCACAGATGGTTGGCCCGTGTTAAAGTCACGTCAAATCCTCAGCGCTGCGCAATTTTCCTGCTTCTAACGCGATCAACTCTGGAGGAACCAAATGTTCGACTTGGTGCTTTAAGTATATATAACCACCCACTGACAGGTAGCCCTGATAACCAGTAATCAGAGTTGTTCACTGTCAGGTGCTCATAATTGTTATGGCTTGTTCGGTGTGGATCTCTTTATATCAGCGCTAACTGGGTGTATGGTATGTGTGTTACAGTATTATGAGTGGTTGGATCTAAGCCTGTCCAATGGATTTTACATGCTCAGGGATGATGAGCAGTCCAGTACACATGTCCCCCGGCATTGGAGGATAGTCTCTCATGGGGGTTTTGGGCATTGTAGTTTCCGGTCAAATATTGTGTGTGGCAGGATGCGCCCGCACACTTGTTAATATTCCGAGTGGGATACAGCCTTGGTTCATGTTAAGAAAATGACACTGCAAGATTACAGTAAAGTCATTTTTATGTCAATAATATGCTGGGAAACACTGACATAAAAAATCCATCTTAATGGGCCTTCAGTTACAAATTTTTTATTATTGTTTTCTATTTAAATTGTGCCCATGGAAAGAATATCTAGTCCTTGAGCCACAATTGAGTTACAAGCTTAAAGGTGTGAATTGTTTCTTGTGGGTTGGTAAATATGTTATAGTTGTTGTCGTTTTATTTGGAAGGTGGACGTCGGTGTGACAAAGCAACACAGGTTGGGAGGTCTGGCACGTGGTAGTCAGCAGTGTGAGATCTTGTTGGCAGAGCAACTCAGACGACTCCTTTCTCAGAATAGGTGTTTCGAGGAGATGTGTCGCCTCCTAGTTGATTAATAGGCGTCCAGAGTTGCTAGAATAGGTGTTTTTATTAGAACGACGACTGACAAGTTGACTGCTGGACACAGGTGTTGCCTTTTGTGCTTAATATTGGGCTTCAGATTGTTATCTTTACTGTGTTGTACATTATGAAAAAACCTTGTAACATAAGTTTAAACTTGTGTTAAGCTTACACTGAGGTAGTACACCGCTAAATGGCTAAGCTACACGACTGATCAGTTGCCAGTTATGAAGCTTGGGAGGGGGGGATAGAAGACACTCAATTAGTTGTGCTGTTTAGTTCGATAAGCTGAAAGTGAAAGGTTCAGTCCATACAATGATCTGTTTTCATTTTTAAGTCACATAAAGAAGAGACGGGTATATCAATTGTCAGTATTTCATCAATAAAAAAAGACATGGTGGTGAACATTGTTCATGATCGGAATCAGCTACTTACTGAAGTGCAGACTCTAATGGAAATATACTAATAGTAGGGATGTTGGTCACGGTGCAGGCTCTTCAAGCTACCTCCAGGGAT
>NW_023339984.1:17395920-17397393 GCF_004916995.1 Morone saxatilis | reverse complement strand
TATATATATTTATATATATATGCAAAATGATACAATAAAAGCTTGTTGTGACATTCTTCATCACTTTGGTCTTTTTTCAGTAGGTGGTACAAAAAACCAGATCAAGAACAAAGCGAACCCAAGCGTAAGTAAAGTACAGAAATGTCAGAAAAATGCCAGAAAAGTATATATATTAAAGTATTAATTTGTATATTAAAGTGTCTAAATTGTATTATACTGTAACATATATATTAAAGTATTAATACATATTGCATATTATGTTTGAAAATGAAAAACGCATTTTACATTTCATTTTTAACCACTTAACTTGCATGTGGAAAATAGTCACATGCAATACGTGAAACAGTGCAAAGTAACAAAAAGCCTCCCCAAGTGCACACTGTGACCCTCAGAAAGAGAAGCGGGGGTGGAAAATGGATGGATGTTATCTTAGAAGCCAAGAACAAATCTTAACATGTTTCCTCTGTCCTTTCAGGGACCTACATTTGCACTGGTGCTGGTGTGGTGTACGTTACATTCTGTACTACGTGAACGAACAGTAAGTCAACACATTTTCATCTTTCTGTCCTTCTCACCCATAGTTGGGTTCACCAGTTTTTGAAATCTGTCTTAAACATTAGTAAAAGTGAACTCACCCCATGTAGACTGCAAACAGTTTCGTTTGCTGTAATCATTCCTCCTGTTTAAACACTAGAAGGCTGTCCTCACATGAACCTGCTGAAGAGGAACGTTTCTCTGAGCTCACGTTAAATCTCAGTTTAACCTCTTTATGTACCAACTGATTTGTGACTTTTCTGTGCAGTTTTTTCACCAAAGGTTTCCCCTTAAATGGGTTTTGTGGACAGATTGTATTGAATTAAGAGGCTGACATCCTGGTGCATTTATGGTGCAAAATCTTAGAGTTAGGATTAGCATCTAAGAGGGCACCAGTGTTTTCTTTGCTGCCTCAGATTTCAAATGTTTAAACATCCGCTGCAGTAGATTGTGTTGAATGCTGCTGTAGTTTTACCTGATTAAACGTAACCACATGGGGATCCAAGAGGAAAAAAGAACAGAAAAAAGCTCATGAGCCAGTTTGGAAAGCGCTGACTAATGATCTGTTTTGTGTCGTACAGATACGTGTGCAAGGCAAAACTGGAGAGGACACAACAGGAAAAACATGGATGGACTGTTACGCTGATGCTGACAACAGTCCTGACTCTGAACACCATGGGAAACACACCAGTGACACAAATACTTGAGCTTAACTCCTGGTTCTTTGACCCAGCTGCCAAATGTTTATTGCATCCAAACATTTTTTATCAGGTACTTCCAGTAAAACCTCCTGGTTGATGGACCATTTTATATCACGTCTAAATCATCAGTGTTTGTTCAATTAAGCTTTCAACTCTCTGCTGTTCCTCAAACTGTCTTTAACAATCTCCTAGAGTCAAAATGTCCAAATGTTAACTAATGTTTTTCTCTAAAAAGGTG
>NW_023339984.1:17391452-17395708 GCF_004916995.1 Morone saxatilis | reverse complement strand
TTTTTTAAACAACTATAGGGATAGAGCTGGTATTTTATTGCTGTATTTGTGCTCGTTTTTGCCACCTTGTGAAGCGCTGTACAACCTCATTTTTAAAAAGCACTTTAAAGTATTTATTATATATTTACAGCCATAATCAGTTTTTTAAGCTGTGAAACATCTGGACATTGTGAAAGACACACATCCCAAAAAAGAGAAAAAGAAAGCAAATACTGCACAAATTCTGCCCAGTTGGTTCATTTAACATTACTATAGAACAATTACTATTTTTCTATGTATTTTATAATTGTTTTTTTATGGATGATTTGTGTGATTAATTAAATACATTTGACTCAATCCCTGATGTGTGGGGTTTAATGTGTATGTATGTAATATGGATCTTGATGTTTAGTTCATGTTGCCCTCTTTGTAGAGGCATGCTTTGTCCCAGGTGTGCTCTGATTGGTCCAGCTTGTGAGTGACTCTCAATCATGCAGACCACAAACAAAGTAAAAAGGTGAATTGAACACAATCAAGCAGCACTTTTATTTTACAATGAGAATTTTTATCCCACAAACAGTAAAAGTAATATGCAAATGGCTGTTCACACACGAACAACTTTGAAGCTCACTGTTTTTTACCGACATCTGCTCCAAATTCAGTAAACAAAGACATTCCAATATTAATTAAAACACAAAAGTAGCAAAAATAGAGAACTTATGCTTGAGACATACCATGAGAAGAAGTTTGACTTTAATGCCCATCCCATGTTCATCATCATCATCACCATCATCATCAGATCAAATGGTCAATCAATAATTCACTCACATACATTACAATAGAAAGCAGAAGCCAAGAAAGATGAAGATGAAGAACTCCACAACATGAATGGAAAATAAAGCCTCTCACAAGAGGGAAAATAACATGCAGTTGGCGACAGCTCCACGCTACAGATTGTACAAAGGCAAAGTGAAATATCTGAAATGCTCATTCGACAACAAAATACAAGCCAGCTTCCACCCTGAGAAATACAACTGCATGTATTATCTGGAAAGGTACACCAGAGGGCGTCAGTGAGACCTTGTACAAAGCTGTTCACACATGAGTGCAGAGAGAGGCTTTGAAACAGCCAAAGCTCTCCTACAAGAGAAACAAAGATCACAGCAGCTTATCTGGAAAATGTTCTCACCTGGCCTGCTATTGAAGCTGATCACAGGGGAAAGAGCTTTAGGGCTCCAAAAGCACATGGAGAGAGACACCTTCAACTTCCACATGGACAGCACCGGACAAACTCATTGAAAGAACTGTGGTTGGGATGAAGAAATTCAGTCTTACGGCAGCAGTGGATCAACTGGTTGACTGCAGGTGCTTGAAACCACAGGACTTTGGACCAGCTGTCCGCACTCAGTTGCTCCACTTTGCTGATGGCAGTGAAGGAGGATATGCGCTACCATCAGAAGTAAATGCTCATTAAAAAAATGTGCACACAAAATGAATAAATAAAAATCCAATGCATTGGTGTTTTGGTTTAAAGTAAGAGACAGTATACGTTGAAAGGTTTACATAAACCAGTGGTCCTCAACCTGGGGGCGTGGGTCCCTTAGTGGGCCTGGGCCTTCTTGATTTTTGATTGAGTGTAAGAAATATACACAGTAAAGCATCAGCAAATGGTTGATTGATCGATTGGCTGATGATTGATCAACTGACTGCCAGCTATTTTGGTGGTCGATTTGTCATTTTGAACCTAAATTGTTATATTATTTTTCCTTAATCCATCGATCGACAGTCTTACCGATGATCTCAAAATGTATTCATTTTTTTTCCCTTTTGAGCAACTAAAATGTTGATGAAAAATGTAAAAATCTTCCTTGTGCTTTCTAACTGACCGTTGTTTCACAGACAAACACTGAAAACAGAACTGCTCACCAAAGCTGATCTGAGAGCAGCCACTGAGAGGAAGACAGTGATGGATTATTGTTGTAGACAAATGAAAAGGTTGGAGCTACAGTGGTACACTCTCACATACAGTAATACATTTAACTATTGCAGGTTCATGTTGTTCAGGTAGCATCATTCTGTTTGTGCATTGAGAAATGTACATTCATATCCTTTAAATATTCTACTATTAATTACTGAGAGTTATACACAATGAAGTTCTAACAAACTCAGACTGACTTTGATTTATTACTTCTTTCGTTTTCAGTGGTCGTAGAATTCTATATATTAATAATGTTTCAGCTGCAATAAAACTTAAAGCATTTCGGCCGCAATCTTTCCGCTCAAATGCTCAGCATTCTAATATAATGAACTAAAATGTCAGGTACAAGTTAAAAACCTTTTATATAAAATGAATTCTAGTAGTAGTACAATGTGTTTTAAAACGGATTCATCACAGGGCAGTAACACAAGATAAAATGAAGCAAAACACACAAAAAAGCAGCACAGTCATAATAAAAATATACATATATAAAACCCAAATATAAAAATATATATAGTCACCTTCAAATAATAACAGTCTTTAAGTACTTCTTATTGTCTATAAAGGAGTTCTGGATGAAATGGTTGTACTGTGTATGTGCTTCTTCAAACATAGCTCACTCTGTACAAAAAAAAAACACAATTGTACAAAAAGTATTAATTCAATCAATGTGTGATGTTGGTTGTGAATAGTGGACCAAATAACAAGGTTGTATAATAAAAACATAAAGTTTATATACAGTAAACAGATTCCAGAGTTCTTCAGAGCAGTAAAACAAGATAACGTGATGCAAAAACACCAAAACAAAGCCGCACTAAACAATAATAATAATAACAATGATACTATTATTACTATTATTATCACCATTATCATCCTTATTCTTATTATTAATAATGTTAGTAGTATTTTTATTACAGCTCATAAAACACCTGATAAAATGTGGATGGAACAAAAGCTTTTCTTTCTTACTAGCTGACATTTCTTAAGTTGAGCATACCTATATCCTCACCATTACCCTCATCACTGTCCTCTGCATTGTCCTCTGCATTGTCCTCAGCATTGTCCTCAGCATTGTCCTCTGCATTGTCCTCAGCATTGTCCTCCTGATTACCTTCCCTGTTCTGCCCGTTGTGTCCTGACGTTCTTGCACAGTCCGTCGCTGTTAGACACAAAACAAGTTATTAGTCAGTGCCTTCCAAAATGTCCCATGAGCATTTTACTTCCAACCACTAGATGGGCAGCTGAATCTCACAGCGCCTTTAAAATAACCCTAGGAATCCTCGTATTTCTGGAGAATATTCTCACTGATAATACTGTTTGTTTACTGTTGTTGGCCAATGAAAGAGATTCTGATAGCGCAAACAGACCAGTTTTGGGTGGGATGGACCTCAAGTACACAAATTGAGACCCATGAACAGGAGAAGTGGCTGTGGAGATATTGTTGATGGAATGTTATCTGGAAGCAGTGAAGAACAAATCTCAACATCTTTCCCTCTGTTCTTTCAGGTGGTGCCAGCACCCAATGGTAAGAAATTGGCCATTGGTTGTTGCTGTCATGTGCTGCCATTGTTGTATTCTCGCCTGTTATTGTGGATGAAACATGCCAGAAGAAAGCAGTAAGTCAATAATCTTTTTCTCCCTCCAATTTTTCCTCCATGTTAAAAAGACACGTTTTCAGTTTTTCAGTCCAGTTCTTCAAACCAACAGTGAAAACCAGTGAAACAGGTTTTATTCTGTGCTGGTAATGGTTCCTCCTGTTATAACTGGAACATTAAAGAAACTCCTTCCTAAAGTGCTTTGCAATGGAAGTCATGAGGGGAAAAATCTACAAGTCCTAACTTATATGGAGAACATGTTTTCAGAAGTGTATCTAAAGCTAATATCAGCTATATTGTTATAACTCCATCATTTATTTATGAAATCATTTATTGGGGGTCCTGCAGCCCTGCCTCCTCATGTACAGTGTGTCTGGAGCTTTTCTCACAATCCTGCTGTCTGATTATGATGGTTGATCTGGAAAGCTCTTTACTTGTAGTTTCTGTCAATAAAAAAGTGTCATCACTCCCAGACTGGCTGACTGACTCTGCTTGGGCCCTGATAAAACTAATCGCCCTTTTCAGCATGGCTATTCTCATTTTCCTGCTTTATTCTTTGGCGATAAGCTACTCCTGGCGCAAGGAAGACTTCTGTTGAACTGCTGCCATGTTAATCAATAATTTTCAGCACAGATGCTCTTAACGCAAGTGGTTGTTTAAATGTCTAAACTTAACATGTGTTGAATCAGAACGGTCAAAGACAG
>NW_023339984.1:17384548-17391427 GCF_004916995.1 Morone saxatilis | reverse complement strand
CTCATGGGAGCCATTTTGTAGGACTGACTAAATAACTTGTTTTGTGTCTAAACAGCAACGGACTGTACAAGAACGTCAGCGACACCAACGGGCAGAAAGCGGGAAGGTAATGCAGCGAGGAACAATGCTGAGGACAATTCAGAGGACAATGCAGAGACACAATGCTGAGGAACAAGTGTTGAGGACGAATTCAGAGGACAATGCAGAGGACAGTGATGAGGGTAATGTGAGAATATAGGTATGCTCAACTTAAGAAATGCCAGCTAGTAAGAAAGAACAAGCTTTTTGTTCGCATCCACATTTTATCAAGGTGTTTTATGAGCTGTAATAAAATACTACTAAACATTTTAATATAAGAATAAGGATGATAATGGTGATAATAATAGTATAATAGTATCATTGTTATTATTATTATTTGTTTAGTGCGGCCCTGTTGTTTTGGTGTTTGATGCAGTCACGTTTATTCTTGTTTTACTGGCTCTGGAAGGAAGCCCTGGAATCTGTTTACTGATACTAGTAAGGCTTTATGTTTTTATTATACCAACTTGTTAATTGTGGTCACTATCACAACCAACATCACACATTGATTGAATTAATACTGTTTTGTACAATTGTTGTTTTTTTTTTGTACAAGTGAGCTATGTTGAAGAAGCACATACCAAGTAAACCATGTTCATCCCAGAAAAGCTCCCTTTATAGTACAATAACAAGCTTAAAGAACTGTTATTATGTTTGAAGTTGACTATATATAGTTTTATATTTGGGTTTTATTATATGTATATTTTTATTATGAACTGTGCTAGGCTTTTTGTGTGTTTTGCTTCATTTTATCTTGTGTTACTGCCCTGTGATGAATCCGTTTTAAAACAGGCATTGTACTACTGACTAGAATTCATTTTAATATAAAAAGGTTTTAACTTGTGCCTGACAGATTTTGTTCTTATTTGGTGCTGACATTTTAGTGGTGAAGTTACAGATTGCAAATAACTGAATACAACAACCTTCCAAGCCCGTAGGAGAAACTACAGTTGTGAAACTCCCAAAACAGCCCTACAGCCAGTGTTTGGTTTGTCCATTCTGGGCTATGGTAAAAGAAATAAAATAAAAATAGAAAATCCAATTTTACATGATGAATTGCTGACAATGAATTCAGCAGCCTTACAGCCTGAGGGAAGAAGCTGCTAGATGGCAGCAGCGTAGACAGGCCATGGCTGTGGTGGTCTTTCTTCTAGTATCCTTTTAGTATCTTGAGGTGGGGTGTAAATCGCTTATGGCTTTAATCACACTGCAGTGTCCTCCTGTATGGATTTTATCCCATCTTTATTCAAGAGCGTGGTAGCAAAACTATTTATAAATACAAAAAAAGTGGGGCATTGTGTAACTGTATCTCAATCTGTGTAATCAGATTTGTAAATGTGTAAAATAAAATCCAAATCTGTTCATATTTGCAAATGTATTGAGATTTGTAAAAAAAAAATGCTGTAAAAAGCTGCACACATACATATTAATGGCTGAAAAGTCTAAGTATTTGCTCCAATAGCTGGAAATACAGAAAATTAATCGGTAACAACTCTCAATTGGCTCTTTGTACATGTCACTTATCTACAAATGCCTGTGGAGATTAGTGTGTGTGTGAGGAGAGATTTGTTTGTGGGCCTCAGTAGCCACGCCCACTTCTGTCTGCTATTTTGTTTTACAAACAAAATGTTTTATGCACACACGGATTGAGATACAGTTGCACAACTTTTCACTTACATTCGTAAATAGTTTTGTTACCAAGCTCTTGAATGAAGATACGCCCGACCTTCCTCTCACTCCTCTTCACCCCCCCTGCCTTCAAGATGAACAAATTCACAATCCCCAGCAGATGTGCTTTAACATTTTGAAGAAGAAGAACATTTTGAAGAACAGTTACGAATGACACAAGTGTGTACACTGTAATCACCAGCATCCCCTGGCTTTTTTTCTGTGTAAAAAATATTCAAATATGTGATCAAATTCAGACCAACAGGAAGAAGTTAATTTGGTGACAGTTAATGGGGATACAGATAAACAGAACTCAGATATTTACTCACTTTGTTTGGTTTCTGTCTGGTCCGCTGGCTCTGTAGAAAATTGAGTTGAATTGTGTTTAAGAACTGATATACTTTAATACATACAAAATAAATGTCTTATTTCATTTTAGTAATAGTAAGTAATAGGTTAGCTGTACTCACCAACAGTGAGGTTAATGAAGCCTCTCCTGACCTGACTTTGCAGTCTGGGGAACATTGCAGGTGTATACTTGCCAGCATCCAGATTCAGTTACGTTGGTCAGTTTTAGTGAAATGGTTTCTCTGATCATTCATGGAAGAGAGATGTTCTACCTCTGAAGTTCTCATCCTGATCATCTAGATAGTCCTTCCCATGTCGCCAGACGTGCACAAATTTTCCATCACGTGTCCACTCCACTGTTAGAGTCCTCACATTGAATGGAGGCTCCAGGTGACATGGCAGGATGGCGTTATCACCGACTGTTACTGTAACTGGGTCATGTGAGCCAATCACATCAGACTCTCCTGCAGAGACAAACATCATATTTACACTTCCTGTTGCAGAATCATTAAACACTGACTAGCTAGTCCTAACTGGGACCTAAATATTTCATTAGTACACAGTACACAGGCCTATAACAAACTGTAGCCAAGTCTCCATCTAAATATGCCAGCACAGAAGCTAAGAATGTCCCAGTTCCATCACAAACACTTGTAACAGGGCAGATGAAGGCATTTTTTAATTTATCGTTATTGACTATATTGATCCTTGCTTTTTGCATTGGTCCTGTAGATTGCCTTTGCCAGGTCACCATGATCAATTAATTTAAACTTTTCATCGTGCTAATTCTCCAATCGGGCCCTAGTAAAACATTGCAGAAGAAGAGAACACAATAAGATCATCATTAAAAATATAGGCCAGTGAAACCTTAACAGAAAAAGAATGCATGTATAACCCTGTCCATCTCAGCTATGGACTCATTTGTTTAACGAAGTTTAACGTTGCTCCTCAGCTGGTTGAAACAGGAGCAAACCAAACAATTCACATGCTGGTCAAGATTCAAAGCCTGGCCCAAAGAAACACCTACATTATAGAAAGTAGGTTTAATGAATAAAGTGGATAAAGCCAAGACTTTCCGTCACCTTTGGGACAACACAATCTGGGGAGGATATAAGAACTTCTGTTTTGTCAGTATTAAGCTCTTTTATAGAGTTGATGGTAAGTTTTGAAACATTTTGAGGTTTAAACAACATGTATTGATTTATCTCTACACACTATATTTATTTGTATTATTTATTTGTTTATGTGGGGCAGGTTGCTGCTGTTTGAAGCGCTGACTAATTTTAAATCTGTTAAAACAATTCCTCCACATGCAAAAATTGTGTGTGTCAGTGTACCTACCAACAGTTAGGTTAACATAACAACTCTTCTGCAGTTTGTCAGTGTGAATGGAGCATCTGTATCTTCCAGCGTCAGCGAGGACTACAGTGGAGAGTTTCAGTGACAGGTTTCCTTTGGTCAGCCCCTCACGAAAGAGAGAAGTTCGCCCTTCAAAGTGCTCCTTCTGCTCAGCAGGATTGTCTTTTCTGTCTCGATACAGGTGCACAATGTCGTTATTGGGTCCATGACCCCACTCCACCATCATATTAGTCGCATCTTGAAGGGGATCAAGGTGGCACTGCAGAGTCACATCCTCACAATGTACCGCTGTTGCTGGCTTGGGAGAGCAAATTATCTCAGAGTCTGCTGAAGAAACACATATTACATTTAGACCAGATGAGCTTTCATTCAGTATTCTACAACAAAGAACATGCAAGGTTAGCCAATATTGATAATAATGGAATTCTGTTCATATTCTCATGCAGAGTACAGGTTCCTGATTTCAGTGTTGTGAATTCAACACAAACATTAACATTGTTTCCTTTTGAAGCTCTTGAGTTTTTCTTTTTATATGAATGTACTTTATACTGGTATAGTTTAGGCCCAGTGTCACTGTGGACACTGTGCTTTTAACATCATGGTAGTTGCTTCTCATAGGCCTTTTAGGTCTTTAGTCACCATTAATTTATTTTATTCTCCTCTTCTTGTCCCACTAAGGTGCTGATTTCACATCTCCAGCTGTGAATGCTGTTCATTTTCTGTGTCTCTTATTTCACATCTCCTTGATCCTGGCTTGGACCGGAAGATGTTCTGATCCACCATCTTGCAGCCTGTCGCACCGAGGAGTGACGATTGAGGATCGAGGCGTGATCTCTTAAGGGGCTATGAGCGAAGATACTCCGGAAAGCCTTTACAGAAGTCTTTTACTGACCGACGCGCGCTTTTATCGAATATCAGTTATTGATTGGACACTGCAGTTGATCGGACTTGCCTCTGTTTATTATGATCATATTACAGTCAGAGACAGTAGAAAGTCCGTCTGTCAGCAAGAAATACTCTTTACATTATTTATTGTCATGTCCACACATGAGGCTGATGATTCCTGGGTTTCATATGAGTTACATCAATTCAATTTTCCCAGAAACATTGATCCTAATAAATATTTTCCAGTGTTCAAAAGACACCACAATCATATTCTGAGTTTACAATCACAATATCAATAAACACAGATCTCTGTCTCTTCTGTCGAGATGCGCAAGGTTTCAACCATCCTGTCTGCGTGTTTCAAGATTTAAATAAACTTATAGAGTAATAAAGTTTTGCTGCTGTGCCTCGTGCGTAAATGCGCACAGTGTCTCTCCTAATGGGGAAAAACTTCACACTAATTCACCCTCAATCCACCTGCTATTAATCACGATGTGTTCCTAATTTTAACCCCATCAGATCGATCTCAGTGCGATCTGCCCATCACTATAATACAGGTTGTTGTTCATGTGCAACAGGTAACAGGCTGCTGCTCTGGCACTAAGAACTGTGTATCTTTATCAATATCAGTATAGTTCACATGTGTGCAGTCCCATTGTCTCATTCAATGAGTCCTGCTATTGTTAAACATTACTTAAGTAGATTATTATTAGTATAATTATTAGCATTACTATCATTATTAAATGTCTGCTGATCGCCACAACCAGTAATAGAGATTCTAAATTGTCACTTCCTCCTAATGTCGTTCTTGGATCCTCAGAACAGGAAATAAAGGATCTGTGTGCACACTGAGTCAGATTAAAGGGATTTAAAGGGAAGATGATATATTTCTAATTATTGCTGCTCTCAGAGTTTTTTCTTTATCTGCTGAGATCTGAGTGTCTCCAGTGTAAAAGTGAGTTTATTTTACGAGGTTCTATTTCTGGGTTCACAGACTAACAGATGAAGCACAGAGAAGCAGAGAACTGCATTTAGACCTGCAACCTGGCCGTTCACACTTGCGTGAGAAAATGAACCTAGCATGACTGATCAAGCCAACATTACATGAACATTTGTCTGCTTCATTTGTTCCAATGTTTTTATTATTACTCATATATTTATTCATTACTTTAATATTCCTCACAGATATTGGGCAAACTTCTTCTATTTTAACACATTATTAGTTTTTACACATTTCAGAGAGTTATTAGATGGGACTGTACCTTAATGTCGTCTACCAACAGGACTTGAAGCCCATTTCTGCATTCCACACAATTCACACAGATTAGGAGCAATTTGGGAGTTGATACTGAATCAGGTGTTTAGTATCTTACTTAATACTTCAACATCTGAGCCGGGGATTGAACAACAATATTCCAGATAGCGGACGGACCGCTCTACCTCTGAACCACAATGATACATTATCGTTTTTAAAAAGAAAACGATTTGGAGTAAGTGTACATAAAGTTCCGCCAACGGGTTCTGATAAACACCATGCTTAGATTATACGTATTAACGGGCTGGGAACTGAAATGTATTCAAATATATAATATATAATCAATAAATGTTATCAAAATGGAATTCACTAGCGAACAGCTTTTTTTACGTTAACAGGGTGGTTTTAGAATAAATTTATAACACAATGAATAACATTCTTTAACCACATTAAAAGCAACGAGCTGCTGTTTTTTGGGGAAGAATCCAGAACTGTCTGTTACCTGTTCCCATAATGCAGTGAACAATCTCCACCTGAACCCCACTTAGGACCGGCAGGGAGAGAAGACAGCAAAGACAATAAATGAAACTCCATCATGATCTCTGGATGAAGAACAGACACGGTGGATCTCAGCGAGCTGTTGTCACACTGTGTGAAAGATTAAATGAAAGAAATATACGGTCCAGCTGAACTCTCTCCGACCATGAACAAACTTTAGTTTCACTTTCTCCATGCAGTGAGGCAATAACTCCCAGCAGATGACTCATTTGTATTCAAACATATTCAAAGGCTCCAGGTTTTTCTGCACACATTCAGTTTGACTGTTCATCTAAAGACACAAAATGAAAACTGTGATGACTGTAGCTTTTTAAATATTGGAATAAATGTGGGCCAGTGTGGCAGGGAAGCTGACAATGAATTAGAAAATAACCACAGAATACAAATATATAATCTTTATTTTAGTGTTATAAATAGTAACCATAAAAATAATAAAACAGGAGGTTTACACATAAAGTGCACTGACCTCAGAACAATTGAAAAAAAACTTTTATATCAGGGCCTGCTGCAGCTCAGGATGAACAATAAAATACAAAGCGTTAACATGAGTAGAAAATGTACAGTTTTGCTGCCTCTGAACCTGGGGGTTGGGACCCCCAAGAGGGTCATTAGTTAATTTCCAGGGGGTCACCGAATGGTTGTAGAGAATAAAATAAGATATTGTGACATCCAACGTGGAATGAGAGAATGAGAGCTCTTAGAGCTCCATCATACCAGCAGATGGCGGT
>NW_023339984.1:17366468-17384448 GCF_004916995.1 Morone saxatilis | reverse complement strand
AACTGCTCCACTGTGTCACACTGTGTCTGCCTGCTGTGTGCAGTGTACGGAGGGTTTATTGGATTTTTCCTGTAGTAATTGATTACATTTTTAAGTTTCTGGAGTAATGGAGGATGAGTGACACAGGAGTTTGTACATTGTACGTCACCAAACATCTTCTGGCTGTCTGTCTGTGGAAAAAAAAAAAAATAAAATATGTGATGAAACCATCAGGATCATACAGGAAGAGCAGATAACAGTTAATTGGAATACAAATAAAATAAAAACTCTGATATTTACTCACTGTTATTATGGGTCGGACTTTCTTTTGTCCTTTTCTTGCTCCACTGGCGTCTATAGGACAAATTGAGTAAAATTGTGTTAAAGAGCTAAAATACTTCTAACAACCAACCTCTTTAATATTCATGTGTGATATATTAGCTGGACTCACCAACAATGAGGTTAATGAAGCCTCTCCTGATCTGACTTGTGCAGATTGGGAACATTGCAGGTGTAACTTCCAGCATCCAGTTCCAGTTACGTTGGTCAGTTTAGTGAAATGTTTCCTCTGATCATCTTCTTCATGGAAGAGAGATGTTCTACCTCTGAAGTTCTCATCCTGCATCAGTTAGATAGTCCTCCCCATTTGTACAGATGTGCACGATAAGTTTCACCTCGTTTCCACTCCACTGTTAGAGTCGTCACATTGAATGGAGGCTTCAGGTGACATGGCAGGATGGCGTTTTATCCACGAGCTGTTTTGTTACTGTAACTGGTTTGTCTGAGCCAATCACTTTAGAGTCAGCAGAGAAACAAACATTAAAACTTACGATACAGATTCTCAAATCAAGGAAAAGGAGCCTGAGAATGAGTTCCCAACCACATAATAATAATAATAATAATAATAATAATAATGGACTTGAAATAATGCTTCTAAAAAAACACCAATAAATAGAAATAAGTAGGCCTGCAAGAAGCAGATAACTGTGGGACACATTTTATTGCTCCAGAGGTCTTTTGTTGTTGTATATATGATGTTAATATCTTATGAAACTTCCATACCACAAAAGTAATCCTAATGTTGTGTTTGAGGCCCCGGGCCCTCTCTTAAACAGCTCAGAAAACATGTTTAACATTTATTTAATCAACTTCATTCTTCATTTTCTAATACTTTGACTGATTTTTGGCGGTGCACAACTCTTCATGTATTCCACACGATTGCTCCCAACATCACTGTAACCTCTTTACTAACTGCCAGTCAGCTTCCTGTGAGACTCAGCTCATTTCCGGTTTCGCCTCCTCGAAAACTCCGGACTTCCTGTCCCTGAGACTTAGATCACACCAGAGATCACCTCCACCCCCCCGCAGCCCTCTCCCCAGCCCGCTGGCAGAGGCTGAGGGTGCTGGTTTGTTAATCTCTCCCAAACAGAGAGAATGTCCTACTTCCACACTTCAGCCCTTCTTCCTTTGACTGTCACACTGTTGCCAGGGAATTTCTGGACGAGTCAGACGTGCTCCTATTGAAAATACCCGTAGACTGCCCCCACTGGTACAGACTCATTACCCCTTTGTGTTCATGCGCGTCAGATGCAGATAGAGGAGGAAGCAGGATGACTTTAGTGATTTGTCGCGGAAATAGCTCACAGGCTCATGCACATGACTCCACATAGCAGCAGGATGAGAGATAACAGGTTCGAAAGCAAGATATGAGCAACCAAGCCACTTTATGAACTGATAGAGGGACAAAGAAAGTGGATTGATATAAGTAGAGAGTGGCTGATGAGGGAATGACGTGATTGCAGGGCAGATTGGAGCAGCATGTGTGGATGTGACTTTACACAATACGAATAAAGAAACACCATTTGTGGACAGTCTTCTGTGGGTTACAACTATTGAAGCTGCAGTCAGTAACTTTTATAGAAATTATGGCAGTCGTACGATGTTGTCGGCCACCATCGCTGTGACTGTTTAAAAAGACAGACTCAGTGTTTTTGTTGGGACAACTTCTATAATTATTAAGATATCTGTCAATAAACAAACAAATCCATGTAAAATTTGCTGCTAATTGTCACTAATATAACATAATTTTATAAATGTATTTACAGAATTAAACTTGAACAGCTTAATATATTAAATAAAGTGAATATCTGCAAAAAAAAAGATAATAAATAAATATAAATATAAATAATTGCTTGTCCTTAAAACACACTGATGAAAACTGGGTCCTCTTACTCTGAGGACGCAAACATTACTTTATGTGATTTAAAGGTTCATCTGAATCTGAAATGAAATGGCCAGAATATTACCGGTGAATTGAAGAGTAAAATGAAGAGGAGTGATTTTAGGAAGAAAAGAAAAAGAAAAACCGACCTGCGTCCACCAGAGAGAGAGAGGACATCAGAACCAGCAGCAACTTCATCTCGGCCGCTGGATAAAGACTGGAGAGACTCTGTCACACGTTGGAAAAGACAATCAGTTATCATTAGTAGAGGTTGGGACGGACAGACTGCTGCTCCGTGTTTACTTTCACTTTCACCCAGAGGAAGAAGGCTATTAATGACAGCGCACATTTTATTCTGAAGGGCTACATTTTCTGCATTATTTCTGCTTTATTTAAGGGGGCTGCTGTTGTTAGGCTGTCTAATGCTGTTTTATACACACACTGTAGTATCAGCATGAACGATCTGTGGTTTCCAGCTGTGGTTACTCCCTATTTAACAGGACACACTGTGGGGGCAGACTCAGTGGATGTTTCCCACATTAAACCCCCCTCCTGCTCCCTACAGTGTGGTGTTTGAGCTCCACTGTATTCACTGAATGATGGACGGAGTGTGGAAAGTGGGAATCGGACTTTTTTTTAAGGGGCGGGGGGCCTACCAGCTGGTTATTAAAAGAGGGAAGAAAGAAACTGCGGATTTTGGTCCCTAGAGGAAACCTGAAACATATGGAGGACTGCGCTTGCGCTTTAGGAGGAGAAGGACGAAAAGGAGGAAAAGGAGGAGGAGGATAAGGAGGAGGAGGACGAACAGAAGGAAAAGAAGAAGGAGGAGAAGGACGAAAAGGAGGAAAATGAGCAACAAAGAAGGATAATAATAAGAAAAAGAAGGAAAAAAAGAAAAAGAAGGAAAAGAAGGAGAAGAAATAGGAAAATAAACTGAAGAAAAAGAAGGAGAAGAAGAAGAACCAGTCGGGATTTGTATGATTGACTTCGTGAACTTGATGCTTGGAGTCCAGGTCCTGTTCTGGACTGTGGCTCTGTGTTTGGGTCCGACAGTCTGCGCGTCAGATGGAGGTAGGCTCTGCTTCTGTCTCTGTCCGGAGAACCTGAGCCTAACAATCGCTTTTCTTACTGCTGTGTGTGAATACATTTCCAGCTGTTACTCTCACATAAAGCACACTTCGCTGCAGAAACGTGTGGTGAATAGTGGGAAAGCTCTGC
This sequence comes from Morone saxatilis, assembly GCF_004916995.1. NCBI lineage: Eukaryota > Metazoa > Chordata > Actinopteri > Moronidae > Morone > Morone saxatilis. The sequence goes on along the minus strand of NW_023339984.1, from coordinate 17,381,030 downwards.
GTCTGTCTGCGTGCGTAAGGGCGCACTTTCCTCTGCACTACTGCATGTAGAAGAAAAGAAAGGTTGTCAGATTTTTTGCGATTTTCCGCCCAGTAACTGCGGCTGTTAAAGAAGACCAGCATATGACATTTGACCTTCATGTCACAAACTTGTCCAGTCCTGTTTCCTGCAGCTACGAAATATAGCAAAAATCAAAAGATTCTTGTCCTCCAGTGATCTTGAACAATTAATTCACGCCTACATTTTTTCCCGTTTAGATTACTGTAACTCTCTCTATACGTGACTCAGTCAGGCTTCCTTAAATTGTTTACAGTTAGTACTAGTAGTAGTCATCTCTTTTAATTTATTTGGTCATAGCCTTACCTAGTGGAAAAGTCACGCCACTGCAATAAGCAAATAACTTAATTTTTCCTTATAATTTTCTATCACTGAGTAAACTGACTAAGTGACCTGTTATATGGATATTGCATATTAAATTCAATGCAAAACAATAACAGTAGAAAACAACCGATAAACTATATACATATAACACAATTCTAAATACTTAATAGGCTTCTTTTTTGACCATTTCTTCTCCCTGACAGTTGGACAACTCTTTGGTTGTTTGAACTTTTCTGAATCAGGTGTTTATCAGAGTGAAAGCTCTGTGAATAAAGCTTGTGTTCAACTCGTCAAAGTTTATCAATAATAGCTTAATGCTGAATGAAATTAAATGATAATGAAATGCTGAGATAGATTTTTTTTAAATGTGAACATAAAGCAAATCAGATTAAAGACCTCACTCCACTTCCAGAAGATTAAAAATTGTTCCTCCATTTCTCAGGTCGTCCTCAGGTGGTCGGTTCTCGTCAGCCAACGTGGCGTGCTCTGGATGATGATGGTCATCCTGCCAGTCATGTGGAGGGCACTCGAGTGTCAAGGAAATGGGACGGTGACTTGGGGAAGCATGACCCTGGAGAGCCCAGAGAGCGGAGTACAAGGTATTGTCCACCATTACCAGGACAACAGGGAACGGTATTGTATGTGATTCTCTATATGTCTGTTCAGCATACGTTGGACGGAGGACGAGCTCTGCACAGGACGGACTGAAACACTTGTGTGTCGTAATATCTTATCACTCAGAGATCACCAACCTGAAGCTCTTTCTGGACCGGGGAAGGTCATACATGTGTTCTTATGCATAGGAGTTAAACGAACCCCACAGGAGGGGAACAACCATTTGCAACTTAATGTTTGGTAGATTAAAAATTAGCACCGAAAATGAAACGATTATCATTTGTATCTATCTTGCTATCTGTATTTTACAGGTCATTGTCTTAATGTTAATAGTCAATATCAGTTTCCTCTTCTTTTATCTATCTATATAAACTCAGCTCTCATAATTTTTATCTACCAGACATGTCTGGATCAGGGACACTGTAGCAGAGCTCAGTGTGGCTTAGGATTGTGTGTAGGAGGACTTGTTTCGTATGATATATATTGCTGCTGCATGCTTGACTTTATCACATGCTGACGCGCTCTGTCGCTCTGGGTGTTCCTTTTATGATTTTCACGTGTTTGGCGTGGCAAGAGCTGTTTGACACTGTCCATTCGTCTTTCTCAACCAGTTAAGATATGTCATTGTAATATGGTATATCCTGGTTTGTAGCATGAGTATAATTCTTTGTCTATTATTGAGCAAATATCGAATATTCTGTCCTAGTAATTAAATTCCTATGTCCTTGATGTAAAAACTCTGGCGTTTCCACCATTTTCCAAAGTTACTTGCCTGTCTAACCACAAGATATTCTAGTATCTCGGATCGATATGATGTCTTGTCTGATACTCTCTCTGATTTGTACAATATCAAAAAGACGTGCGGCTATAGTCTTGTTCTTAAATAGTTGAATAACAGTCATAATAGTGTCAACCAAATCTCATGAATAAGTGATCGTACCAATCCCACATATATCCCCAATCTCCAGTATTCCTAGTATAAGACGAAATGAAGGTGAGGAAAAGGTTTCTATGTATCCTGTTTGGTAAGGCTGAAATAAGAAAAAAAACGGAAGGTAAGTCTGTCCTTTTAGATCTTAATGCATCAACTATTAAATCAGTCAACGTGTTTTTTTTTTGTTCGATGGTAAATTTCATATGTCTGTCTGTTTTGCTTTCTTCATCAGCTGGTGCGTTGCCATTCTCCGGGTGCTGTTGATTCGGTTGTTGTCGTGGGTCTTATCTGTATCTCTGTTTTTGTTTGGTGAGGTGTCAACAACAAATGTGATGCAAAGAAGACTTGTTTGTAAAAATCATAATCAGGAGGTAGATGGGACTAAGTGGGTATTAAGCAAGTATGAGCACATTTCATCTTAATTTTAGCTTCACTCCACTTGTTTTTCTGTCTCTCGTCCATTTTAGGATTTCATTTTGGAATTTTATGTTTATTTTGCTTGTTAAAAGCCTTGAATTGTGTCTCTTGCCCCATCTTCTTACCTCTCTGGAGCTGCCTGGCACCCCTTATCTATCTTCTCTATTATTTCGATCTCTCAGGGTCAGGCTGACCAGGCTGCTCCTGAGTAGTCGGCCAAGAGCCAAGGCTTAAGCCAGAGGGATCGAGCATTTTGGTCATTGCAGCTTCCAAAACCTGTGGAACGAACTGCCGCTGGCACATCAGGGCAGGGCCTCGCGTCGACTGTCTCTTTGTCTTGTTAAATCTCGTTGTTAAAACCCACCTCGTCTCTTTGGCTTTTATCATCCACGTAGATGTGTTGATTTATGTGTATACATGCTTATTTCATTGTATTATTTTTATTGCAGTCTACTTCATGCGTTATTGTCTTTTATTTGTGTTATTATTTATCTGTGCTTAGCTTTTGTGCAGCACTTTTGGACAACTGTGGTGTTTGGCGTAAAATCAGGTGCTCATTATACAAGTGAGAAGTGGGATTGGATTGGATTGGATATAAAACTTCTGTTCAATGTCCCTCCAGCTTGCGCGCCAAGTCAGGCCACCTTGGTTCGGGGTGTCAAACCAGCTGCATGGTTCAGGTACACGTAACCAGCTGGGATCCAGCAGCAGTGACACCTGAGCAGGCGGTGGAGCGGAGTGGGAAGTCCACCCAGGTAATGCTGCGAGTCAATGGGCCGCCAGCTATGTGGAGTACTCCATCAGTCTTTAACTGATCCTGATTCCGGGAGGACTTGATCTCCGTTCGGACTTGCAGAGTATGGATGATTCAATAATGATGATTTGTAACTAACTTTGGGGCGGCTGTTGCTCAGGACGGCAGAGCGGGGGTCGTCCCCACTAATTGGAAAAGTGTTGGGTTTGATCCGATGCATGTCGTGGAAGTACTCCTTGAGCAAGATTACTGAACGCCAAAAAATATTTGCTCCCGATGCTGGTGCATCGGTGGAAATAACATTTTTGAGGTTAGTTTTTGCTCGCTCGCTGTTTTGCCATCGCTGTCGTTTAATGTGTGTTGAAAGGGTGAATGGTGGCACGTAGTGTAAAGTGTGAAGTGGTCGGGAGAGGACTAGAAATGTTAGAATATTTGAAGCGAGCTTTTTGACTAAAGAACCAGGGTAATTTACATTGCAGATATTTGAGCAAGACCAGCTTATGTTGTATTTGAGTTTTGTATTTCCACTATTTTTAGACTCCTCTAAGCTACTTTACGACACCTTGCTTTCGCGTTCAGGCGATGTGAAGGTGGATGAATTTGGGTGAGTGTGGGGTGTTGGAGGTGTAAAGGCTTCAGTGGGGGTTTGCGGACGACTAGAAAGGCGACGAGTATACAAGTTACAGTCCATTTACGCATTAACTAAGAATCATGGTTGCGATATGTGGTGAAGGTGCGTTTTTATTCGGTGTATGGTGGCTCCGACATCAGTTTGGGAAGTACTCTTTTATCACGTATCCCAGCTTTGCTATTAGTGACTCATCCTTATACGATGCTATGGCTCTTGTTCGTCTTTGTTTGGATTTACGGTCAAATGTCCGTGCTGTGCCATCCGTTACTAGTCTTTTTAAAGCTGATCTTTTGCACTTTTTTTGCGCATGACGTAGCATCTCCATGGTTACACGGATTGTGATGGGGAGGGCCTCTTTAATTAAGTCTGGTGCATTGGGTCCTACGCTGACTCACATACACACTGGCTTTGAGCCCCACCTCTCTCTTTTGTATCTGTCTGCTAACTCTGTTGGAGTTTTAGCCTTTTGTCTATGCAATGTAAAATTATTAGGCTCGTACAGGCTCTGACCAAGTTTGAAGACCTCTGCACCAGGATGAAGTGTTCACTGGCCGTCAACTGGCTTATCCAGTGTAACTGTTGCAACGTGTAACCACCGTGAAACGTTACGTACGAAAGGTGTGAATATATAATCTACCCCGAGGTATGTTGGTCCAAGGCAATCTTGATCTCTGTCATTTCCTAAACTGCTCCGAGCAGGTATCCTCGATGCTACCCCAATTAAACCTCCGAGTACTCCAGTCGTTCTGCACACAGTCTGGCTTGGAGATAAATGGCCAGCACATTGTGAACACGCGGGGGTGACAGGACTTGTGAGAGGCCTCATTGCGAGGGCGAGGGTGTTCAGAGACGACGGTCCAGATCCGTATATTACCCCTAATGGATTAAGAATATATAAGATTAGGCAGCGTGTCTAGGGACCAGAATGCATTCTATGTGTCACATTTAATCGTTCTATCAAGGATTGCGCTGCAATTCCTGTATTATCAGGGCTGCCTGCGTGTTCCTATTAGTCTCTGAAAAGTAGAAGACAGGAGCCAGAGCCTTCAGTTACCAAGCTCCGCTCTTGTGGGAACCAGCTCCGAGTTGTGGTTCAGGAGCAGGAACAGCCCTCTCGGCACATTTAAGAGTTAGGCTTCAAGACGTTCCTCTTTGATAGCTTTAGTAGTTAAGCTGGATCAGGTGGAGTCGCTGGGAACCATCTCTTAGTTTTTGATGGCTGGCTATACCTAGACTATTTGGGATTGTTCCATTGGTCGACTGGAACTCCTGCTCTTCCTTTCCTCTCTCTTTCTGCACTCATTCATGTCCCATTAATGCATGTTACTAACTTCACTTCTTCCCCGGAGTTCTTGTGCTTTCTCATCTCACAGGTTCTCATGGATCCTGGTGGAGCCTCCTGCCATGGTACTGCTGGACCATCACTGCTAATATTAATAGCATAGTTGTTTCTGTTGTTGTTGCTGTCCGTCTTCCTCTCTGTCCGTTTCGCTTTACTCATTTTTGGTAAATGGTTTAATGTTCCAATGTTTCAGTGCAATAATGTGTTAAATATCAACAGTTAAAAAGTAAATGTAATTTTTGAGAAGGATATTTTGTATTTAATACTTTTAAGACCGGTACGTTTACTTCTCAGTAATATACTTCTACTTGAGTACATATGTTCTTCCACCACAGGATATTTGTGTTTCACAGATGCAGTACCTGCCTCTCCACTGGCTCTTAATTGAATTCAGTTCCTTGAGACATACATCCATTTGTTTGGCTACTTCAACATTAAATGAAGTTTTCAATTTCAGGTATGTCATTCCACAAAGTATTAACCTGAATGATGGAACGTTTGTCCGACAATTGTCCCCAGGGTGCCCCATAAAATATCTAATTTTAAGGACTGGTTGCAAACTGGTTTTTACTAATTTAAGCTATTGTGTAACCTCTTGGTCACAAGCAGCGTTCCACAGCAACCATGCCTCTATGATGATATACAATTGAGCAATAAACATTTTGGATAGTAAGACCATATTATTGCCATGTTTTTAGGAAATTAAACATAGTGGAGTTAGTCATTTGTGATTAATCTATAAATGCCTAATTAGGCTCCACAGTGACTTCCACTGGGAGCGTTACACATGGAGCACCCAGTGGGAGTTGTTAGGTGCCCTTACGTAAATCCCCCTTTGGACAAACAGCTTTTTCTATTTGGGAGATTAAAATGTGGAATTATTTACCTGGGAAACTCAAACTGGATCTTGTCTGGAATCAAAGTTAAAACGAACCACTTTCCTTAGATGGATCATTGATGTAGCATGAATGATCTGGCGTGTCCTGTTTCATGGTGCCTTAATGTATTATTTTGTGTTTTTTAATGCACATACTTTAATTTGTACTGTCTCTTTTGTTGTTGAGTTGTATGTATTTGAAATGCAAGGCTAGGGAGGCAAAGCAAATTAGATTAGGCTGTAAATGCTGTGGTGCAATTTGATAAATAAAATATATATTGTTTACCTGCTTACTGAATTACTTTGTTCATTCTAGGACTACATATTTTCTCGATGTGCATGGTCCCTGCTAAACCCTGAGGTTGACATCTGCTGGTCAAGCATCAGAATTAGATTTGTATGGGGAGAAAACCTCATCATGAAACTATAAATACAACTGAACCTGCAGGTATCATCACTGATATTGTGTTTAATTCTGTCTAAAGGATGTGAAACGAAATGATTAACAAAAATGAGAGCAAACACCAGAGAACACACAAGGGTGTGTGTGTGATATTAAACCCAGCATACACAATACATAACATCTTGTGTGTATAAAATAACTTGTAGATCTAAATGCTCACTAGATGGCGCTAAACAACAATATAAGACGGCTATAAGTTGGTCAAGCAAGCTGATCACAGAGCTGTTCACGTGCTTACAGTCATTAACAATCATTAATAAAGAACAAACAGAAAACACCAACACCACTCATAAGTGCTTAAGAAAATAATTTATTACGGAAATACGCTGCTGTGATAACAGAGTGAAATTATGACGAGAGCTCTATTGAAAGACAGTATAGAAAAACAACATTTAGAATGTCATGTTTATATGTTCATCATATATATATATATATGTATGTGTATTGTTAAATGACAAAAATAAGATAAAAAGTAAAAAAAATATTTATATTGTTCCCAGTAGCTTTGGCTGTTTAATGTGAATGACAAAATGCTTCGTCCTTCTTGTTTTCTTCATCATTCTGGTATGAGATGATCAGAAACACCAGCTTGAGCTGCAGGGAAACCATTGTTATTGGAGTTACTAATAATCATGTTCTACAAGAATTGAATTACACATAAGGAACATTTGACAAACTAGGAGAAACTCCTTCTCTTCAATGCCCTGAAAACCCATTGTTATAAATGTGTTAACCCCACTCTACTGCACACCATTCAGCCAAAGTCTTTTCTGCCTTTTTGTTGTTCCTTTGTTCTTCTTTCTCTTCCTGAATGATTAACACTAGTGTCGTTGCTGCGGTTGAGCTCTGTTGCTTTTACTCTCAGCTTGTTACAGCCACAACCACAGGCTCACGTCATCCACTCAACATCACGGGGCACAACATGCAGAGGCGTTCACACACTCTACTCTTTGTCATTTCCTGGATGTTTCTGTGCAAAAGCTATCTGAACTCAACTAAAGGAAGAAAGTTTGTAACAGACTGCGCTGTATGCAAATTGGCAGGTTACGTGCCTCTTCTAAAACCAGCTTTTAATGTTCTTCTGGCTATGTCGGACATTCATACTCTATGTTATGTTCAAAAAGTTCACAACTTCCTTGTGGCTGAAAAGGTCAATAGAGTTGTCCCTGCCCCTCTGACCCCTTGTGGAGGAGGCCAACAGAAAAGATGATCAATGTATTGAGGTGTTCTTACCTCGAGCCAACCTTCTGTATATGGATATACACAGGATGAGTATGCCAGTGTAGAGGATGAACAGCAGGAATGATACACACCAGGTTGGGCAGAGACATCAGAGGAGGATGAGGAGGAGGAGGAGTGGTTGGTACATATATAGGCAGAGCTCTGGCTGTGAGGAAGAGTTGCAAACATGTGTTATTAACAGTTGCTTTCATTCAAATCTCACGTAAAGTTTAAAAACAATTTCCAAAAAGTGCCATACTGCTCAACAAGAGGACATACATAAAGGAGAGAAACTGCCTCATCTAAATGAATGTTTAAGTTAAGGACTACGGTTTATGGGAGGCAGAACATCGTGTCACCTCTCACAGCCAGCCAGCTCTTCTCTGACTTTCCTTCTCCGGGGTATTCACACTCGTAGAAACCTTCGGCAGACTTGGACACCGATTTAAGGATCATCTCTCCTCTCTCAGTACCGTGGAAAACATTATCTTTGTAGAACGTAGCAGGGAAATCTGAAGTAGAGTCATCTCGGTCTCCTTTCCTATAGGAACAGCGAAGTGTCACAGTGTCTCCCACTGTCACAGGAAGTACAGGGCTGTCCAGGATCACAGCACCAGCTGGAATAGAGAACAACACCTGGTTACTTGAGTTTAAAAAGTTTGTTTAATGTAAAGACACAGAAAAATGGCATAAAAACGAACAAACCTGTCACTGTGATGTTGATGCTGTTGCTGTACTCCCTCTGCTCAGACTCACACCAGTACACTCCTGTGTCTGTTGGGTAGGCATCCTCGATAGTGCAGGAGGACTCACCTGGGATGGCCCAGCCAAACTTGCACACTTCAGATGTCGAATCGGAGGTGTTTCTTTTCACCATCCAGCCGGTGGAGTTTTCCTTCTCCTCACACCTCAGATAGATTTCTTCATACCGAAAGAACTGAGATCTGTTGGGACTGATGCTCAGTGCGGCTGCAATGGGGGTGAAACCTGAAACAATTGTGAATGGATTTAATTTATTTGTGGTTAGTTGTAGAGATGTTTTATACCATTCTGATACCTGAACTTTGTTCTTAAGAAATGAAGCTGTTACATCTTCACCAGTTCATGCACATTGTAAAGTATATGTTTCGAATGCTTACACATTAAGCTGATCCTATTACGTATATTGCTCAGTAATGTTATTAATAGCAATTATGATTAATCTCTGTAGTTCTTGTGTTCTCACTCTCACACCTAAACCGCACAGTTTCACAGTTCTTCAGGAGAATTTTGTCATTTCCATAAAACGTTGGTGTTTGTTCATACGATACAAAATGCACACACAAATATGTCAAGTACAGACTCTGCAGGTGTGCAGTGCATATTAACCTCTTCCAGGTCACTGTTGTATTTTTACAGTACATTAAGGAAGCTGTAAAATTGTTTTGTGTCAATGCTCTGAACAGACCTCGTCACAGCAGGCAGAGTCTGCGTCTGTTGGATGTGTAAAAGTGTAGTTGTTGCCAACAATTACAGTTAGGCTATTAATTAATAAGATTTTTATTACTATCATATATGCAGGTGAAGTCATTGCATAAGGGCCCACAGTAGTACAGGGCTGTAATCTGCACCGCTGCCATAATCTTTATTGATGTGAGCTGAACCTACTTTATATACAGCCAATCAAATAACATGGTGTATGTATTTTCTTACTCCATGGTGTGTCTGTCTCACACTTGATGCCATTTACAATACAACAACATAAACGTCTACATACAAACATTTTATGGCTTCATGTTGTACAATAATCAATCTACACAGTTGTGTTTTGTCTATGCGCAGACATGACACATTTAGTTTCTCATCGTGCAGTGTCACTAATAAAGTCATGTTTAGTTAAGTTTTAATCTCTTATGGTGCTTTGACACCGATTTGGCCAAGTAGTCAAGTCTATTACTGTCTTAGCCCTGTTTTTATGACTCATCTTCTATTGCACGGATGTCTGTCTTCATTCAATTTTGGTGTCAACTGTGCATTTCACTGTTACTGGTCATTTTAGAGCTGCATGCTTTAACTTCTTTAATTTGCCACTAACATTACTTCATGTTTCGTCTGATTCTGATGGGAAGGCCCGCTTTGATAATTTCGCACTAGGGCCCTGGCACTGACTCGTTAAGCTGCCGATCGGAGAGTTATTTTCATTACACTAATGTGTCTCCTTGCTTCACTTTATTGCTTCCTTGCCTTGAGTCTTAGCTCCAGTGAGGAAGTGAAATAGAGAAGCGAGGAAGAGATGCAAGGACAGAGAAACCAAAACTGCCAAATGAGGAATCCTTGGTTCGACAGTCAGTCTTAAGCGATTGCAGTTACTAATGTTCACAGAACCCCAACATTTAAGAACAATTTAAAAACATTGCAGCTTTCATTTAGATATTTCCATTGTGTATTCCTGATTTTAATCGTCATTTAATATTCCTTTTAAATCTTATCATTAATGTACGGAGTGTTATTTATTGTGATTACTGATGCTATTTGTTTACTTGTGAAAAACAAACTGCTGCTTTGTGTGATGCTACTTAAATGATCCTATATATTCTTAAATGTTACACACAACGGTGCATTACATTGGATCTGACCATGTAACTGTGTTTTGGTATATTATCTGCAGATCCCTACAACACCACAAAGTTGCATTTGGAACAATCAGTTAATGAAAAGCAGCCAGAGTTAGGCGATTGCAGCTTTAAAAAGATCTTTAAAAATTATTAAGTTTTTGTGACTCCTCTTAACACATCGGAGCTCCCCTCACTGAAATCCGTCTAACCAGGAAGGTGGCAGAGTTTACAATGATGGCTTTTAAATATTCATTTAGCATCTTCAATAACAAGGAAATTTGTGACAAATTTAGCTGTTCACACCTCTAGTGTGCTGAAACTGTAAGATTTATTATAATATCTAGGTGATCAGGGCACCTTTTGGTTTTGTTTCATTAAATTAAAAAATATGATGATTTTATTTATCTGGATATTATTAACAAGAAAAGTCAATAAACATTAAGTGTTCAAGTGGTTGGCAGAAAAACGGAGATCAGTTGACAAATTATTTAAAAAAAGTTGAATTACTTACAGAGCATTAGGCAGAGAGACACAATCTCCATTTTGTGTCGATGTCTGTAGGCAGGTTTTACCTATAGCTGCCCCCCACAACATCCTGGCCCAAAATGGCAGGAAATAAAGCAGCCACTAGCATTTCTTTGAAAGCAAAAACATATCACACTTTTGAAGTACCATTAAGATGTCATTCGTGCCACCAAAAGTTTGCCAATTATGTTTTACTGAGAGTCTCCAAATCAGTTCGTCGTGTTGTTGCTAAAAGCTTCAGATACTCAGATACCGTGTGAATCAAACTCTACTTTGTCATACCAAAGTTCACTCTCAACTCAAGCAAAAGACTGAAACCACAGGAGAGGAAATTCATTTTCGCTTCACATTTCAGATGAACAGGATGTGAAGCAAGCAGCCACATAAACACAAAGACACTTGCTGGTTTTGTCCAGAGTGAGTGAAGGTTTTTATGTAAAATATTGAAACACAGATACTTCAGGTTCATCTTTACTGCGCCAGAGAGAAAAGACACAAGAAACTGAATACTGAGAGAGTTAAGGACAAAAGCCACAATCAATCATTATCCAATCAGTGTCTCTGACTGTAACACAAGAAGAAGGTTAAGACCGCCATCTACTGGTATGTTGGAAGACAAGCAACCCCTATAGGAAGTCCTTTAGAGAATACAACATTTGCAGTGCAGCAAAGACACATTTTATTTGTATAATGTATAACATTTCAATAAGTCAAATCAAAGTGCTTTACATAAAACATAGAAAAGTATCAAGGCAAAGTGTAAAAGCAACAGAAGGCGACATAGAAGAAAATAAAGAAGGAGTTGAAAGTAAAAAATAAAGTACCAATGTATCAGCATGTTGGAAGGAGGCTCAATAACTCTACAAAGTTAGGCTACATTTTGGCAAAGGGATCCTGTGACCTCTGACCTCAAGATGTCTGCATGAAAATAGGGTCTAATAAGTATAACCCACAGAAGACTGTCCACAAATGTGTGCCACTCCCGTCTGCCCTGATCACCTTCACTCATTCCCTCATTAGCCTCATTTCTGTGCCAACAAACAAGCACGATGATGTGTTTTATCATGTCCTCTGTATTTCAGTGAAGTCTCAACATCCTGCTGTTTACTTGCACATAAAGTGTTTATAACAGCCTGTTGAACTATTTAATGCTTGTCCCAGCTAGTGTAGTCCTGATTACTGACTGGACCCCAAACGTCACTCCCATGAAGGGCGATTGGTTGGATTACGCTGTCATATATTTATTCCATATTCTTGAGCAAAGAATGCTTGTTCTGCCCCTGCATTGCGTCACTACAGAGCAGAGTTAGCGATGTGTGAAGATACACTCACGCAAGTACAGACAAGTACAAAATGTTTGAATGCAGACCTTGTGAAATGTAAATGTTGATTCTGGCATATTCTTGATTAAATGCAGCTGTTGGTATGTTGATTTTATAGGGATAAAGATGTAGTCTCAGGTCCAGATTTACTAGATTAAGTCTGTCCAATTGAACCTTCTCAGGTTGACATAAAGTTTCTTCTGGTGTTGATGTGTCTCTCTCTGGCAGATGATGTGAGTGAATTATATGCTATGTCTATTATATGTCTATTTGTCTGTAGATGTTTGGTTTAGATTATTTAAGGCTGACACACACCAATAGCTCTGCTCCGCTTTGCACACACACCGGCTCCCAAAATCATAAAAAGCAGGAGAGCCTTGTGTGGAGGAGGATTGTTATGAATGAGTCAGTGCATCAAAAGTGAAACCCATGTGGCACCGTAAGCTTTCCCTGTCTCTACTTGTGAAATATCCACAGACTCAGATAGTCTCTCTCTCTCTCTCTCTCTCTCTCTCTCTCTCTGAGGTCAAGTATATTGTCTTTAGAAATTCAATATGCCTATGCATCTAACACGATAGACTTGAAAGGGAAGAAATATATGTTTATGGATTTCTGGTCACATGAAACAACTGAAGTTGGTGATGACGCCATCCTGCTATGCCTCCTGCAGGAGAAGGATGATCCAGGTCCTCAAGATGAGAACTTTAATAGTGGTGCATCCAGTCTGAAACTACATAGGTGTCCAGAATGTGTCCCATTATACAGTCTATGGTTATAAACCACAGCAGGTAGACAGTGTGTGTATAAAACAGCATTAGACAGCCTAACAACAGCAGCACCCTTAAATAAAATGTAGCCCTTCAGAATAAAATGTGGGCTGGCACAGAAAGTAAAGACAGAGTCGGAGGACGGCAGTCTGTCTGTCTTAACCTCTACTAATGAACCCAATTTATTTCTATTTATTGTCTTTTCCAACGTGTGAAAGAGTCTCTCCAGTCTTTATCCAGCGGCTGAGATGAAGTTGCTGCTGTTTCTGATGTCCTCTCTCTCTCTGGTGAACGCTCCAGGTTGGTTTTTCTTTTTCTTTTCTTCATAAAATCACTCCTGAAGACTCATTTAACTCTTAAATCTTAACTCTAATATTCTGGCCATTTCATTCCTTTATTAGATTCAGATTAACCTTTAAATCATATAAAGTTTGCGTTCTCAGAGTAAGAGGACCCAGTTTTCATCAGATTTGTGTCTGTGTGTTTTAATCCTTGTCAGACTGTCATTCTACTATTAGACTGTGGACCTGTGGAAGCTCACGATGATCTAAAGTAAGAATAAAGTTTAATATGGCAGCTTCACTACTCTGAATGTGTTTATTGGAGCGCTGACTGGGGCTTATATAATGGACAAACTGCTGGAATTGCTGCTCAGATGCTCTGATAAAGCCCAATGTTTGATTTAACTCTCTTTAAAACATCAGGCCAGATAATGCCCCAACTGCAGCAGATTTACATTGTGCTCATCAGGATGAGCAATGAAATCATCAGTCAGAGTAAAAGTAGTTATTTTGCAGTAAAATGTCCCCTGACAGATATATTAGGCTATTAGATTGTTAACACTGATGCATGAATGTGCTAAGTATAGTAAGTGCAGGGGTTCCCAACCTTTCAGGCACTGGTGTTAAACCTAAAGTCATTTAATGAGGGAGGAAATGTTGATCAATTAAAGATGTGAGAAAAAGGCCATGAACAAGTTAAAAAATACATTTATTTTCATAAACAAACAACAATCACAGTTTCAGGATGACATGTTTCAGTTTATAAAACTGACCGTTCAAGTGTGATTTTGAGCAAAAGCTCACCGAATAAATCTGAGGGGGTCATAAAAGTATTAAGAAAGTTCTGATGCACAAATCTGTTTGTATATTGGATCATTTGTAGAGTGGTCACATTAACGTTGCAGAGTAAAAGGTACGAGTACAAGTACAATTACTCAAAATTGGAAAAAGAAAAAAAAATCTGCAAGTTTGTGTTTTTTATTAAGTTTTTCAAATAATTACAAAAATAGCCTGGCTGATGAGTCTGTACCAGTGGGGGCAGTGTTTTCAATAGGAGCACGTCTGACTCCTCCAACAATCCCCTGGCAACAGTGTGACAGTCAGAGGAAGAAGGGCTGAAGTGTGGAAGTAGGAAACTGTTTGTGAGAGATTAACAAACCTTGTTACGTTACCTTGTTTTGTTGTATCAGTCATCAAAAGGAAACTTGTGAGAGTGAGAGTAAAATCACTGGTAGTTTGGTGACTAAAATATGGACAATCGTGGGGATTGGTTGAATTTGCGTTACTTCCTGGAGGGACTTGAGAATTGAGAAAATTGAGGAACAGTGTTTAATGATGCTGCAACAGAAAGTGTATATATGATGCTTGTTTCTTGTTTCTTGTTTCAGAGTCTGACGTGATTGGCTCACATAACCCAGTTACAGTAACAGTCGGTGAT
>NW_023339984.1:17361958-17366443 GCF_004916995.1 Morone saxatilis | reverse complement strand
TTGCTATTCAAAGCGATATTCAAAGGCTTCCAGGTTTCTGCACACATTCAGTTGGACTGTTCATCTAAAGACACAAGTTAAAACTGTGATTACTTAGCCTTTTAAATATTGGAATGAATCTGTGCCAGGGTAGGGAAGGGAGGAAGCTTTGACAAATGAATTTTAGAACAATAAACCACATGGATTACAAATATATAATCTTTATTTTAGTGTTTATTTAAATAGCTAACCATAAAAATAAATAAAACAGGGAGGTTCACATAAAGTGCACTGACTCAGAACAATTGTAAAAGCTTTTATATCAGGGCCTGCTGCAGCCTCAGGATGAACAATAAAATACAGAAGCCGTTACATGAGTAGGAAAAATGTACAGTTTGCTGCCTGTTGAACCTTGGGGTTTGGGACCCCAAGGAGGGGTCATTTTAGTTAATTTCCAGGCGTCACCGAATGCGTTTGTAGAGAAGTTAAAATTAAGATATTGTGACATCCACGTGGAAATGGACGGAGAGATGAGGCTTTAGAAGTCCATCATAACCAGCAGTTGGATGGCGCAAGTGGCTGCGGTCAAAAGATGATTCCATCGTTCATTGTTTACTGTGCAAGATAGATAGAGTTTAGTTGTAACTCACCTCTGTTGGTGCACCCCTGTTAATTTAAGAAATTCATGAATCACAACTTAATTAGCAACAATTTACTTTAATTTAGCGCAATTTTGAAGTTACAAAGCTGGTTTTCCTTCCCATTCCAGAAAAAATCTAAATGAACGAAGTGAAAAGATGTGGTTGGGGGCTGTCATGTCATTGTTAGTTTCATCCGGTGAAGTGATTGATTGAGGGTTTTGGTTTGATTGTTGGGCCTGAGGGAGTCTTTTTTAATAAAAGTCTTTCTGTGTTTTGGGTGAAAGTTTTCCAGCTCAGACAAGATGTGATTCTGCAGCCCAAAGTTATACTTAATGATTATAATTGGGGAGCATTTGATCTCCACAAAAGAAGCTGGTTAAGGAATTCAAGGGCAAGTGTTTGGTTGATGAAAAAATGTGCTGACTTAACAGGCAGGCGAGAGGCAGCCTCGCGGGGTGGGCGAGATGATGGTTAGGTTTATTGTGCACATGTTGTACTATCTGTGATTATTTGGCTGTGTGCACAAGTTGACCCATATATCCTTTCCAGCTGCTTTGTTTGGAGTTCTATCAATGTCTTTATGCTGGTTCTCTACATCCTGTTTTATTGAAATGTAACTCAGATTAACTTTCTGTTTCATTTACATAAAAGGCAAATGAACTTACAAGGTTGGAGTTGATTCTTCGCAACTCAAGTTTTGAAAGCAAGATGGATTACAGGGATGAGAAGTGGATTGATTAACTGGCATACTCCAGCTAAAACATCATCAGCAAACAGTGAAACACGTCCAAGGAACATTCAACACTTACTGACGCATGAAATCATAACTTTTAATTTTTTTTTGAAACGAATAATGCTGCATTCTGCTTAAAATTTAAATCTTATTACACGGCTCGAATACCTGGTGCTTGGCACAAAGCTTCAGCATTTTAAAAACACGTGCACTGTATAAATGAACCTGTATTTGATCACCACAAGACCCAGCAGTGGCTGCCGCAGCTGTCTTGACTTCCTGGTTTGGTCAGGCATGTGGGTTGGTCTATACAGTACATTTAGAGGAAGACCAAAGTCGACACACAAGGGATTGATAACATCGTCTGCATAATGCTCTGTAAGTAACATTACTACTTACTAAAATTAATCTACCCCTGCTCTCCTCTCTCTTGCTCACTTCCGACAATCGGCTTGACCACAGAACTTTTATTTAATTGTTGATTTTTCTTAAAAATCAGAGGCTGGCTATAAGTCAACCCATTTGTGTTCCTGGTGGCCGTTCGGTTAATTGTTGCAACATCGTGTGCACGCTATTTGAACATGCTAAATGCATATTAACATCAAATATTCCCTCAGTTTAACTGCAAAAACTTGCCTGTTTGGACTGATTTGCAGTTCATAGTGAGGGAAACCTAGATATGTTATCTGAAGTCTATTTTGATTCTGTCATCCAAATTTTTTTTTTTTTAACTCTGGTGTTGCTCTTATGTTCTACTTTTGACACAATTGCCCTGCTCTGTTACTTACGAATATTCGTAATTTTCTTCCAAGGCTAATCTCTAACTTTCTACCTGCTGTTTCATTGTCGTCAGTGGCGGTTTACTGTGGTCCTGTTGGAGGCCTAGGAACAAAGGGTTTGCTAAAAACAGATTAACGATGTATATCTTCATTATGTGCTTGTTGGAAACCAAAAACAATGCCCTAAAGGAGTTAAGAAGTTGCTGTTAAAAGCTGCAGAGTCTGTGCCTAATTCATGTCTATTAATTTGTTCATTCACTTTGCAGCAACTGGTTTTCCAAGCAACATTTACATCATATAGTGATATTAAAGCCAAAACAACAATTTGTTGAATGCTGCTTTAAATGTTACCACCTTAATAACATTTAAACCCAAGCAGGCCAAGGCAATTTAAAATGCATTCAAAATGTTGCAGTTTCACCCCCTTCAGCCCACACTGACCACACTCCCAACAAGCCTCAGCTCTTTCAATATGACCAAAATCTCTATGTGGTGTCCCGGTGGCAGGAAACACTCCACCAGCGGGGGTTGACAGTGAACAAGAACTAACCTCACTGGGAAGTCCGTCCCCGTGCGGCACCAGTCGGGGGAAACCAGGTGTGTCCCCCTTGACCATGGGAGGATGCCTGCCATCCGACAGCGAGTGTACCTGGGTTGGATCTGAAGCCCAGAGGGAGGTACAGCCAACAGCATCAAACATTCACAGTGACAGGTAATACCAATGTGCATGGAGCTGTTCTGTTTATTTTGCTGGGCCCTTAGGTCCTATGTTGTGTTTAGAATCTCTGGGATTGTTAAATGATCATCGATCATGTTTTTTAGAGCCGCCTTTTTTTTTCTTTCAGTGGCCCTCTTGTGTTTTAAATCTAGCCCTGAACTCTATGCCGAAGCAAGCTTGGCCCTGTTTTTAAAATGGTACGCTGATCGGCACGAATCATTCCGGAGTTATGGTGATTTTTGCCTCTACCCCCTCATTAGCGGTATGTTTCTATTTCTTTTGGGTGCCCCCCCTGCGTTTTGGGACTGGTTATTTCCCTTGATGATGATTCCCACAACTGGACAATCCACCCCTCACAAGATACACCAACTATACAGAGGAGGTTAGGTTCTCGTATGGTCAATGGTTTAGGCTACAATAGCCGCGTAGGTTACTACAACACGCAAGTCACACACATAATTTAAAAAAAAAAAAAAACGATGAATGTGCTTCTAGCGACTTAAAGCTCCAGTGGATTTTGCTGTGTTTCCAGCATGGAGACGGGAGAGTATGACAGCAGGCTTGCTCATCTAGCCTGACTACCAGTCACTGTTTGCTGTTACGCTGTGTCGTCAGTTGACTTTAAAAGAAACATTAAGCTTAGTGTAGGTCAGGTGTTTTCTATATTTGGTGTTGTGATCCTGGACAGTCCTGCACTTCCTGTGGCAGAGGGAGATAAAGTGACACTTCGCTGTTCCTACAAGGAAGAAGACCAAGATAAGTCTACTTCAGATTTCTCTGCTGCGTTCTACAAAGACAATGTTTTCATCGGTACTGAGAGAGGAGAGATAATCCTTCCATCAGTGTCCAAGTCTGACGAAGGTTTCTACGAGTGTGAACAGCCCGGAAAAGGAAAGTCAAAGCAGAGCTGGCTGTCTGTGAGAGGTGGCACAATGTTCTTCTAATATTCAGTGTGTGTGTGATGGGACGTCTGCTCTAGTTTTTAGTATTGTCTTGTATTCCCTTATCTTTGTAAAGATTTACAAGATTGCATTTTTTCCCTTGTTGCCCTGGCACAAAAGGGAACATACACAACAACAAAAAAACATCAGATATTGGCATAGGTTATCAGCCAAACTGATATTTTAAATATATGAATCAGTTATCGGCCCAGAATTTCTCAATGGGTGCATCCCCAGCCCATATCCACGATATTTAAGCTCTACTCTTTAGTCATTTTCAAGTTTTTTTGCTGTTATCTTCTGCTGCCTAAACCTCAACTACGGCCGCTGGACTTACCCATGGACTTGGCCCCTTGACCCATGGGCTCTAAGTCTTAGGGGAGATAGTGTTTGTTAAACGGCACTAAAAACAGAAACATAAATTAAACAACAACATTAGATTTTATTTTATTAGCATCCTTATCTACACATATTGCATTTGTTCCAAGGCTGGTTGTATAGTACATAACTACAAATGTCAATTTGTTAATCTCGGCTGATCTCTATAAACAGATATGATACATCCATTTTTAAAAAGCTAATAAAGAGCTACATCATTGTAAGATGACAGCCGGATTCTGAGATTGCTCCATCTCCATACAGACTGTTGACATGATTGGTCAATACAACTCGCACTACAAACATAAACCACAGC
>NW_023339984.1:17360912-17361933 GCF_004916995.1 Morone saxatilis | reverse complement strand
GAACCACAGCGTGCTAACCTTACAAATTTTTTGCATCTGGGACTCACATGCAGATATTTGGATGAGAACAGGAGAGAACTTGATTATGTTTCATGTTTGAACTCTGATGATTGTTTCTCTTTCTCACAGCCTCAGCCTTACAAGTTTTCTCCTTTCTCCTCCTCCTCCTCCTCTGAATTGTCTCTGCCAACCTGGTGTGTATCATCCTTCTGTTCATCCTCTACAATGCCAGTACTCATCTTCTGTATATACATGTACAGAAAGTGGGGCTCGAGGTTAAATACACTCCTCAAAACCCTAATAATAACAGAAAGTATTGATCTGCCGGCCTCTCCCAAATAAAAAAAGGGGTCAGAGGTCAGGGGTCGGCTTACTGGATTTGTCCAGATACTCTTCGCCACTCTGGGACCAGGAAAGGACCAGGGGCCTGCACCTGCTAAAAATGTTCAGTTAAAGTAAAATTGATATTCTGAGCTGCGTCAAGGGGGAAAAAAGCATTGTCAGAAATCTTTCATGTGTTTGAAACATGAGAAGCAGGTGATCCAACTGACCTGTGAAAGTATCTTTATTCTTTATTACTCGTCACTTTATTGTGAAGTCGGGCATTCTGTCAGGATCCTGTTGGAAGGGATGACTCAGTTCGTTTCCAGTGAGTTTGATTGGTCAACAGTCTGCCGATTGTTGAAGTTTGCCCCCAAGGCAATTATCTGTGCAGCATTAGGTTGCATGGTGACGATACCTCAGTAAAAACTGGGCAGCTCCAAGATAACCACAACACAGCTGCACTCAGGTTGTGGCTTGACAGAGGTGGGAGGTTCCTCCTCCTCCTCTGATGTCTCTGCCCAACCTGGTGTGTATCATCCTGCTGTTCATCCTCTACAATGCCATACTCATCTTCTGTATATACACGTACAGAAAGTGGGCTCGAGGTAAGAACACTTCTCAAAACCCTAATAATAACAGAAAGTATTGATCTGCCGGCCTCCTCCACAAGGGGTCAGAGGTCAGGGCCAAGCTTACT
>NW_023339984.1:17360359-17360787 GCF_004916995.1 Morone saxatilis | reverse complement strand
GCACTGGCTAAAATGTTCAGTTAAAGTTAAATTGATATTCTGAGCTGCAGTCAAGGGGAAAAACATTGTCAGGAATCTTTCAGTGTTTTGAAACATGAGAAGCAGGTGATCCAACTGACCTGTGAAAGTATCTTTAGTTCTTTATTACTCGTCACTTTATTGTGAAGTCGGCACTTCTGTCAGGATCCTGTTGGAAGGANNTGTGAAAGATGAAGATGAAAGAAACATACACTCCAGCTGAACTCTCTCCAACCAACAACAAACTAGTTTCACTATCTTCATGCAGGAAGTCAATAATGCCAGAAGATTACTCATTTGTATTCAAACATATTCAAAGGCTCCAGGTTGTTTGCATTGATATATGATGGATGGTTTATGTGATGACCCAAGATTAAAACTGTAATAACTCCAACTTCCCTTTTTATGTA
>NW_023339984.1:17360127-17360302 GCF_004916995.1 Morone saxatilis | reverse complement strand
AGGCTGCCACTAATTCAGAAAATAGTCTCTGTCAGGATCCTGTTGGAAGGATGACTCAGTTGTTCCAGTGATTTGATTGGTCAACAGTCTGCCGATTGTTGAAGTTTGCCCTCAGGCAGATTTGCTGTGCAGCATAGGTTGCCATGGTGACATACCTCAGTAAAAACTGGGCCAG
>NW_023339984.1:17359736-17360057 GCF_004916995.1 Morone saxatilis | reverse complement strand
AATAGAAAGCAGGAAGTGACAGCAAAGCTAAACGTTCTGTTCACACAGACTCACTGTACCTGAGTCTCAGGGCCGGTTACTGACAGGGGTGGCAAAGCAGGGACTTTAAGTCATGGTTAAAATACTTTCTCTGCTCTGGTTCTCCTGCAGCTCGAGCTGATGCTAAAAGTGGAGCTGCAGGAATCTGATCATGTCCTACTGGAATAACAAGGAGAAGAAGAAGAGGAGGAGGAGCTACAATTTGTGACATTGAACAACCTGTTTGTACAGTATAATGGCCAATATGACGGGGAAAAGGCAGTATTCATTTTCATATATATT
>NW_023339984.1:17359215-17359676 GCF_004916995.1 Morone saxatilis | reverse complement strand
GATCCCCTCCAGATGTGCATTAATATACAAATAGTCTGCTTGGAACAATAATGTGTCTCTGGTGTGTTTTTTCTGCCAACAAGAAACATTAAAATCCATTCATCTACTCCTTCTACCTTCAAATTCTGTTCATTTGTAACGTTTCCCTGCTGGACACAAGATGTCTCCTATTTCACTGTAGATCCAGGCCAGGTCTTCCACTGCAGGTGGAATCCCTGATGAGCCAGCATGAGGCTGCCCTACAGAAAGTTGACAAACCACAACAAAGAGGTGAAGATTTGTTGCTACACTGTAGCGTAGTGTAGTAGTTCCGACTTTCAACCCGTCTCGTTGGGACTCTTCAGTGTAAAAATGTCCCCCTCCCATATTGCTTGCAGTGCCCTCTGGAGGGCGGTACTTTGAGAAACACTATTTTAGAGATACATGTTTCTCACAGGACAGCCACCCTACCAACATATGAT
>NW_023339984.1:17355127-17358949 GCF_004916995.1 Morone saxatilis | reverse complement strand
ATGCATTTAAGGGTTAAAAGGATCTGTGCTTAATGTACAATCTATTTCTGAGCAAGGATGTTTGACTGGAGGTACCTGTTCAACCTGCTCAGGCACTCGTGTCACTGTTGCTTCCCATGTTTAAACTCGTGTCAAGATTCTTCTTTTTCTTTTTTGTCTTTTATGCGTACCTACAACAGCACACAGGGTATTAGTCAGTGCCCTCCTAAATGACTTATGACCTTGACTCTGGGGAGCCCATTGAGGCACATACATTAGGACAACTTTTCTGTCCTGTATGCTCATGAGTTGAATTGAATGTAATTGCTATCAAATGCTATTATTATATGACATTTGCATATTATTAGAGAGAGAGAGAGAGAGAGAGAGACTTACAGTTACAAACAAATTAGCTGGCAAGAAAGTGATTTTTGTGCAAATTGAGAAAATAATAAGGCAATTCACCTATATTGGGCTCCACAACAAGATAATTACTATAGAAATAAGTAGAAAATAGGTGGTTTGAGAAACCTAACCAAGACGTTTTGTTTGCTAAAACCTAACCAAACCGACCATTTCACAACAATAACTATGTAACATAACTTAAGTTATGTTCATAAGCCTATTGAACAAGCTCCATTCTTCCCATTGTATCTGGTACCATGGCACCAACTGACCTACCTTGTCCATAGATGTATCATAGAACTAGAGGTGGCAGTGTCCTCCTTTTTGAAATCTTGCCTAGTGGCCACTCACAGTATTGTGGTGAAATATTCTGGTGTGACCAGGTCATTTCAAATTCATCTCTATCCCAAAATGTTTGTCCCCATCAGTTATGTATTTCTGTCAGGTACAGCTTTAACTGTTCACCACACCTCATCTGTCCTTAGCATCACCCCTGCTACATTCTTTCTTCAAACAATAGAAACAAACCCCCTTAAAACATGTGGACCTATCCTTTTAAGTGGGAAAAATGATGAAAAGAGAAATGTTTTACTTACTTGTATTGATATATTTGAAAACGGCAACAAGTAAGACAGCAACAGATATAACAACAGTATGACAAATAATGTGACCTCTCAAGGTTTGCCAGTTTGTTTGGTAAACTTGGTATCACTGTGTTCCCCTAGACATTTAATAAATAGGTTGTAACAGATCACAAAGATAAACTACTTTCCACTTTCCACTGGCTTAGATTATAGTAGTTAGAAAGTTGATCATCACATACTGATACTTTGGGTTATGGTATATGGGTAACAAACAGCGAGCCTCACGGCACAACAGATGTGCCTCAACAAACAACATCTTTCAGAATGACTGACCCCACCATCAATACTTTTCTTTTTTTTAACTTACTTTTCTGTGTTGTGCTGGGGACTCGTACTTGTTTTCTATCAACTGCTGAAAAAAGGCACAGGTGATTAAGTACTCAGGAGAGATGAGACAAATTGCTGTCTGTTTTTATTTTGTCATTTTGAGGATTAGGAGAATTTTTTGAGAATGTTTTCATTCCTGGACACACTACACGCATTTGCAGTGCATGTCTCTCAGACCACGGACTAACCACTGCTGGTAGTGACTAGTAGGGATAACATATTTTTACATAAAGCTTCATGATTTATGAAGAAAATCTAAAATGTATGTATTTTTTTATGCTCTCCTTCAATAAAATCTAAAAGATATATTTAAAGACAACAATGGAAAACTTATTTCAGTATGATTTTTTAGAAGTTGAAATTTAGGATTACGGTACAGTACAACCATCCCAATTAAAAGTAACCCATAAATTTCAATAAATAAATGAAGGATCTTTGTAAATATCAAAGATTGATTTTGTTTTTCGGTTATGGAACAGCAGTTTGCCCCAACTCGATACAAATGGTCCATTTAATCTTTGTTTCTGTGAGTAGCATAAAGGAAACTATTATATAACCTTGTATTGTAAATTGATAAATCTACCATGTAAGCTGAATAAATAAGCACAAAACACATCAACGGCATATGTATATGGCAGTCAGTTCATATATACGTCCACAAACTGAATAATTTCCAGCTTAGATTTTTCTCTCCGTTTATGCATTCATTGCATACATGTAAAATTTACATTTGAAGTTTGCGTGAATATTTGTTTTGAATTGTATTGTAACTCACTGGTAGCTGTATACCAGTAAGTTATTGTACAAACTGTTCACAGTAACTTGGTTATTAATTTACAGTATTTTTATACTTTTTTGTATTTCATATTTGTGTCCACCGGATGAATGTAAGTCCAGTGTTCACTCTCTAGGGTTAGATCTACTCACCAACAATGAGGGTGAAATTGCATTTTGTGTGTTGAACTGTTTCAGGCGATGTTTCAACACGAGCATTGCAGGTGTAACTTCCAGCATCCAGTTCAGTTACGTTGGTCAGTTTTAGTGAAATGTTTCCTCTGATCATTTCTTCACGGGAGAAGTTCTACCTCTGAAGTTCTCATCCTGAACATCTACATTGTCATCCCCACTTTGATAAAAGTGAACATATTTTTTATTGCTCTGCTCTCGTTTCCACTTTATTGTTGCATTTGTCATGTTGGATGTGCTGAGGCATGGCAGGATGGCGTCATCATTGACCTGTACTTTAATGGTTTGATGTGAGCCAATCACATCACAGTTTCCTGTGGAAACAAACATTGCATTAGACTTCCAGTTGCATCATTGAACACTTTGTTTCTGAATATTGATTAAAACTACAACCATGATTCCAAAACTGCTTTTGGTAAATACACATCACTCAAAACAATTTGATGCCTGCAACAAGCTCCAAAACCTTTGGGACAGGGGAAACAAAGAACACCGGTTTGGAACATTTAACAGGTAAACAGGTGATTCAGCCTCGAAGTCCTCCATTATATATGCTGTCAATGATAAAAACTTATTTTACCTGCATTCACAATGACTGTGACAATGGTGGAAATACGGCTCTACTCAGCAGACGACTTTTAGGTTTTTATGGCAAATGGATCAATTTGGATTCTTTATAATCCAGACACTAACAACCTCACTTCAACGTCCATGGCGTTGAATTGCAAAGTTACACTGCCACCTACTGGCCTGCTATGCATACTACAACGTTTTCCACTGCACAAAATGTGAGCTGGTGTGCAGCAGTCAGTCAGCAAGAGTGTGTGAGAGGACATATGAGTGAGTGAGGAGCAGTGTTGGGCTAGTAACTCAAAAAATGTAATACATTACTTATAACTCATTACGCCTTTGAAAAAGTAATATAACTACTTTACTTATTGCTCCCTGCCAACAGTAATTACTTCTGCTACTCCACACAAAAGTAGAAAGTGTGTCCCTTCTCCCCAAAATTCAGACTTATGATTGAAATCCAGCTTAGTTTGTTAAAATTAAAGTAATGGAGTATTTCCAGCTGCTGAATATAAGCATTTCCATCTTTCTAACTAGTTTCCTCCACGATTACAATTTCTCTTTAAAACATAATTAAGGCCTGTGTTTTTACAAATATATATTCTTTATTCCAAATGGCACAAATATAATGCCATACCTGCTTTCCTGTCCCGTAAAGTTACTGTAAAAAAACAGTATAAAGAACAGTATGAGAAAAATAATATAATATAATATAATATAATATAAACACCTGTACAAAAGAGAGAAAAAAAACCAGTAAAAAAGAAGAACCACAACAGATAACACAATAACGCACTAGCAGCAGTTGCACATGGGCAACAGATTGCACAGTAATTATTGTCCATTATTGTAGTGAAATTGATTTTCAATTGAGTTTCAATTATTTTCATAAACATTTCAGTCTCTTAGTGTGCAGATGTTTCACAGTTTA
>NW_023339984.1:17350625-17355106 GCF_004916995.1 Morone saxatilis | reverse complement strand
ACAGGTTTATAAAATCGTGGTCTAAAGTACTGAAGGCACGAATATAAAGAAAAAACCTCTGAGCGGTATTTCAGAATATACTCAAACCAACAAACACTTGAACAAATATATTTTTGTCTTTTACAATATTTACAGATCTCAGATAGAGAAAAAAATGTGTGACTGATATTTTCCTGATTCATCCATACAGCCAATAAAACAAAGGCAATGTGATGGTTCACAGTCCGCCTGCAGACCCCCGCTGTGCAGTCGGTCCTGGTGCAGGCCCCACGGTCAGAGAGGGTCGAGAGAGAGAGATTGTCTGTATGTAGAGCAGAAATAACTGCAATCATTTTAGCATTACAGTGGATAGAAGAGTTTGTTCGGACTGCAGCTCCTAATAGTCTGAACTCAAAGGAACAAAGACTGTGAACCATCACAGGCCGGTTGTGTGCCATTGGGTGGAACTGTGAGTTTATTTAAGGGTTGGACTAATTGTTTCAGCTGTTTATGGGTTTTGACCATGTGTCGGCTAAAGAACTGTTTTATTGTCAGAGATTTATTTTTGTTGTAATATTAAAATAAATATAAATAAAAACACATTAACTCTGTATGAGAGTAGAAATAATCTGCTCAAATTTAATCCAAATCACTAGTTTTACACAAAGAGTTTACTGTTTGGGTTCATTTAACAGTTTTTAATATAATATCAAATAACCATAAAATCTGTAACTTAAACTGGGAAAGCTACATTGTTATTTAGTTAGTTTAGTTGTTTGCAAAAGTTAAGACTAAATGAAAAATCTGACCATGACTTCTGTACTTCCCAGGATGCCCCTGCAGGCCTCCTCTCCTCATTTATAGCTTCATATAAATGAAGAGGTGTCTCTGACTGGAAACACACTCATAGTTGGATTATTAACATTTAAATGTTAATAATCTTGTTAAAATCAAACAACTTCTGACTGAAACAAGCACATATGATGAAAACTGTACACAATTTGATGATGGTGAATCACTTTTATTAGGAAGTGAGCAAAGAAACAAACCTAGAACAACAAATGATGATGTTATAATATTTTACAGAAGATAAGAGACCAACTGTGACAAACTGTGCAGATGTTACCAAAGCTGTCTCAGTTTCAGTGTTGTATTAAATTGCTCCTCCAGCACCTCCTCTCCTCATCCTCCAAACCCTCTACTACTCCACTATCTGTCAGCAGTAAGTTCACCTTCCAAGTTACAAGGCCATTNNTTGAGCTCATGTTGGATTCATCAGTCTGTGTGTTTCTCTTGACTCCATGTCATCTTGTTGTTTCCAGGTGTGAGTGGTGTGACGGTGGTGTTCAGAAATAAATTTGAGTGAAATGCTAAGGTGAAATAGGTTAATTGGTTCTCAGAACTTCAGGATGGAGCAGAGCCATTGAGATGTGGTTCTGGGAGGGAGGACTGCAGTTGCAGTTGTCACTGGGTTCATAGATTCATGGACCATGTCCCTGCCTCACAAACAGCTGTAGTTGCTGAGATGACATTACAGATTAAATGTTGTCAACTACATGCTTAAATCCTCAATCAATTATTTTTTGATCCACGTAAACATACAGTTAATGTCCAACCAGCAGGGCACTGATTTGGAAAAAACAAGTCTGACTGTAACACAAGAGTAAATTACTTGTTCAGGTTAGGACCGCCATCTACTGGTATGATGGAAGACCAGCAACTACTTTAACTCCATAAGAGGATACGACATTTACAGTTGGATATATATGTGTCAGTATGGGTGAAAGTGAACAGTTGAGTATTTCATTATTTTTATCATGAGCTGAGTGCAGGTCCTGACAGTCCTTGAATATAAAATGTAGCCTGAAATGGGCCAACTCACTCTGGAAACTCACTTGAATAAATGCATCATCTCCGGACCAGAAGACCCTGCAGAGGGTGGTGAAACCTGCCCAGCGAATCACCGGTTCACCTCTTCCCACCATCAAGGCTGTACAGAGCAAGCGGTGTCTGCAGAGGACATACAGCATTATTAGGGACACCTCCTACCCAGGTCACAGACTGTCTGACCTCCTCCCCTCTGGGAGGCGCTACACGTCTCTCTGTTCCCGAACCAGCAGGCTCAGGAACGGCTTCTTCCCATCAGCTGTCACCCTGCTAAACTCTGCACTGAGGTGACCCCCCGCCCCCCTGAACTCCTCTACTGTATATATCTATAATATTTTTAATATTTAAAAAAGAAAATAATAATTTAATACTTGCACTAACATCCGCACTATATAATTACTGCTAATATTGTTCAAACTGTATATATCTTAACTTAATTAACCCACAATGCAATGACAATAAAGTTGAATCTAATCGAATCTAAAATGATTGTTAAGCTGCATCTCAAAATCTATTGTTTTGTAACCTTCTGATGGATGTTTTTTGGTATTAATTCTACTATCAATGACCTGCGAGTTAATACACAATAATAGATATTAGTGACTCATCTGACTTTTTGATTTTCTTCTTCTCGGTTTCAGTGTCGGTGAACATTATTGGTCAGTTGCAAAAAAAAACTTAAAAGATTCTGCACTTCCCCAAAAATGTGATCCAAATAAGAACAAAATGTCAGGTACAAGTTAAACATTTTTTATTAACAAACAACAATCACAGTTTCATCCTCCTAGTGTCCAGATGATTCACAGCTTACAGAAGTGAAGCTGTTATTAGTGATTTTGAGTCAAAAGGTTGATAAGAAAATATACTGTAATATAAAATGCAGTCTAGTAGTAGTCAATGTGTATTAAAAACAGATGTTACGTTCTTCACAGGGCAGTAATACAAGATAACATTAAGCAAAAACACAAAATTAAGTTAAAAGCTTTTTATTTCCTTCTCTGTCCAATGAATCCTATAAATAACAAGTCACTAGAGGGAAGCTGGAGAGCTGAGAAGGTTCAAATTAGACAGATAAAAGACTCATTCAAGTTAAAACCAGATCCTGAAACACCAGCTCTGTCCCATGCAGTGGTTTTATACAATCAACACAATCAGGCAGAACATCTGAATATTCCTGCAGCTGCATTTGAATCAAGAATATTAACACAATCAACATTCCATAGAAATAATGTTCTGATGAAATGGTTGTAGTTTCTGTAATTTGCTTGAGTGTTTCTTCAAACATTACACATAATCTGCTCTGTAGTGATCCTACATTCAGCAAAAGGTACAATTCTTTATTCGTACAGATAAAAAACACTAAAAGTACTAAATTCAACTTGTTCACTAACTGAAATGGACATCACAGTATAAAAGTAAAGAGATAGTAAAGAGAGTAAAAAGATTTCTACTGTTTATGTCTCCCTCTCATTCCTCTGTTTTGTCTTGATGTTGGGAAGGTATCCAATATGCAAATAATAAATAATCCAATTATTCCCTTCAATGCATTACAACTGGAGGAGTAGATAAGGTACAGATATGTGTTGTAAAATAAAAAAATAAAAAACTCAATTAAGTACAGAAACCTGAAAAAAATAATAAAAATAATTTAAAAATATTTGTAGTAGTAATTTGGTAGCCTTTGTTACTTCTGACCTCTGCAGATGAAATCCATATATTAAAATCATCAATTATCATCAACAATAACAACAATAACATTTCTTTTTTAACTTAAATTTTGACATTTTTTAAAAATGTTGAATGCATCCTCAGCGTATCTCATTCTATTTAATGTTTATCCTGTAATAATCCTTACACATACAGCCAACTGTAACCTCTCATACTGAAAGTTATCCCAGGTCAGAAGCTTTGTTGTCTGTGTGCACTCAAATAACTGAACTTCAGTGCGAATTTCAAGGTACCTTTACTTTACTTGAGTATTTTTATACAACATTGTACTTGTAGACTTACATCTCATACAGCTTTTAATACTTCCTGTGCAGTGAAAAGCACATATCTCCAGCTGTGTTGATATTGAATGTTTGTGATGAACTGAAAGAGGAAGTGTTCCTCGTGTGCTTGAGAAAATCTCCCCACTTCTTGACTAAATAACTAATAAAAAAACCCTCTTGGATTATCTGTAAAATGCGTCGTCAAACGCTTGAAACACGCTGGTGTTTGTCTTTTACATATACATGGTTCTCACAGGACAGAGACAGTGTATCAGGAGTTCAATACAACACACACATTAATGCAGCGGTAACAATAAATCCCAAACATCAGATATAACAAAAGTTAAAACACTGACAGGACCAATTTTGACTGCACAATGAGACCTTGGTGTCTACATTTTGAATAAACTTAGAAGTAGATTTTGCTGAAATAATTACAGCTTAGAAAAGCCTTTCTTTTCATTGCAGTATCTGGGTCAAAGAATCAAGAGTCATCAATCAAATGCTAAGTTTGAACATTTCTTAAGTTGAGCATACCTAATATCCTCACCATTACCCTCATCAGCTGCTTCATCACTGTCCTCTGCATTTACCCCAGCATTTGTGGCTCATCCTGGCCTATCA
>NW_023339984.1:17345683-17350525 GCF_004916995.1 Morone saxatilis | reverse complement strand
GAAGGAGTTGAGGGGCCACCAGAGTAAACTTTCTCTTTGTAGGTATGGAACATTCACATCCCCCTTGTCTGCAGAGAAAGAGGGAACGGTTGGGTACATTTGCTTATTACCTTCACTGTCTGGATTAGAAATTGGCACATGGAAGCAAAGTTTTATGATATGCTCTGAACAATTTTATGACAACAAACCTTTGTATCTGCAGGATTGTCAGTGTGTGTGTGTGTGTGTGTGTGTGTGTGTGTGTGTTGGAGGGGGGTATACCCTGCTCCTGAACGCACCATCACGAAAAAAACAGCCTCCGTTTCATCCAAACATCACGTTTCCTTATTTATTATATATATATAAATTATTATTATTTATTATTTATTAATGTTTATTTACAATCTGCAGCTAAAAAGAATTTAATGTTGTTGTTTTTTTAAATAAAATCAAGATTTCTGGGTTTTTTTTGGCGCTAATGTCACAGGAAACGCAATGTTTACTTCACATTTGCTCCGTTTTAAAGCAGAATAATATCAGATTACCTGCTGACACAAACGTATTTACACTAAATATAAATATATATCTAATAAATAATCAATAACAAACGTAAACAGACTCACCTGGGTGGCTTTATGGAACTGCTTTTTCAACCCCGCGACAGACATCACTTCGGTTGCGGAGAGAAAAAAAAAAACCTCCAACAGAAAAAGAAACAAAAACCCCCAAAATGAAATATAAATATCAAGTTTTTATTTATAGGGAGCGAGAGTATGTCGGTAAATCCTCCGGTTACCGGGCGCCAGACGTCGGTACAGTCCGCTTGTTGTGGCTGAAATTCGGTGTCGGAGTCGGTGTGAGAGGCGATGATTGCCAGACCAAACCCAGCTGGACCTATTTTCAGTCTGAGAGAGAGAGAGAGAGACATAGAGACAGACAGGGAGAGAGAGAGACACACACACAGATCGTCTGTGGAGGAGATGGATCACTCCGCCGGTAGAAACTGTGTCTGCAGGAAGTAACTGGCACTGGTGGAATGTAATCGAGTACATTTACTGAGAGTTTTTATTGTTTTATTCACTTTTTCCTGAACTAGTTAAGTATCAGGGCCATACTAACAGGAAAATAAATAAATTAATTAATAAATAAATACAATTTTGGAAATTACGAGAATAAAATCGTAATATTAGGAGAATAATGTAATAATAATACAATAAAAAAAGTTGTTTTAATGAGAAAAAAGCTTTGATAGAGATCTGACGAGCAGCTCAACCAATCAGCAGCCTCAGCTCAGATTAAGTATTTCCTTATTTGTGAAACTGATACCAAAGTAAAACTTCACAAGATGCTCAACATTCCTCATTTCAACGCAGCGGAAAGACTTCTCGTAATATTACGACTTTAATTCTCGTAATATTACGGAACTTGTCCCTGAATGTTGAAGACTCCCACTAGAGGTCGCCAAAGCTTCACAGGGGGTCACAAGGCCTTCTTGATTTTAAGATCTGTAAGAAACTTTAACTTTAGTAAATTGTCTAATAGAACAATAGCCAAACATCAGGGACAAGTATATATAACATGTATAAAAAAAAGAAGCTTATTAAGTCTTTATGATTGTTAAAAATGATAAATATATATAATATAGACAGAGAATCTGATATAAAGTTCCCTAAACAGCAAATGTTCTGCACTTTAAGTTTTAACTTGGAAGTTATATGTTATATTTTAGTTATATTTTATATTGAACATTTTTATATTTTTTACTTATTATGTTCTTACTGTTCTAATTGTGTGTTACCTCAGGGATTCGGGTAAAGTAAGATTTTCATTGTGCCTACTAGCCTTGTGTTTATACTGTACGTATGATAATAAACCTCATGAATCTTGAATCTTGAAATAATCTGCTCAAAATGTATCAAAATCACTTGAAAACATTGCAAAAAAAATATAAAAGAAAATGTCAGCACCTTTATCTTGAGCCAGTGTTTGGTTTGTCCGTTATGGGCTACTGTAGAAACATGGTGGTTCAACATGGTGTACTCCAGGGGAAGAGAACTCAATGTAGAAAACATGACTCCCTTGTGGGATTAAAAAACAGCTCATTGTAAGGTAACAAACACACAATGATCTCATATCAGGTGACTTATACACTAAAGAAACATCCCTATGAATATTATATTCATTTCTGACAAATAACCTCCTGAATGTTACACTCCTTGGACTTTTAAATACACTTTAAATATTAAATAATAAACTTTTACTTAAGTGAGGGGTTGAATGTAGATTTTATATATACTCCACATATTATTAAGTATTTTCACAGTGTGTTTTAGTACTTTTACTCCCAAATAAAGGGAGCTGGATACTTTTTAACTTACTAATGGTATAGTTTAATACATGTAATATTTCATATATTGTTTTTTTACAGTCGAAAACTTTTACACATTCTGTTCATATAACAGTACAAAGCAATTATTAATAATAACTTTTAACTTTTAATTTAAGTACAGCTCTATAGCTCCTAATTTGGATGGTTGTGTGGTTGTTTTTTTTGAAAAGACGAGCTTGTTTTATATTATATTTATTATTTATTATGATCTCATGGTCACTTTGTTTTTTACATTAATGGTACAAAACCACATTTGATTATCTGTAATGAACGTGCAACTTATTCACACAGAAAAACATTCTTTCGGCGAGCATGAATAAATATACGATATATATATAATCTATATATATAATAACAAATACACCAAAAAATGTAATTCAAGACATACAAAAACTTTATAATATTAAATATCTTATTCATCTATTCCATTGATGACATCTGTCCTTCTGTCCACTGCAACGACGCCTTTTAATTTAACGTACAGATCTATAGCTCCTAATATCTCCTAATAATTAACAATGCTTTATGACATAAACATTAGCACAACATTGATAAGACGATTTTAATAAATTTAAACCAAAATCTAGGACTGAAAATAAAAAACTTAAAAACTATAAATATCTCAAACTCCTTTAAATGTTTTTTGGGGTGAAATAAGATTAAAACTTTAAAGTCTGTTTCCGTCGCGTTGCCGTTGGTAACGGTGGATGTCTGTCGCACACAAACGATCTTTACGTTTTCCTGACTCACCAGCGTCGCTTCCTCGCCACCCACGAGCTTCGCCAGCAAGCACGAGACGTTTCTCTCCGCGCTCTCGTGCCAACGTGTTCACGTGACCAGGCGCGACCGGCACGAACCGATAAGATCTGAATAGTGTAATGAGAACTGAGTGAGGAAAGGTGAGGCGTTCAGGGGCCTTAAAGGGTTCAGCACAACGGACAGCTCATCTGGGGTAGTGCACATTCAATGCAGCTGGAAATGGGAATTTCCATTTAAAAAGGGGAAAAATTAAAAATGTAGGTTACAATTAAATTGGTCCATTTTTGGTTTGTGTTTTCTGTTTTCTGACATTTTGTTTTTTCTGTTTTTCTTTTCAGAGTAATTTCTTTTCTGAATTATCAAGATACTTCAAACTCCTGTGAGAACCGTCCAAACTGCAGTGACTCCATGAAACTATGGTGACTCCTGCCCGCAACACTTACATGCCCCATCTATCAACTATCTACCTCAGCCGGTGGCCCAAGTACTGCGCGCTGGGCGTAGAGTCGACACACTAGATCTGGATAATACCATCTATATGACTTAAAGACAGGACTATCTGCCAGTGTCTGCGAAATTCCGTTAAATCGAGCTCTCAATAAAGGAATGAATGCGTCTATTGTTTCAAATGCTCTCTAAACTCAGAAAAGAATTACTCTGAAAAACAAACCAAAAAATAAATTTTCAAGTGAATGCAATACGCTTCCATAACACACCAGAAAAATAACTTATCTTTATTTAAATTCATCCTTCTATCATCTCCTACCAACAAACATCTATAAGATATATATAATATAATAATACCTTCATATACAGGACAGTATAAGATGGTGTCAGGTTCACAGGAAACATTAATATATTCTCAAATAAATACAAAAATACATAAAATATAAGACACATGTACATTCCTATTGCATTCATTTATCTTACATGTAACATATATGAAGAATAATATCACTTTAGGAGGCTAAAATAACTATATTTGTGTTGTCCCACAATGCAACAGCAGGAAGTTTAGCACTATCAAAGTTAAATTAAGACGCTAACTGCTGCATTCAGCCATAAATACTGAAACTTTATTGGAGCTGTTCAACCCATCGAGGCTGTTCTGTGAGCCTGTAGTCACGTACAGTCGATCTATAACATGTTAATCAACTGGATTGATGATGTGAATCATTTTGTGAGAGATGTAAAACATTTAAAGTCAAGTCTTAAGCAGATTGTGTGTCTCTGTTGCCCCCTGATGGCCAACTAAAGCTATCACAGCACTAAATGTTAATATAAGTGGAATGCATTGATTTTACACTTGAGCTCAGTTTAATCATCATAATTGATTTTTTAGTGATTCCCTCTCCCTGCCGTGTAAAATTGTACATCCACATATTTAAATGATATGACGTACATTATAAACAACTGCTGCTTCTGTTTGCATAACCACAACCACAGCAGGAAGAAGCAGGTTGATGTCTTCCTCTCTGTTTGCCAGTACAGCCCTGCTTCCTGTGACAAATTCAGTCGTTGTTTTAACTTTCTTTTGTTTAATTCACCTCACTGGCTCTTTGGCTCTCCAGTATATGTCTGACCAGATCAACCTTTTCTGTAGTTGAGTAGTTATTGTGTGTTTTTTGGGATGGTTGCGTGGTTGTTTTTTGAAAGGACAAGGCTGTTTTATATTATATTTATTATTTATTATGATCTCTTGTCACTTTTTTTTT
>NW_023339984.1:17338846-17345659 GCF_004916995.1 Morone saxatilis | reverse complement strand
TGCAACTTATTCACACAGAAAAACTTCTTTTGTGAGCATGAAATAAATATATAATATGATATAATTAACAAATAAATAAAATGTAATTCAGACATACAAAAACTTTATAAGACTAAATATCTCTATTCCACCTCCATGATGACATCGTGTCTTCTGTCCACTGCAACAAGCCGAGGAGCTGCAACATGAAGAAGAATGAATAAAACAGACAAAAACTGAAAGTACAAGTGCATCTGGATCAGTAGTGTTAGCTCTCACCTCTTCTGTCTCTGCATATGAGTCCCAGTATGATTGTTGGACACGCGAGGAAAGGCAGTCCCTGACGACGTATGTGACATATCAGTCTGGACAGAGACATCACGGGAGCATCGGGAACTGCTGAGTCTGACACTGGAGGGAGATTATTGAGTTTTAATTCATTGTACGACTTAAACATTGAACGCAAGGAGCAAAACAGTGAGCTAATATTTCACAATTTAATGTTTGCTCTTGGAGTATTCCAGGATATAAACTAAAAAATGGCTAAATCTTTTGCAGCTTTGTGACTTTATAATGCACTAGTGATGAATGGCCTTCCATAGACTGTAAATTGTATTCAGAATCATTTTAATGTAATCTTTTACTAGACCCAATAGTATCCTCGAATCCAAAACTCCAACTCAAAACAAATTCAAAATACAGTCAGCATTCATATGTTCCCCAGAGTCTTATATTCCTAGAGTCCTATGTTCCCAAGGCTCTATGTTGCGAAAGCCATATGTTCACAGAGTCCTACATTCCCCTAGTTCTATGTTTCCAGAGCCCTATGTTCCTAGAGTCCTATGTTCCCAGAAGCCTATATTCCCAATGTCCTATGTTCCCAGAAGCCTATATTCCCAATGTCCTATGTTCCCAGTGTTCTATGTTACCAGAGTCTTATGTTCCTATAGTCCTATGTTCTCAGAAGGCTACGTTTCCAAAGTCCAATGTTCCAAGAGTCCTATATCCCCAATGTCCTATATTCTCAGAGCCATATGTTCCCAAGGTCCTATGTTCCCAGAGTCCTATGTTTCTAGACTCCTATATTCCCAGAGCCATATGTTCCCAGAGTTCTGTGTCCCAAAGGACCTATGTTCCCAAATTCCTATATTCCCAGGGTCCTATTTATGAAAATTATAATCTCACCTCTGACAGTCAGCCAGCTGTCTGGTGATTCTCCAACTCCAGAGATGTTACACTTGTAGAGTCCTTCATCAGATTTAGAGACACTGTGGATGGTCATGTTTCCTGTAGAGCTGCTCCTGATCAGAAACCCGTCTTTATAGAAATCAGTCATGAGATTGGAGGCAGAGTCCATTCTGTTTATACAATGCAGAGTCACATGGTCTCCCTCCATCAAAGGAAGAACAGGACTCTCCAGGATGACAGAGCCACCTGAGGGACAGAGCATGATCATTTACACGATTGTATTGTGATCAAAAAACTTATTTGTCCACAGTTTCACCAACACAACAGTTTTTATTGTTTAACTCACATGTCACAGTGATGTTGACAGCATCTCTGCACTCTCCTTCTGCAGACTCACACCAGTACACTCCACTGTCTGATGGGTAAAGGTCATCGATAGAGCAGAGGGATTCATTTATTCCATTCCTGGATGTGAAACACTCTTGGTTGATGTTTTTTGATGTGTTCTTCTTAACTCTCCACTCTCCCTGCTGCCCACAGCTCAGAGACACAGTCTTGTACTGGAAGAACTGGGATCGGTTTGGAAGGACTCTCAGAACGGCTGCAAGAAACAATAGATGGAGGCTGATACGGCTGCCAGTCGAACAACCACCCAAAGTGACTACCTTTTCGTCAAGTGGGCCTCTAAGTGCCACTGTTCGTCTGAATTGATAATGTTAAAACCGCAGACACTGTTGAAAGAATCCTCAATCGTCAATAACTTGTGCTCGATATACACTCAACATACAACAACATGACCATTCCAGCCGAGAGTATTCTATTTATATATTAGTTATTCTTAACTGCTTGCCATATGGTGAGTTTCGGCGGACTTCCCTTGAAAAATACATAGGCGTAGAAACACTACAGCACACGAATCACACACAATGCAAACAATTCTCTTTGTCTGCCAGCTTCAACTGTACCCTTTTGAGTTTTAAAAAATCCCATAAAAAAAAAAAAAAAAAAATTGGGGGAACCCTCCAACCCAAAACAGCAAGACCTTCGTGCAGAAGGACCTCTCATCAAGCTCATCCACATCTTTACATGGTGTTGTATTCCTGCACATAAAAGCAGCCTCTTACCTTCTTTTCTGGTATCTAGATGAAGCCAAGTGTTTGCAAAACATACACCTGACAAACACAGACACAGCAGAGAGACAATAAAAAGGATCCAGATACATGCCATTCTGACTATTGTTGCGTTTGAGCTGATCTGAGTCAAAGCACAAAAAGCAACACATTGTTTATATTCTTACAAATGCTGACACAATGACCACAGCGATCTTCATCACCCTGTCCTCACTGCCTGAACCGGACAAAAGATGACCGACCTAATACACAGTTCTGTCGACACTTTCTCCTGTCGTACGTGCTGAAACCACGCCCACGTGTAATATGGTGTTACTCGGTCATTGTGTAATTTCACCTATACTAGTCAGAAAAACATAGTGTACCGACAGCTCGGCTAACTTTCTGGAAAAGACCAAGTCATATGTAGCAATTCATCTTACATTTTTTTCACATCAATATATCGCGGCTTAGTCTGGAGTAGTAAGAAAAAAAATAATCAGATTGTTCGGTAATCTGTGCACTGTATACCTCCATTTACATCTCTCCGGCTGACTGTCAGTAAATATAATTATACCTCTACCTAAATGCCAACAAACGCTGAGATCTCAATTGTCTCCAATTTCCTAACCCTAACCGCCTATTGTTCATCACCATCATCTCGCACAGCCTCCCCAGACTAATATTTACATGACTTAGATTGTAGTGCACATGCTTTAACACTAGAGGCGAGTCACACAACATCATAGATACTCAGAGATACAGAATTTAAATCTGATATAAGACATAAAACTGAAATAACACCCAATAATAAAGTAAAAACTCTGATTAAAAAAGAAAGAAGGAATATAAGCGAGTCTTGAGAAGTTAAAACATTGATTTAATCTGTATTCACCACAGAAAAACTCATTTCAACAAGCATGACATTTTATAAAGATACACAAATAAAAATGTAACACAGACATACATGAACAATAAATGTTTCAGTATCTGTGGCGCAGTCTTTGTCATCTATTTCAGCCTCCATGATGACATTGTGTCTTCTGTCGTCTGCAACAAGCCGAGGAGTTGAACATAAAGAAAGAAGGAAGAAAAGGAAGAATGAATAAACAGAGAGAAAACTGAAAGTACAATGCATCTGGATCAGTAGTGTTAGCTCTCACCCTCTTCTGTCTCTCTATATTGAGTCCCAGTATAATGGTGGACACCAGGAAAGGAGTCCCTACGACTATGTGACATATCAGTCTGGACACAGACATCACGGGAAGCATTGGAACTGCAGAGTCTGACACTGGAGGGAGATTATTGAGTTTTATTTCATTGTACAACTTAAAAGCAATCGAATTAAATATATGGGGGAGACCACTTTTTGCTTCTGCTTCTTGATTGTGTTACAGCCCTCACAAACCCCCCCAAAACAGCTTTATCATTCAAGCTCTTCTCCTGCAGTACATCAGGAATCAAACTGTATCTTTCATGACTGTGTGAGTTTATAGCTGGATAATTATTCAATTCTGTATATTGAAATAAGGTTAATTTAAATGTACACTTGTACAGGACCCAACAGTTCACTCAAACCAAATTCAAAATACTGTGCTGAGAGGGAATCTTCGGTGCTATCATATAATGTGGATGTTTTACTGCCCATCAGTATAACAAGATCATCCAGGGGCATCAGAGGGAAAATGAAGCAGCTGTTAGCAGATGAAAATTATAATCTCACCTCTGACAGTCAGCCAGCTGTCTGGTGATTCTCCAACTCCAGAGATGTTACACTTGTGGAGTCCTTCATCAGATTTAGAGACACTGTGGATGGTCATGTTTCCTGTAGAGCTGCTCCTGATCAGAAACCCGTCTTTGTAGAAATCAGTGAGATTGGAGGCCGAAGGAGTCCTGTTTATACAGCGCAGAGTCACATTGTCTCCCTCCATCACAGGAAGAACAGGAATCTCCAGGATCACAGAGCCACCTGAGGGACAGATCAATATTATTTACAAGATCTTTTGCCAGTATGATGTATCAAGTATGGTGATCAAAACCCTGTATGTGTCCTGTCTCTCACAGGAGGATATGTAGAGTGAAAGGTTTTTTCTCCAACAGCAGTTTTTATTGTTTAAACTCACTGGTCACAGTGATGTTGGCGGCATCTCTGCACTCTCCTTCTGCAGACTCACACCAGTACACTCCACTGTCTGATGGGTAAAGGTCATTGGTGAAACAGAGGGATTCATTTATTCCACCCCAGGATGTGAAGCAATCTTGGTTCATGCTTTGAGATGTGTTCTTCTTAACCCTCCACTCTCCCTGCTGCCCACAGCTCACAGTGACAGTCCCGTACTGGAAGAACTGGGATTTGTTGGGAAGGACTCTCAGAATGGCTGCAAAAAACAAAACAAGATGGAGGATGTTATGGCTGCAGTTGACACCCGACCAATGGGATTAACCCTTTTTAGTGTTTTGTAAGTGCACCTCAAGAACCTAATTGGAGAGGCACCCGGTCCAGCTCTCCAAACCAAGAGATACGTTCTTGGGATAAATTATATACATGCTCAGCTTGTTATGGCAGCTGTGATTTAATGCGAACAGCACGCCACTGAATTTGATTGTGTCTGATAGACAGTAAACCCACTGGAGGAACTGGTTATGAAAGAGTCTTATTTAATACTGATGCTTCTATATAACTACATAAACCAACAAGACCATCAGCGACAAGATTGGCTATTTCTATATAGTTATTCTTAATTCCTGCCACAAGGTTGAGTTTGGTCAGATTTCCCTTGAAATTAATGACACCACGGAGTAGACACCGCCTACTGCTTTGTCCACAGGGTCTCCCAAAATCAACACAAAGGCAAAATTCCTTGTCGCTGCTTTAAAGGCCAGGGGAAATTACAGTTTTTAACCCTTTAAGATTGCATACACAATTCTGTGTTACCCCTATTTAACAATGAATGCTAAACAATCTACAAAAACTTGATTTTTCTTCCTGTAAAACAAAATGTGATGCATAGCCAATAATATCATGATATTCAACCGTCAACCAACTTTAAACGACAAAGACAAGATTCATTAGTTTGCTAGCAAGCTAAAACCATGGTTCGCTACCAGAGAGAAGTGTTTCTGGGGGCCGAATGTCACTGATTATTGTACAAAAGCACAAATTTATCAGTGATTTAAGTGAAAACTTGATCAAATTCCTCCGGCTGCTCTGCCTCAACTCTGCTAACTGCTAATGTAGCTGCCATTAGTGCTGTGTATGGCCCCTTTCCCTCTTTAACTGCCTGTTTTTACAGGAAACCTGCAGAAGCAAATAGCACTCATCTGTTTCACGATTTCGGTTTCATCTGGACTTTAACTATTGTTGGCAAATGAAGACTTTTATCATAAATGAACCTCAAGCAAACAGAAGACTTTGCAGAAGGACTCTCATCAAGCTCATCACCATCTTTACATGTTGTTGTATTTGCACATAAAGAGCTCATTACCTTCTTTTCTGGTATCAGATGAGGCAAGTGTATGAAACACACCTGACAAACACACAGACAGCAGAGAGAGAAAGATAAGAGATCAGGATAATGTTTGATATCTGTTGAGTTTGAGCCGATAAGACGTCCTGCGAGATATATTGTAAAAAAAAGGACATTGTTACTTACAAAGACTGAGAAATAACACAGCGATCTTCATCCTGTCTCACTGCTGAATGGAAAATGACTGACTTGACACAGTGTGCCGACCACTTCCTCTGCGCAGACCAGTAACAGCATATATAAGATGTAGACGTGAAACCAGCCCACCTTTAGGATGTGTGATAAACATGTGGCTGCATCTGGGTAACTGTGTAATTTACTTTACAACAAGAAAAACATGTAACAGTAGGGTAACTTTCTGGGGAAACAAGTCATTCTACCAGCAACAAAGAAGCTGCAGGTAAAACTCTCCACTCTGGTGAAATAAAACTTTACTTGAATTAGAAAACAGTCAAGCAAGGTAATATAGCACAGACCTTGTAACCAGTCTACCATCAGTATGGGTCAATACATATTTTATGCTTTCGATTAAATTAAATCCTTTAAGTATTTTGCTGTCTAATAGCAATTACAAAAGCCACCAGAATTTCTCCCATGACTGTAATCCTTCCACTAGGTGAAGCTCTTAAGACCTTGAATCATGCTCCCTTTATGCTACCAGCTTTTAACAAATTACTTTGTGATACTAAGTCATTTTTTTGTTTCTCATTATAATGACTTACAGAAAAAAATTTCCTCTTGCATAGGTGGAAATGGGCTTCCATAGAGTACTCACAGCCTCCACAGACTCGATGTACAATTACTTTAGACTGTAGTGTCATTGTTTTAACAGTAGAGGGAGCCACACAACTGGACAACCAGCTGATACAAAGAACACAGAATATATTGTGTACAAGTAAAAATGAAATAACGCCTACAGTAAAATGAAAACTTATAATTTCTCTCTTTTTATAAGTGAGTGTTTAGACATTTTTCAGATATATCAGGTTTGATTATCTGACAGTAAGAGG
>NW_023339984.1:17335815-17338746 GCF_004916995.1 Morone saxatilis | reverse complement strand
GCTGGCTGATTGTCAGAGGTGAGAATTTTTTAAGAAGCATATCTATGTGTCCCATGTTCCCAGTGTCCCAGTGTCACTTGTTCCCCAGTTCAATATTCTTTACCCCACCTATTACGTTTGGGTTAAAATTCTGGTCATATTCTTCTTGCAACACTACAAGGTCATCCTCATCATCTTCACTTAACCCTGACAACATAGGACTTTGGAAATATAGGACTATTGGGACATAGGGCTCTGGGAACATAGGACTTTGGCAACATGGGGCTCTGGGAACATAGGACTCTGGAAACACATGGCCTATCTGCCAGTTGGAGTTTTGGATTTAAGACACTATTGGGTCCAAAATTGCAAATTTAACTAATCTAATATACAATATTTATGTAAAGTAATTCTGCAATATCATATTATAAACACAAAGTTGAAAAACAGATTGACACATTTGGTTTATATTTCTGATTCACTGCATGAGGAAAAATGAAATTGTCAAATATTAGCTAACTTTCCTTCATATAGTTTTGCTCCTTGTGTCCAACGTTTAAGTCGTACAATGAAATTAAACTCAATAATCTCCCTCCAGTGTCAGACTCAGCAGTTCCTGATGCTCCTGTGATGTCTGTGTCCAGACTGATATGTCACATAGTCGTAGGGACTCCTTTCCTGGTGTCCACCATCATACTGGGACTCATATGCATAGACAGAAGAGGTGAGAGCTAACACTACTGATCCAGATTCATTCTTTATCGTTCTTCTTCTTCACGTTTCTTCTTCATGTTGCAGCTCCTCGGCTTGTTGCAAAGGACAGAAGACATGATGTCATCATGGAGGTGGAATAGATGATGATGTCTGTGTCACATTTTTATTTGTGTATTAGTTTGTCTGTTTTTTTTAATTGTATGCTCATGAAAAAAAAATTCCTGTGTCTGATATTTATTTTGTCAAAAAGTGATGTGAGATTACGAAGAATAAAATTACAAATTAATGTAACAAAAACACTGGTATAGTTAGGAAACCTGCTCAGAAACATACTGGGGTGTCAATGAGCCAATAAAGGGAACTAAACAAAAAGAAAAAGAAAGTCAAAATAAGTACAGAATTTTTCACAGGAAGCTCAGTGCAGAGCTGTACTGGCACCTGAGAGAAGACGTCTTGATCTGCTTCTTCCTGTTGTGGTTGAGGTTACGCAAAGAAAAGCAGCAGCCATTTTTTATGAGGTTACGTATGTAGTGGTTTTATTTACAAACAGGTACAGGGAGAGATTATGAGCCACGGCCTCCATCCAGTGGTGCAGCTTAATTACGGTCGTGTCGTCAAGTTCACAGAAAAGATTCTAAAAGACGATGATTCAAGAACGCT
This sequence comes from Morone saxatilis, assembly GCF_004916995.1. Classification (NCBI taxonomy): domain Eukaryota; kingdom Metazoa; phylum Chordata; class Actinopteri; family Moronidae; genus Morone; species Morone saxatilis. Next base: position 17,337,393 of record NW_023339984.1, on the reverse strand, counting down.
CTGCCAGATGTCATCTGTCACATCCCTATCGTCACATAGGGCTCTGGGACAATAGAACTTTTGGGAACAAATGACTCTGGGAACATAGGACTTTGAGAGGACTTGCAGCTTAATTACAGTTACAGTCTTTTTAGAAATATGTCTTTATTTAGGAAAATATCTGATCTGTTACTTCCTAACTTTTGAGGAATTCTGTCTGATATGTATTTTTTAGTGCAACTGTAAACAGTATGATAAAGTTCCCAAAAGCAACTTCTTTTATTTTGTCTTTAAATTATTAGAAGAAAATCAGCTTTTTTATTTTTTTATAAACTACATTTTAGCTTTTTAGCTGCAAAAAAATATATATTTTTATTATCTAAAATGTTTTCTTTATTTATTTCTAGAAGATTGTGATGCATGCATTGCAGAAGAAAGTGAAATAATTCATTAAAGACTGAAGGCAACTTGTTTCCAGTGAGACAGGGATTGGTTGAACTGCCTGGAGGGACTTCAATCACTATTTTTGCCATGAATTTCTATTTTTGGATTAATTCACTATTGATAATTTGTGCGCGAGGGTTAACTCGTCACTAATCCACTTTAAAAATTATACTTCTGTTGCTACCATCACCGCTGGAGCGTGACAGCCAAATATCATGAACTTCAGATCACAAAATATCAGGAAATATCCAACTGATTTTATTTTTCTGTCTATTTTCTGTAATTTTTCTGCATTGTTTCTATATAACAACATAGTTTTGGCTCCTAATAGTTAATATTTTTCTTATTTATTATTATAAAATATCATATTATTATTACTTTATTACTTATTTCAGGGCCTTAAACCTTAGAATTTACATTTCCTGCCCCTCATATTAGAGGGACTGTTTTTACCCGGATATGAGGAAACCGAAACTCGGTCTCTGATTGGCTAAGCAGTAGCGCTGTCTGCCTTTAGCATTGAAGGTGTGTGTGTGAGTCCTTAGTCTGTTTATAAAGGCCAGTTTTATGTTTTATCTCAGGATCTTTGTGCTTCACTTCACTTTTCTCTTCTGGACTTTATATCTGACAACGGGAGTCTGGACGTCCGATGAAGGTAAGCTCACGTTTTTTGTTACTTAACGTTACACTTTGGTTGAGTTCCTATTACGTCAGCAGGTTTAGCTTAACTTTATTCACACTGTCAACCTTCGGGTGAGGTTATCTACACAAGATAACCGCATCAACTATTAGCGACAGTCGGCTTCTTTAGGCAACAAACTGAAGCCCGGTAGCTACAGTACGATATCTACTAACATTCAACTTACGATATGTGTCTGTGAAACTACAACGTGTATTGATGAAGTTAAATGCTTTATTGTGTGATATTTATTGGGATAAATAATAACTAACTCAACTCCTATGCACTGTAGTCTCATTTTAGCCACCATTAGCCTCCTGTTGATGCTGCTGCAACTGGGATTTTCACAATAAAAGTTCCTGCATGAGAGGAAATATTCAGTAACTTCACATTTATGCAGTACAGTCTCCTCACATTCACTTCACACATCATCCACCTCCTGCTGAGGATGCTACAACAGGTTATTTGACAAATAA
>NW_023339984.1:17335340-17335708 GCF_004916995.1 Morone saxatilis | reverse complement strand
AAAATGCACACAAACCAGATGTGAAGCTTAACAAGGAACAAAACAGAAAAACAGGGAAAATGTGCAACTGAAATAAACATTAGTGAATATATTTGATCAGTTTTCAGTATGGTGTTTGTGTTTGTTTAAAGTAGATCAAATCAGAAAGCACTAAATATAAGATGGAGTGTTTGTCAGGTATTTCATGAAGGTGGCCGATTCTTAAAGACATCCTGATTAAAATGAAATGATTAAACGTGGTAGTGGTGTTGTGTAGACATCGGGGGTCTCCTGGTGTTTGACGTGGACTGAATTTGGTGGCGCGACTCTTTGTTTTGAGGAGAGGAAAGGAAGCAGGAGGCCAGTAATGCATTGTAGTCATAAAAGTA
>NW_023339984.1:17335046-17335271 GCF_004916995.1 Morone saxatilis | reverse complement strand
GTGACGTGTGAGGTGATTTTGGGGAGGGTACAATATATTAAGGTCCAGTTATTGATTATTTTTTGTGGTATTTATTGAATTTTGTTGACGGGTGAACATAGAGATTATTATGATTCGTGACGTCACCATCGAGGTAAAATGTTATTTGTCTGAATATGTTTCCAACTTAACTGCCGTCGGTAAACTGTCACAAAGTTTTCAACGTAAAGAAAATCTGACCCCAAG
>NW_023339984.1:17331119-17334946 GCF_004916995.1 Morone saxatilis | reverse complement strand
CACCCCCATGTGGAAGAAAAGGGAAAATTAGTAAATTTTTCACAATTGTCATCACCTACTGAATTCAGAGTGAGGGGGGGACCCACAGGTTTGAAGCCTTTTTTATTTTTAAAGAAAAAGAAAAACCCCACCCAAAAAATAAACAAAAACAATAAGCTGTGTGTACCCCACCGCCTGGTTCCAAGCCCCTTTTGTTTGCTTTGGGGATACTTTTTTCTCAACGTTTTTACACACTGTTTTTTTGAATTTTTTAAAAAAACATTGTCATTTTTTCTTTTTAGCCGCAAAAAAAAGTGGGGGGTCTTTTTTAAAATCAAAGCAAAAAAAAAACTTTAAATTGTTTTTGAGGAACTTTTTTTTCTAGAAAGTTTATAGGGCATTGGGCCTTCCATTTTGGGGAGCTTTCAAGGATTTCTTGTTCCCTCGGTTCCTTCAGTGTTTTCAATGGGTTCAGAAAAGGTGTTTTCTTTTTACCCAGGAGCCCAAGTTATCCCTACAGAAGGGTTCTTCCTTTCCTCTCCAGAACCAAACCAAGGGGGGGGACCCGCTGATTTAAAACCACTTAAAAAAAACCCACCTTTGGAATAAAAAGAAGTTTTTTCACCTTTTTAAAAAAAAAAATCCACTGCTTTTCCTCCCAAACCCGCTGTTTGGGGGGGGACAGGGGACAAAAGGGGACGTCCGGGAAGGGGCCTGCGAAAGCCGAGCTTGCTTGCTTTTTTAACGTTAGCTCCCAAGCTTTGTTTTTTTCTTCCTTTGATAAACTTAAATAAAAAGAATCCAGGACGTCTGATGGGACGTAAAAATCCTTTTCAGAAAATCCGGGTTTTCAATAAAAAAATTCTAAGAAGGTTAAAAAAAAAGGGCACCAAAGATCTAAAAAAAAACCCCAGTGGGATGGTTTTTTTTTAAAAAAAATTGGTTTTGGCTTTTTCACCCCACTTTGGAAGTTCAAAAAAACCAAAGAGTTTCAATGTTAAATGAAACAGGCTTCTTTTGGGGTTTGGCAAAGCCCCACATTTTTTATTTTTATAAAAGCCTTTCAAATCGTTCCAATTCCTTTGTCATTTATCCTGGTTTTAAGACAAGGTTTAAAAAAACCAGCACATGAAAAGGTGTAAAAATAGATTTTAGGCCCTTTAAGCAGATCTCACCGCTACATCTTCAAGCCAGCGTCTGGTGATTCTCCAACTCCAGCTGATTACACTTGTAGAGTCCTCAACAGTTTAGAGACACTGGCATCGGTCATGTTGCCTGTAGATCTGGCTCTGATCAGAAACCCGTCTCTTTGTAGAAATCATGATTGATGATGCCCGAAGGAGCCTGTTTTACAGCGCGCAGGAGTCACACGTCCCCCCACAACAGAAAAAAACGATACAGGAATCTCCAGGATCACAGAGCCACCAAGGGACAGATCGTAATAGTATTCACAGGATGTGTTCCCGAGTTGATGCATCAGAAAGACTACAGCAGTTTCTATAAACTCACTGTCACAGTGATGTTGACAGCATCTCTTCAACTCTCCTTTTCTGCAGACTCACACCTACACTCCACTGTCTGAGTGTAAGGTCATCGATAGAGCAGAGGGATTCATTTGTTCCATTCCTGGATGTGAAACACTCTTGGTTGATGTTTTTAGATATGTTTCTCTTAACTCTCCACTGTCCCTGCTGCCCACAGCTCACAGCAACAGTCTCGTACTGGAAGAACTGGGATCTGTTGGGAAGGACTCTCAGAACAGCTGCAAGAAACAAAAAGATGGAGGCAGATTGGAGATTCTTTTTATTATAAATGAACCTCAACAGAAAACTTAAGCAAACAAGAACGCTGATCCTGCAAACACAGCTTCTTCGCAGTCAGTGGCCTCCGAGTTTCGCTACGGATGTTATTCTGAACAACAAGTGAGGAAACAATAAACCATCTCATTTGCATTCATCTGTGGGGTCGATGTCAAGCTGTGCAGAGTTTATTTGACATTAATGACAAATGAATGCACTCCTGACAGCATGAAGGCGAAATCAAAGGACCAGTAGTTGTTAGCATCTGCAGCTGCAGTGCATACATGATGATATAAAAAGCTCCACATCGCCCACAAGCAAACATATAAAAATAACTGCTGTATGAACCCACAATAAGATGATTTAGCATTCATACAGATAAAGCTGCAGTTTTATCTCTCTCTGCAGACCTTTGACACCAAAGATAAAAATTGAATGACAGCTTGTGTGCTTGTTTTCTAATTCATGTATGTCTACATACATAACAGTAACTATTTAGTATTTATGTGTCAGTTTTGAGGTTGTGTCTGTTGTTAATACAGTGAATTAACTTCCTGGGTTGCATTAGATCATTTCTGGTGATTATCATTTAGATCTGAAATAACATTGTTAAGTGCATGTATTAGAAGCATGTAATTCAGTGTAAAATAACTATTGCAAAGCCGAGTTTCAGAATAATGCTTGTGAATTGATAATTTTCTTCCTTGAATGCATGAAAAAAGCATAATTTAATCTGGCTGCAGAGGACAGTCAATAGAAAGTACTGAGGTTGTAAACTAACATTAGAAACATGGACACAGTTCACATTTCAGAGCTAAAAGAGACCCTGAGAACTCACCGAAGACAGTGCAGAGTGCCGTTATGTCCATGCTGCTCGGCCGCTGACAGAGACACTGACTTCGGAGGGGCTGTGTCAGAACTACTGTTAGGTTGGATGTTTATGATAGAGGCCACCGCTTCCTGCTTGAATCGCTTTTTTTTTTCACACCTCAAATGTCACAACTTTGTGAAACTGGCCTCCTTTTACTTTCATGACCTGAATTTTGTTCCTCGTACTTAAAAAGCAGAATTGGTTCATTGCCGCTGACTCCCAGAAACAACATGTATGAGGTTTGGAGAGCAGAAGCAACAGGCCTGTTACTGGACCTTTGTCTTCATGGTAACGGTAATGAGGGTTAACACTGCCGCAGTTTGGATGGTTTAGGAAAAGATAATAGTTGATAATGTTACGTATGGCGTAATTTAAAGGTCCACTGTGTAGGGGAAACACACTGGCTCTGTTCCATTTAGTGTGGCAGGGTGCTGCACTGGAAAGGCTCTGCTACACTGTGTATTACTACGGACACTAGAGGTAAACAATAAAGCGCTGCCACAAACAGCCTATTTGCGTGCATTTAAATTTGACTCAACATAACAGTGCTGGATTTAGGGAACTCTTAAATGTGGCTTTCCACAAGACAAAACAACTCATGGTGGTCAGTTGCAGTGGTGGAAACACAAGTCACGTTGTGTAGACATGTGTCTTATGTGCAGTTAACTTTACTTCACATATAGGTCACAGATACACAAATTAATAGTTATTTATTGATTAAAGCAAAAATGTCAAACATTCCCTGTTCCCAGATTTTAAAAATGAATATATAAATCAGGAGAAAACAGCAATTTATGTTTAGGAAGTCAAAGAGGTGGAGCTGAGGTGGGCACGTACCGGTCCCTCAATGTGGCCACACCCGTAATTATGCATAACCTTAAGCCATAATTTAATTTAAACGGGTGAGGTATTTAGAAATTCACCCCCCGTACAGTACAGACTTTTACAAAGGGCCATGAATGTGCTTCTAGCGACTATCAAAGCTCCAGCGGACTCTCTGTGTTTCCAGCATGGAGACGGAGATTCTGACAGCAGCTGCTCATTAGCTCTGACTACTGGGTCGCTGTTCCTGCTACGCTGCTGTGGTCAGACTGTCAATCACTGCGGTCTCTGTCAAGGACACACTTCCTAAAGTCACTGTCATTTGCAGCTGAACATTTTTTACATTTGCTGAGAGG
>NW_023339984.1:17328579-17331019 GCF_004916995.1 Morone saxatilis | reverse complement strand
CTCTGATTGGCTGACCTTAGCCAATCCCACTCCTCATGTCAGCCACTGACAGCAAAGACCCGCCCTACTCAGCCAATCAGAGGCAGACTTATAGGCAACCCTGGTGACAAAGAAAGAGGTTTCCCTCTGAGCCATGTGTGTTTGTTATGTTTGACTTCCTGGAGACGGAAGATCCGCCCTCAATAAAAACCCAGCTCTTATTGGTCCAAATCTTAAATCACCATGGTTACAGCAATATAAACAGTTGGCAATGAGTTCAAAGCTCACAGAAGCTTATCAGTCAATAAAGTACTATTCTGAGACTGACCAAGTTTCTATTTTTACTTTCTATGATCTGTACACAGAGATATGGAACAAAACAAATGGATACAGGTCAGAATAAAAACAAACACTGACACAGATTGCAGGAGATGGAAGGATAAATATTATGGCTGTAAAACGAAGCAAAAGAAAGAACCTGAACAGCAGACTACTCTTCACTCTTTACGCAGCTCATGTGTGAACCACATATGTTTATTTATTGCTATATATTGTTATTTCTATTCTAATTGATAACATTTGTTCATACATTGTGTATGTGTAGCATGAAGGGGGATACAGCTAAATATTGAACATTGATTGTAATTAAGGTCAATTTTGAGGTAACTGTATACATCTACTCTATAGCTAGATATTAATTGATTAGGGGCCATTAGGGGCCAACTGAACCTGGGACTGCTGGACATTACCTATTGATTAAACGGGGAGAATTTATATAAAAACATATAAATCATCTTATAATGTAATACATTTTACGCTTACAACTTTATAAAGTAGAAGTGTCAGAGGTAGCATCAACAGGACTGATATATTTGAATGCAATCTTTCCAGCACTGATATTTAACACTATATTTCCTGATGATGATCAATAAAAGATGAATTAATTATTTCCTCTTTAAAAACAAACCTGAAGCTTCACTTCATTACTGAATTCTCTCGGCTGCTTTACATCCAGCCAATGAAGGAAAAACCCATAAAACTCCGTCACTTTGTGTTTCTTTCTGTTAGTAACAATATGTCTCTGTGAACAATGAAATGTGAAAAGTTTTGTGTCCTTGCTCCACAGATATTGACGCTGCACCGACTCTCTACTCAACAGTCAAACCAGAAAACACCTGACAGGAAACTACAGCAATGTCCCGTGTGTTTTTATATTGGACAGGAATTGAAGGGGTTTTTTTTGTCCTCCAACCTGCAGCTGAAAGACTGAAGCTGAACCACTTCAACAACAAGGAAATAAACACTGGTTGGCAAAAAACTCTGTGCAGATGTTAAAATGATCTGTTTTCAGTTTTATACATTGGTGAGAAACTATAAGCCGTTCGCCTCAGGTGCATCCATGTTTGTTTGAGAACGAGGCTGCACGAGACTGAACCAGCTTTTACTTGATGTTTCAATACTGTGAGCACTGAGGTTCAATACTAACAGCCGGTTTGTCCCTTCTGGGCTACTGTACAATCTAAAAACAACAGTTGTGGCAACTTCTAATGAAATTATGTTCAACAAATGTACTACATTGAGTTCTGGGAATGAGCTTTTCCTTTACAATCAAAGGTGTTATTAAATACTTAATAACTGGAAGCATAAACATTCGTTTTTAAGTTGATTCGGCCGCTCGTAAAAATGAACTTTATGTCAACACAACTTCTCAAAATAATGTTTGCAGCTTAAAAGGTTTCTCTTAATCAATTAATTATAAGTTTTATCTTTTATCGTTGAATTTAAGATGGCGGACTCCACCAGAAGAAGATCAAACACACAGTGATTCTCATATTCAGGTGATTATACACTAATGAAAACATCCCTATTAATATTATATTTAGTTTCTGACAATAGATCCTCCTGAATGTTACACTCTGGACCTTTAAAATATAATTATCATGATAATAATTATATTAATAAACTTAATTTATTTAACGAGGATTGGAAACATTTCAGAAAAGGTCTAAATAAATAGTAACAATGAAATAGAACTTCGCTGGGGCATCACTATGATTAAAAACAATAATAATAATAAAATAGACGAGATGATGGAATAAATAAAAGGCATAAAACGTTGACACAATCAGATTTTAAAGGGAACACACTTGAGCTCAAAGCTTTTTGTAATAAAGTTTTTCAGGCAGGTAGAGTTTAAAACACTGTCAGATAAACAGTGTTGTCTCCAGTGGTTTGCAACCTCTGGATCAGGACCCACATTAGGGGTCGCCAAAGCTTCATGAGGGGTCACAAGGTGTAAGGAAACTCCAAAACTATACACAGTGAGTAGTTTGTGTAATTCTGTGAAGTAAACTAAATGAATTTATTTGCTTAGATCGAATATATGATTGTTAAAACAAAACAAAAAAACACAAAACAGACACGACATGAGAAAACTCATGAATGATTCAGGAAATAATAA
>NW_023339984.1:17326864-17328548 GCF_004916995.1 Morone saxatilis | reverse complement strand
TTTATTGTTCAGTTTATCAGCTGTTCTGTCCTGTTATTGTTATGTGAATATGTCTCTTCACACCTCATTCAATGATGGTAAATGGTCCCTTGAGGACAAAGCAGCTAAAAACACATAGCTTTCAACAGTTGCTTTGTGAGCTGTTTTTTCCACTGCGGTTACCATCTGTTCTCTGACTGTATCTACTGTCTGTCTGTCTGTGGGAAACTAGAACTATAATGAGCAGTGAGTTCATCAGATAAAGAGCCTCGATAAGACTGAACTCTCACGCTACACAACCAAAACCAACACAGACTAAACTATCCAGAGAGGACGTTCGTCATAAGAAACATATTTCATGCCACATTCTTCATTTCACTCTCTATGTAAATAGCTGAGTTCAGTTTTAAAGCATGTGGCTTTCAATTAAGCTAATGATCACGACATTAGGTGATTCCATTATGTCATAAATAGTTTTTATGTGTATGTGTACTATTGAGAGCCGGTCAGACTGGTGTTTCCTCATAACACTCCTTGTTGGAAGTCGGCCACAGGGAGCTCCTGCCAACTATTTATCATCTACACTGATAAGAAAAAAAGTCTAAACATTCAGTGAGCAACTATGTGATAATGACTCACTGACACATATTATATTTATTTAGCGTTGATTTAGTATGACTCACACACAAAAACCCCTCTATGAAACCAGACCCTGTCCTTCAGAGGGTCTGCCCCTTTTTATCACTGTAAATACTATATACTCTATATACTGCTTTGAACAGTTACAGTAACTTAGCAATACGGGGGTCTCCGTTTGATTCATTTACTGTACAGACCACAGACGAGCTGGGAAATAGATCCACACTGAACGCTGACCAGCCATTAGAAATGTACGCAGTAAAAACCATTCAAATTCAATTCAAAAGCTTTATTTAAGCCTCCAGAATCACTGAGGTTTCCCTCATTCAAAGTGATGAAACATCCAAAGAGCTAAGAGAACAATGGTCAAAGCCTCAGTAAGAAGAAAATGCTGAATGTAGTATGTATGATTTAAATAAAAACACACAATATAGACAGAAAATTGTCCTAAAAATATCAGGAAAACTCAAAATCAGCTCAAAATTCATCCTAATATCTTGTTTTACTGCAGTTAGTGCATTCACTGTTTGGGTTCATTGTTCAGTTTGTTCTGTTATAATATGAAATATCCATGTCACTGTAACTGTAATACACTCTGGTGAAACTATGACTCATGTGAGCTCACAAAATAAACAGAAAATAAAACTATAAAATAATAAAGGGGGAATCCCCTCACTGTCTTGTGACTGTTTGAGTCATCATAATGCTGGAATCATCTTCCCCAATCAATCAATCAATCAATCAGATTAACTGAATCTGAGGCTTTTTAAAACCTTTTTTTTTATAGATTTCTATTTATATAGTTCATTTAGTTTTTTATCTCTTTTTTTAACTTGTCCTCTTGTTTATTCATTCATTTGTTAGTATTTATATGTTTTTTATGTATGTGTATGATTGTGTATACATTTGTTTATGTATATAGATGTTTATTTATATGTTTGTGAAGCACTTTGTTACGGAAGCATATTACATTCACTTCAAAACGTATTTTTATGGTTGGTTTTTCGGACTAATTTATTTCTGATTTTCTGAATATTTTTTCTTTTTTCTGTTTTTCGGACTAATT
>NW_023339984.1:17321037-17326839 GCF_004916995.1 Morone saxatilis | reverse complement strand
GAACACAACAGAAGCATTCATTCCTTTAATTGAGAAGCTCGATGTTAACTGAACATAACCAACTAACCGTGGCTTCGTTTCGTTCAGATCAAAGTTTGAACTTCTTGATCTGTTTTCAGACACTGGCAGAATAGTCCTGTCCTTTAAGTCATATAGCAGGCGTATTCATCATTTAGTCTGTGTTCGGCACTCTACCGCAGAACCGTGAGGCTCACGAAGTTTGAAGATGGGGCAATGCTACATGTGCGGCGCGAGTCACCATCGGTTTCATGTCCAATTCTTTCGTTCCAGTAATGCAATACGCTTCCATATTTGTAATGTGAGTCTGTATACGCGGCAATAAAGCTTTACCTCGACTCACCCCGATCACTGAATCGGCTCCTTGTTATCCCTCTTCATTAACCTGATTCGATCACTTATTTTACTTTATTGACCTTACTGACATTAAATTCTGTCCTGAGATAACTTCTGTTATGAATTGGCGCTACACAAATAAAATTGAATTGAATTGAATAGACTGATCAGCTTTTTATGTGCTTTGTCAGCCATACAGACAGGCCCATATCAAAGCCTAGGCTGTCCAACTGGATCGTGGACATAATTCAGCAGATGTATGTGGTCACGGCTACCATACCAACAAGATACTATTGTCTGAATGCAGCAGCCAGCTGTTGTGGGTTGGGTGTGATTCGTGATTTGAAATGTGACTCATTTGTAGTATGACTGTGGGCGATGTCTACTTTTACGCCAGTTGTCGTCTCCCTGATCAGTCTTGTCTCTTGTGGACTGACCTGAGGAGACCTTCTGCCTCTCAGGCTTGGCCTTTGCGTCTTGCGGGGCCTTGATAGGTATGTAAATAGTGTACATTTGTAAATTGTTTGTTTGTTGCACATTTGTGTTTTGGGCCTGTGGGCTGAGCCGTCTCCCCGTGCATATTAAATATGTAACAGATGGAGAGTCTTAAGACAATAGACAGTCTCTTCGCTCAGACAATCTGTCCAGCTTTTAGCCCGCTCGGAGACGCATTTTGATCAAACAGAGAGGAGCTGTCCACAGACACAATGAACACGACACACTGTGGTTGTTTGAAAATGGGATTTATTTGACTTTTACCCGCTGTGTTAACAATTAACAAAGTCAACATCAAATCAGAAATATTTGAAAATAATAATAGGGCAAACTCTTATTTTAAACACCTTGAATGTACTGTACTACCTCATAACATCAAGAATGTAACAGATGTAAAATATAAAATAAAGTACACTCAATGTAAAGAACACTAAAACACTAACATTTAATCCCACTGTGGATGATTTTATTCAGAGTTTAAACAGCATAACACTATAGATAAATAACTTAAGTTCAAGAAATATTTTAACATTCAAGATGATGGCAATTTAATTGATTTTTTCCCCCGCAATAAACAACAATGTCAACAATGACAATATACAAATGTGTATACATTCTGGTGTGGGCTAGGTGCCCTGCTCAAAGGCACTTTCACAGCTGATGTTCAGGGAGTGTAGAGCTCTTAAAGTTAAATTTAGTTTTTATAAAAACAGAAAAATCAGCTCTGAATGTGCCAGACAACCTCAGCTTGTATTCTGAATGTTTCTCACAGTCATAGTGAATGAACGAGTGGTGACCACAAATCAGTTATCATCCTAACTTACATAATATAAATTAAATTTCATCAAAAAACACAGACACTGCGTTCTGCTGAATCACAGTTTTATCACAGTTAAATGTGATTCAGATCAGTCTAAACAGGTGGGGATTAACTAACTCACATTTCCCCTTTACGTCTTGTAACATTGGTCCTTAAAATACAAAAATACCCCATATTCTTCTCATTCAGTCAGAGGTAAGACTGAGTTGTACAAATAAATAAAGTTTAACTAACTAACTAACTTAAAGCTAACTACTAATTTGTTTCAGACTGATTATTCACTAAATCAGGTTGCACAATACAACTTAGAGCATACAAGCAGAAATACAGTTTATGTCTCACAGTCAGTAGTCACTCTGATTATGCTAAGCTAACTGACGTTATTTACCAGTTTAAACAAATGTTATTGGCATAACGTCTCATAACTGGAGGTACGTTGCAGCATTTCCACCTGGAAGTTGGTCGGTGTAAATAACAATCTCTGTGGAGGAACTACTTTAGGAGGTGCAATCTGTTTGAATGTAGTCATGTGTAAAACAGCAGCTGCATCCGGTTCCTGCTTTGACCTATCAGAGGGCAACATGTGGTGTTGTTTTATTCAAATCCTTTGGACACAAATAATCTTCCTGATTAGCAGGAAGAGGAAGGTAGGACTGTTAAACAAGTTCTGCCAGATACAATGCCAGAATTAAACTTTAATTCTGTGTGATCGGGACAGGACGAGCTTTTCAGTCGCTTTGAGGTCCAAAGTGAAGTACGGTCTCCAGTTGCTGACTCAGAGAGCTGAAAATTAGTGATGAGGTGCAAAAATCACAAAAAACTGTAACTTCTCGCTGCCCACAAGATGATTTACAGTTTTTAAAGTCCAAACCAAAGGTTCCCAGAAGATCCTCCATCAGTTGGACTAGGAGTCCGTTTAAAGTCGACTTTTCTCCAACAGGGTCAACTTCCTCCAGGATCCAAGATCTGAAGGTCTCACTGCTGCTGATCAGCTGGTTCACTTGCAGCTGGACCTGCTGCCTGGTTTGAATCCCCTGAACTGATGAGACAGATCCAAGAAGAGGGAAACACTCTCACCTCCATTAACATCAACTACCAACGTGGCCTTGAGCAAGGCACCTAGACTGGAGATGGTTTGTTTGGGGCATCGTCATACTTCAGAAGCTGGAAGACAATGAACAGAAGTTTAATAATTAGTCAGCCGTCTCCTTAAAAAGTCTGATATGATTTACACAACAAGGATTTACACTCACTTTCTGTTGTTTCTTGTGTTTAAGTAAATATACACCGACTCCACCAACCAGGACCAGTAAGATGCAGACAACCACAGCGATCAGAGCGCCAGGATGGGAACGACCAGCTGATGTGAAGAAAACAAACAGAGAGAAAAGTTACAGTGACTGAAATAAACACAAAGTGTGATTCAGTTTCTGACAACACAGAAGATTATTCACCTTTAACGTTCGTCTCATTGTTTGGATCTGGAGTTTGGAGATCTCTGGGACCCAGCTGCGTCTCTGTTGTCGTTTGAACAGAGTTTGGTTCTGAAAAAGGATTTAAAACACAATATTAAAGAGAAACAACAATTATAGGACGACGGTCACATAAGTTGTTCACAAAATCATCGTTTAGTTTTGACCTTTGGACAGAAAATCCAAAGTTCTCGTCTTTGAATATTGAGACTGAGTCTCGGCCCTCCAAGACCCAAAGTTTGGGCCCCTGATGTAAACAACTGCACTCACCTACAACAAGTGTAACAACTGAGTCCTTCACTGGGCCCTTTAACTTCGGGATGAAACATCTGTATCTCCCTCCGTCCTCCAGCGTCACGTTCAGGATCTTGAGCGAGATGTCTCCACTCCTCAGGCCGTCCTCGGAGAGCTCCGTCCTCCCGACGTACGACCGGAGCTTCATGTCCGTGTCTTCCCGCCGATCCCTGTGAAGGTGCACATAGTCGACCCGACTGAGCCGATCTGAGGGGTCGGGCTTCAGGTCGGGCCTCGACCACTCCACCGTCAGCCGCTCCACGTTTAACGAAGGCTGCAGGCGGCACGGCAGGATGACGTCATCGCCCAGAACGGCGACGATTGGCTGAAGAGACCCGACCACACGAGGCTGACCTGGACAACAGAGAACATTTAAACCTTAAGATCTGAGTTATGACTAAAGTATAGTATAGTAAAAGTCACATTGCAATCATTTTGGTAAATACTGAGATTGTTGATTCACAGATCATTTTTGCATCATAATTTTAAGTATCTTTAGTCATTTTAATTAACATTGACTTCATTTTGTCATTTGTATTTGTACTGTGAAAACAAAATACAGAGTAAAAAGTTCTTAATCAGGAATGTTTGTGTAAAAACTGACACTAATTCAGTCAGTTTTTAAGCTGCTTCATCAAGAAGCTTTCTGAACTTACATAAGTAAGTTTGTGGTACCTAAAATGTTTGATGTGATGGGTTTCAATGAGTATTTTGAATTAAAATAACTTATTGCATTACAGTGTAGTAGTGTAACTAATTAATGTTGGTAGGGAGTAATCAGTAAAGTAATAACATTACTTTTAGTAATACATTTTGATGTTCTTCTCTCGGCTGGAACTAACCAACCGTCAAGCTCAGAGACACGTGGGCAGCATGTGGAGGCTTTAATGTGTGAACCATCTACTGTGACTCATAACTCTGATAGTGTGAGAAAATATCATATTGTGATTATTTTATTTGGTGATATTGTATCGACTCTCAACAATTCTGTATTGATTTTTGTGTTTAACCCCCCCAAAACACTCGCTATCAGTCAACATATTGATAAAGTTTCTCATTATTTTCAGACGTAAGTATTATTTGAGATACTAAGTCAATCTCTTGAAATATGTAGTCAATATTTTGAGATATTAAGTAATTATTTTTAAGATATTAAGTCATCATTTTTAAGATATTAAGTCAATCTTTTTGAGATATTAAGTCATTATTTTGATAAAGTTTCTCATTATAATGACTTACAGAATCTTTTTAAATCATATTGGCAGAAATAGGCTTCCATACATCTCATTTGAGTAAAACAAAGGAAGGAAATTTACTACTTAACAATAACTTATTAATTCTGTAACGTTAACACATATCACATCAATATTACCTGCAGTTCAAAAGTTACAACTATTCATGTAAGTGACCGAAACAATGAATGAATGAATGAATAACAGAAACATAGGAGCTCACCTTCACTGGAGGTCCAGACTGCAGAACTCAGACACACAATCAGAGTCCACAGAGACAAAGAGGACCCGACACTCCCGAAGTGAACCATAAAAGTACCCGACAGTACCATCAGTAACGTCCTTCAGTCACAGAGACCAGAGACCAGAGGTGGGTTGGTGGGTTGGTGAGGAGTTTTGATGTTGGTGACCACGCCCCCCCTAAGAGTGAACCAAAGAACACAGAGAAGGTTAAAAATTTCCCACACTTACAATCAATCAATCAATCGAAACTGTGACTAATCTGTGACAGAAAGGGAAATTATTTGTGGTTAAATGTTTGGCTGTTTACAGAAATCTAGTTTACATTGTAAACAATGTAATTGAACTACAAGTAAGTAATGCCTTACGTATATTTATATTTATGTACATATAATATTATTTCATTTTCTATCTATGTATGTATTATGTATTGTTAATATGACCTTGCTGAATTTGTTTATATTGTTTTTTTAAAGAAATCAATATTCCTACTAGAGACTGTTTTCTACTGTATTGTTATAAATACAGTTTAAAATGGCCATTTTGGGTATTTTACTGGTAAAGCCACAGTTTGAGATTTATTGGAAGATAAATATGTATTTATGTGGGCCGCTTTAAGGCGGCGTTAGAGACTGCATTCAATACGTCAGGTAGTGTAACGGAGAGTAAACAAAAGGACAGTTCACTTCCTCAATCGTGTCTGAACGGCGGCGGTCCGACGACAAACACATTGACGCATTCAGCTGACACAAACTCTTCATCGCAGGTTAGTGAATGAATGAATGTTTGCCGATTGTGTCTGTAGATCAGAAAGAATCACAACAGAGTCTCAGGCATGTTTTATATAAAGTTTTTACTGTGAAAAATATGATCCTTCCTTAAAACAGCCGTTTTT
>NW_023339984.1:17319990-17321028 GCF_004916995.1 Morone saxatilis | reverse complement strand
TTTGAATGGAGTTTGGTTTGACGGCGCGGAGCAGAGACTATGAATAATAATAATAACAGTTACAAAGGAATACAGTATTCTTACCTCAGAATGTAGATTCACTGCAGTCACACAGCTTCTGTCTGGGATTTGCACCAAACCAGACACTGTGTCTGGGAAACCCCCAGTGAAACCCACTCATGTGTCACCCAACATGTCTCTACAGCATCGGTTTCTTTTTTTAAAATGACATTAACAGTAATGTGAGGGGGGAAATTCCTGGAAACTGCAATCATCTCTTCCTAAGTAAAAAAAACGGGGGAAAATAACAACGTTAGATGTGTTAACCATTCTGTTTCGGCTCTCAGACCGTAGTCCGGGAACACAGGGGAGAGTTTCCTCCAGGCGAAGTTGACTCTAACTTCGGGGCTGAACCCCCTTCACTTTATCTGCGCAGTTGGCAACAACATCACACGGAGGCTCCACTTTGTCTTTGAGAAAGCACAGCCTTTATTCACCCACAACTGTGACATAAACTGTACAATCACTGCGACCAGTCTCTCGCTGTTGCTGCCATTCACCGTCGCACGTTGTTTCCACTCTGCCGCTCCCTCTCTCTTCTCGCTCTACACACCCCCCACACCACAACCACACTACCTATCACACAAACACACACACACACACAACACACACACACACACACACACACACACACCACCACAAGTTACGCACCTGCCACATGCGCACAGCTCTATCCCTTAAAGGAGCCCGCTACTCTTATAACAGATGGAATTTAATGTCAAGTAAGGTCAAAAAGTAAATAAGTGATCAATCGGTTATGGGAGGGATAACAAAGAGCCAATCAGTGGATGGGGTGAGTTCAGTAAAGCTTTATTTTATACAGACATCACCAGTTACAAGTATGGAGAGTGTATTGCATTCACTTGGAAAAGAAATTGGACATGAACCGATGGTGCTTCCTGCCCACAACATACATCCCCATCTCAACTATCTACCTCAGGTGTCCTGCGTAGAGTCGACACACTAATGATAATACCA
>NW_023339984.1:17316131-17319890 GCF_004916995.1 Morone saxatilis | reverse complement strand
ATTCTCTCATTCAAATACCATAAAGAAGTACAGTATGGTTAAATAAATGTTTCATCTAGATAATTAAGCAAAATCTCATCTTTTTTGATGTAATTAACATCCTTGTTGGATAATCTTTTTTTAATTCATGCAAGATTTTCCTCCTTTGGGTGTGCTCTGACCTCTTACACGCCCCTTCAAAAATAAAAAATGGTTTGGCAAGCTGAAATTACACATTAGACATCGTCGGTGCTTATGGGTGACGGTCGTTTCGTCTCCTAAAGATAACCAGAGGGTGAAGTGTGTGTGTGTGTGTGTTGAGTGTTTTTGGTGGTTCTGTGTTGTCATGACCTCATCATTGCATGCTTCTGAGACAGAAATCAATCCACAGCAGTAAGAAAAAATTCAGTTTTACTTCTCTTCGCTTTCCTCGTCCCTTACCATTTGGTTTATGACGAAGTTATAGGTGAATATGGCTCAGCGTAATGGAATGTAGTACCTACGAGTCCTCTGCTACCCCAAAAACAAACCTCCTCCTTCAAGAGTAATCGTCTCATTACAAGCTTGCCGCTGTAACAGTCTGTGTGCTTTGCCGGGGGTTTTATGGCCTCATCGAATCCTGAGGTGGCTTCTCTAAAGAGCCCGGCAGGGCAAGCATTCGTGGATGAAGTCGTCTCTATAGCGGTAGTCGTCAGCTCTCTAGACAACAGTTTAATATACGGTGATGCATTTGAATAAATCGAGGTTTTAAAATGTGCGACGTCGTACCTCCAGAGCAGTTGTTCCAACTGGGTCGGGGCCTCCACTAGGGGTCGCCAAAAGATTCACAAAGGGGGTCGCAGGGTCTTTTTGATTTAAAGGGTGTAAGAAAGTTTTAAAATTATACATTTTAGGCCTTAAACTCACCATTTTGTTCACTAACGGTAACTGTTTGAAGAAGTGTGTCACATTGTAGGATTTTATTGCTAATTATTAACCTTGATTGATTGATTGATTGATTGAGGTACAATTTCTTAAATTCAGCTCAATAAAGTGACAAAAATTAAATAAGCAAGTTTTTCAGTGGCTGATTTTATGTTAGTTTTAAGAATTCAGCTTAATAACAAAAAATGTGATTATATTTGAGAGTATTTGTTTGGTTTTTGTATGAATGAACAATGGAAGGGCATCAGAAAGAGGAGAACTGAAAGGAAGATGATTAAGTCTGTATGATGATATAAAAATATACATAATACAGACGGAGAATTGTATAAAAAGTTCCCTAAAACAGGAATTAATTCACTGTTTGGGTTCATTGTACAGTTTAAATATAATATTAAATATCCATAAAATAAATCACTGAGTCAGTTTATTAAATGATAGAAAAGGTCTCCTTCAACTGCATTAGTGATATATGACACCATTAATTGGAATTAACATTTTTTGGACATTCACATTAATTTCCACTGAATTAACTATTAAATATGATGATGTGACATTTGTTGAAGGTTCGTAATAAACAAATCACTGTAAATCAGAGAGATTATAATCAAACAAATCATATCCATCAGTCTGTGTTACAGACAAACAGCAGATTATTGATTTAAAAAGGTGATTTGTGGTTGTTATCGGCTCCCCGGAGGAAGTTTCCCCCAGAAGGCTGCGGTTTATAAAAACCACAGGAATGTGTTGCTTATTACAAAAAGCAGCTGATCAGTTATCTTCATCAGCTGTTGACAGGAATATTCCCTGAACCCTCCTCATCCTCCTCCTCAGTCATCAAACACACAGCCTGTGGATCGTGACTCCGGCGGCTGATGAATGGAGCTGGATGTAAATGGAGAAATAGTGCGAGCGTCTTTCACTCCGTCTCTTTCATATTAGAGATTTTATTCAATCTTCTTTCATCTCGTCTCTCTGGATCTTATTTTCCTTCCTCTCTATCCTCCAAGAATCTTCTGTCTCGCCTTTGTTTCACACTTTCTCCCACCACTGCGTGTAATGTGTAGTCCCTTATATATGTGTGTGTGTGTTACAGTAGTAGCAACTGACCTCTGTTATATAAAGCTCATCGTCACACCATCACACGAGTTAAAGCTACTGACGCCTGTTAACAGGATCATTTAGTTTAAACAAAGGTTTTCACAACCTGCACGGATCTGAAGAGCACTTATTTGGGGTTGTTGCAGCTTTTCTAAAAAAAAAACTGCGATGAATGTTTGCAATCTTTTTTACTAATTGTCAACAAACATTTTCGGGGTCACGAGAGGCTACATTTGTTCTAAAAACTACTTATAAGTAAACGTGTAAGTGTTTTATTTACCTCTTGGTACATTATTTATTAACATCTTTTTAATAAAATAACAGATCTATGGCAGCTAACATGGCGGGAAGGAACAGAGTTTGCCGATTTCACAGGGTTTGTTTTGGGATTGTTGCAGCCTAAAATGTTCACAGCAGCTTTGCTATAAAACTGCGATGAAAGTTGCGACATTTTTAGGTATTTTCTTGCAATAAAATTACAAGAAAATTAAGAAAATAGACCATAGACAAATTGTTTTGTATAGTTTGTTTAAAATCGAACAATAAAACTGCTCGTGGTTTGGTGACATTTTGTGCGTCGGGCTGCTATGATCGGTGAAAACATCGGGAAACTCACAACGATTGGTCAAATTAGCGGAATCTGATCGCAACATCGCAACTTCTCGGAGACACTGATTGAGTCCCAAAAGGGCAAAAACACGAGCAGATGATGATTAAGTAATCAAGTATTCAATCAATCAGCAGCAGGGGGAAGGTTAGCATCGGATAATAAAACAGAAAAAGGAAATAAAGACTTTTCACATGAGTTCAACATGATTTTATATACAATAAATAAAGGAAATACGGAGGCTCAGAGGGGTCAAAAGAACTGAAAAAGCCACAACTTGCAGGTCATTTAACGAGAGATTTAATAAAATATTAGTGACCATAAAACATTCGTCAGACTCACAATATTACTGTGTGACTCGGATTTAAAGACTTTTTAAATAAACTTTACGAGCTTTAATTGTCGCTAAATAGATTCACCAACTTTTAATAATTTATGACTCCTCGTAAAATATGATGATGAGGAAGTTGAGGTCACTAAAGCCACTATTTTAAAATGTTTGATGATATTTCTCTTCACTTTCTCACTTCTGCTTTCATTTCTCAAATCTTACTTCGTCTTTTCTTTCATCCTCTTCCTCTCTCTCTCTTCCTGTCTCTCTCTCTCTGTCTGTCTTGCTGTCTCTCTCTCTCTTTCTCTTCCTGTCTCTTTCTCTCTCTCTCTCCCTCTCTCTTCCTGTCTCTTTCTCTCTCTCAGTCTCCCTCTCTTCCTGTCTCTTTCTCTCTCTCTGTCTTTCTCTTCCTGTCTCTTTCTCTCTCATCAGTCTCCTCTTCTGTCTCTTTCTCTCCTCCCCTCCTCTTCCTCTCTCATCTCTCCCTCTTCTCCCTCCTCCTCTCTCTTCCTGTCTCTTTCCTCTCTCCAGTCTCTCTCTCCCCTCCCTCTCTCTCCTGTCCTTCTCTTCTCATCTCTCTCCATCTCCCTCCTCTCTCTCTGTCTCTTTCCCTCTCTCAGTTCTGCTCTCCCTTCCTGCTCTCTCCCCTCTCTTCTCTCCTCTCTCTTCCGTCCTCTTCCTCTCCTCAGTCTCCTCTCTCTGTCTCTCTCTCTCTCTCTTCTCTCTCTCTCTCATGTTTTATTCAGCCAGTGATCGAGGTTCCCGTTCCGCCCCCTGCTGGCAGCGGTGGCCATTCTTGTGTAAGGCGCTTGAACTTGCC
>NW_023339984.1:17315874-17316031 GCF_004916995.1 Morone saxatilis | reverse complement strand
ATTATTACAGCTGAGCCACGTCTTCACTATAACTTCATCATAACACAAACTGGAAGGGAGCGAGAAAGACGAAGAGAAAGTAAAATGATTTTATCTCTTCTGCTGTGGATTGATTTTCTTGTTCCAGAAGATGAATGATGATGGTCAGACACACACA
>NW_023339984.1:17315448-17315661 GCF_004916995.1 Morone saxatilis | reverse complement strand
AAACACTGAATGAAGCAGTTCCACCTTAAAAGCATTATGCTAACATACTTATTTTATCACGATATGCTGTTAAGTTTGGCAGCCTGTGTAACATCTGTCTGGTGTTTAACAATCAATCAAAGTTTTCCAATTATCCAATATATCAATATCAAAATATCGCTGACATCCAACACGAGTGGCTCCGCCCCCCCGACGTTTAAACCAACCAATGAG
>NW_023339984.1:17306692-17315395 GCF_004916995.1 Morone saxatilis | reverse complement strand
TCTTGATTGTCATTGATTGTTTTAAAAGGAGGATGTGAATTCCCTCAGTGCCCCCCCGACGGCTGCGGCAGCTACGTGACCAAAGGTAGAGAGGAGGTCAGAGGTCAAAGGTCAATAGATAAATCAGATGGATTCACCTGAGACCGCAGGTAGACGACCCAGGAAGGAACACACGGGTTGTCCCTTCATCCGTCTCTCCGTCACGTGCAATGCCCTCAAGGTCGATCAATTATTGAGTGAGCCAACCAGAGCACTGTGTGTGTGTGTGTGTGTGTGTGTGTGCGCGCGGGCATCACGCCAGCTTTCTCTTCACACGTGTGTGTGGTTGCCACGACAACACCGTCTCCCGAACTGGAGATGGGTTGTGCGCGTGTGTGTGTGTGTGTTAGAGGAAGAGAAGACCGACACGATTCAGATCCTTTCATCTTCATTTATCCAAACTGAACTAATATTGTGTTTTTGATCCGATTTATTAAAGAAAATAAATTAGATTTAATCGTTTTTTCCCGTCATTGATGAGTAAATGGATTTTAATTTGAGACACGAGTTGAATTTATCAGCTTTAACTTCCCGTTAACCTCCCTCTCACCCTTTTTATCTCCCTGCTTCTGCTTCTCTTTTGTCTCTTTAATCTCAAATAAAAGCCTCAAAAAATGTGGAGCAGGGGTGGAAATTATCTGCACTGTTAATAGCTGGTGTGATCATGTCAGTATAATGCTTCTACACCAATAATCTCATCATTACGACAGCGGAGTCGGGCTGTACGCTCCACTCACGAGATGCTGCACTTACGATGGTGAACTTCGGCTTTCTAACGTGGTCGAGGTCGATGATCGGCGCTGAAAACAGTGACTGACTCAGTCATGTCAGTTAGAGCTATCTAAAGGCTGTAGCATTAAAACCTTTGAGTGTACTGAGTTTAACAAAGACACGTTTTTAATCACCTGTGAATTCGCTCAGAGCTCACAAAGAGGAACAACTAACACGATTAAAGGCTACTAAATGTTTTTAAAGTAATTAAACGCTCAGAAAGACTGTAAACACAGCCAGGATCCACAAGTTACTGTTGTTTACCTCAGTATATCCTGTTAAATATCCTGTTGATTGCATTATGAGCATTTAAATGTCAGCAAACACGTTGGGATGCTACTGAAATTGGCAACATATGGACGATACCTTTGTTGTTGTTGTTGTTGTTGTTGTTGCTGTTGTTGTGGGATAAGCTGATACACAATGTCTTTTTTCAACTGTTTGCTGGATTAAGTTTTTGAACGAGGAAACTGAAGTCAGACCGCAGTAACCAAATATTATGATATAACTTCTAACGTGGGACAAAGAGAACTCTTAAAACCAGCGGTGGCATTAGTGCTGAGACTGGAAGCTGCTGTCTGCTGGTCCGGTATCCCCGACTAGTGGAGCTTGGCTGCATAAAGACAGTTAACCAGCGTACGTTCATAAAATACGATAGTTAGTTTATCATTTCTGGTGTGGACTAGTTGACTAATCCATTGCTGTCAAGCTCAACACCTGCAAATGTTTCAAAATAAAAGCCTGTTTGTTTGGGGTTTTTTGGGGTCTTTACTAAACAAACATTGTGGACCAGGGAATCTCTGCAGTACTTCATTATAATGCTGTTTGCAGCTTCCTGCAATTTATGATTTCAATAATAGTGTGATTAATTTACGTTTATTGATCCACGTAAGGGGAATTTATTCTCTGCATTAACCCATTGTAAAAGGTTTTTTAAAGTTTCTGTCCTCTTCTCCGGAACGGTTGAAAAACTCCTAGTTCATATATTCTAAGCGTTTTGAACACTAAAACTGTTCTGAGCGTGTGTGTAGCAGCTATAATTTAACACCATCTTCGTTTAGCGTGTTAGCTGCTAAAATTATCTGTTTTACATGTGTTTGGTAATTTTATGCTACTGATGTTTTTTTGTGGCTTTTCAGGTATTGAAATTTAGAAAAAACATCTTTAACTCAGAGTGAGATGTGTGGTTTGTTTTTCTAAAGTAGAACAGTCGTCGATAATGTCTCATTTGTTTACAGTGGTTAGACGAAGGTGTCACGAAGCTGTGTGAAAAACTAAAAGTTTCTCTCTGTTTCTTCTCCACTCTCTGCTGCGTATTGATCCATTTGTATTCATAAACACGAGCAGTTATGGATCTGTGGCGCTCGTTGCTCGTTGCGTATAGACCAGCCATCGATCAGGAATTGATTTGTGCATTAACATGAATCCCAGAGGAGGATCTGAAGGGCTGAGAAGAAATGAAAAAGGTGACTCAGTTTCCTGCTCGCTGGCTTTTGGTTACAGATTAATCTTCTGAATTTGTTTTGCAAACATTATCTTCTTCTTCTGAGCAGCTTCAAGTCCGATTACAGTCAGTTCCTACATCAGTGTGATTCCTTTACTGAATATATTAATCACTAAAAACATCAGCTTGTGTTCTTATAAGGGCTGTGTCTTTGTATACTCTTTGAAAAAAACTGTCATATTCAGGCAGCTGCGGCGCCAAAAAATACCTTAAAATAACAGAAATTAACTGACTTGTAAAAATACAGTAATTTTCTATAATTAAAATAAAATTTTTAGCTTTAATTTGACATTAAATCTTCTAAACCAAAATAATTTTTGGGGCTTTTTAAGGTTTGATTAAATATATTTAAACATGTAAAAACAATGAAATTATTACAAATAATCAGGGTTAAATTTACAGAAAAGTGCAGAAAAGTTATTATTTCCAAAGTTATAAAACTGTAATGAAAGTCATTATCTGTGGAAATACAGTAGATAAAAACTGTATTGTGACAGTTTAACAATGCTTCTACACTGATAAGAAAACATTTATTCAATGTTTTTGTTGTGAAAACGTCCATAATTATACAAGATTAACAAACAAATCCATGTAAAAAAACTTACAAAACAATTTGTGAATTTTCACTAATTAACTGTAATTTTTACTAAACAAACAGTAATTTATGATTATTTACAGTTATTTTATATGTGTTATATGTAAATTCACAGACCATTTTTTACAGGAAAAATCCTGTAAATTGAACAGATTTTTAATGTTTTTTACAGCCAACCGAACTGCAACTTTTTCCTTCTTCCTTCTGTTGTTGTAGTTAATAATGCATGAGTGCCGCTGAGGTGTTTGTGTTGTCTCGCAGCTGCTGCACTGCAGCTGGTCCGAGGCTTCCCGCTGGAGTCCGACTGCGGCTTACTGAGAATTAAGATGCGTCTGCAGAGCGCTGAAACCTGCAGGAATTATAATGCAACACATGAAGCTGTTTACACCCAGAGATCTTCACACTCGTCCTCCACTCCTGTTGTTTTTCTCTTCTCCATTCGTCTTATCCTCGACTCTTCCTCTCTCCCTCGGTCCAACCGTGTTCTGCCTCCTCCTCGTCCTCCTCTCCATCAATCTCCCGGTCCGATCTGTGCTGTCCCGTCTGGCTCAGAGATACTTCAGATCAATCACGTCTGTCTGTTTGATCCACTCAGAGGCGGCGCAGATACTAATCGCAGCTTGGAGAGGTTTCACAATCAGATTTCGGGAACTTGTCTGATTAGTTTAGACGGCAGAAACAAACAGTTGATGTCCTCAGAGCCCTTCGAGGTTGTGATCTCCGCCTCCCCCGAGCACCCTCGTTGCCCTTCGGTGTTAAACAGATCACCTGATTGGAATCGATTCGGGCCTCCGATCCAAAACGCACTCTCTGTCTCTCTCCAAGCTTTGTTGTTTCAAAAAGCAGCTGACGCTGATGCTGTTTATCTCGCATCTGTTTCATTAATGTCTCGTTCTTTTTCTCTCCGTCTCACTCGCTTAATCTTTTTATTCTGCTTCCTAGTTTTGTTAAACCAACAGAGATTTATCATCACCCAACTCGGGGCGCGTCTTCCACGTCAATGTTTAGGTTTTCTGAATCGTTAATGTTTTAGTTTAGCCTCACAAAACGACCGGCAGACACTTAGAGATGAGCTGGCCGCAACTTCTTCACAAATTTGACCGATCATTGTAGTTTCCTAGTGAGTCAGACATCACCGAACTCACTTCTAGTTGTGAAGATGGAGACGTGTGCAATGTGTTCCCCTCCAGACAGTGTGATTTTATCTAACAGGCCAACGATTTTGAATTAATTATGCAAGAAAAAGCAACCATTTGTGGTATTTTCACTTACTTTTCACTTACATTGGGATACGCATTGCAAGTTTTAGAAAAGCTGTCGTGAAATCAAAAATTTTTTGGTCAAAACTATCCACAGAAAGTCTGTGAAATCCCGGAGGGAATGCCAAACTCGGTCCCTTTCTGCTTTCTCAGCTGCCTTTAGGGCAAAAGCAGAGGACATGCAGCAAAACTGTGCAATAACAGACAATAATATACCAATATAAGGGTTATGGGGTAAATACAAAATATACATTGAGAGTCTTTAAGGTTTTTGGGGGTTTGCGGAGTGATAAATGTGTCATTGCTTCTCTTGAGCCCGAACAGGTTTATTGACAAATTTGCATATTGAGTTTTATTCTTCATATTCTTCCTCATCTTCCAGAAAAATAACCTTTTTATCTGTGTTTTTATTTCTCCTCTGACTTCTTTTTATTTCATTTTGTCTCTCTCTGTCTCTGTAAATGTACTTTTATCTCTTCAAGCTGATGATTTGTAGCTCCACACGTCATAAAATATCAGGAAACTATCACTGTCTTCTCTGTTTTGGCTCCCAGTCTTTCACTCTGATTTACTGCTGGACTAAACCTCTCTCTCTCTCTCTCTGGTAATTAAATTGCTTCTGCGTCTCGTATTTTCTCTCTGACTACTAACCCGTGAGGAGTCGAATTGTAATTCCTCAAAGGTACAAAGCTGGAAGTGAAAATAGATATTCGGGTCCGTCGTCGTGTCTCTCGGGTCGGCGAAAGCTTGCATAATTTTTCCTGAACATTCGGCAAATCCTCTGCATCTGGTGATATAACCTGGCTCAAAGACAAATGTTTGACACTTTCAGGTTTTAAAACACCACAAAGCCCAGTTCAGGTGGTTATCAGAGATCCGGATTCACGTTAAAGCTGCACTGGACATCATGGACATTGAGTGTCACATGATCATCTGCAGCGCTGTAGATCCTCCCTGTTCGTCTTAATGAAATTCAGCTCCACACAGAAGCTGATGAAACTGAAAGCAACGGCAGCAACACTGACAGCTGAACCGCTCCACCTCCTTCCCACAATGTGACAATGCTGCTTTCAAACACCGAAAATAAAAAGTTAAGAGGAGGAATGGATGGATGGAAACACAGTGACAGTATGCTGCAGCATTAAGAGGAGAAGAACAACCCCTTCCTATTACTCTTTACATTAATTGAAATAGTTTTTAAGGGCTAATGTTGGACTTGGGCTGCTGATGCTGCAGTTTTTCTGTTTCCTCCTGTTTCTGAGGGCACATGAATGCACCACAGTAGAAATGATTAACCCCAAGCTCAAAAAGTCTAACTTACTTTCCCGCTTAGACTTTTGACTTCTGGGATAATTTTGCTGCAATACCGCGACTGGCCACTAGGTTGGAACAAGTTGGAATCAGGTTGAGCGCCGCTGCTGTATATAGTTCTATTATATATTTATGCTTTTATGAACAACAGGGGCAGAAACTACATCAAAACAATTGCAAGTTGTTTTATGACGTGGCGAGGCAGCGTGGGATCATGGGAGCTGCTGCTAACGTTAGCTCATGCTTGTTTCTCTGATACTTCAAGATCAGACGTCTGTCCAGCTTCAAATCTAGATGTTAAAAGCACAAGATCGTAAACAATGTGATGGTTAAAATGTGCTTCAGACTGGATAACAGTCAATGTATGACTAGCTTCTGACAGACAACCACAAAGGGGATATGACGCCACTGAACTCCAACTTTAAGAAACTTTTTAAACTTATTTCCTTTCTGCTTTTTTATGCCACTAAAACATTTTTCAAAAGCCAAAATCAGCAGAGGTTCTTAAATAATAAATGGAATAATAAAGATTTTCCTCCTAAAACAGACATATAACAGTTTTTGGATAAATAGCCCGAGCTGGCCATCAATCCAGCCTTTTATCCCTCTCCGGTCCGAGATGGCGTTGGAGTGTTTTGGCAGCCGTTCAGACTGATAGATGAACCGAGCTCTCCTCCCCGGTTCCTATTTCTCCTCCCGATAGGCTAATTCTCCCTCGCACAGGATTAATGTCGGCTGCAGAGGAGGCATATCTCCTCCATCTGCTGACAGGGCTCTCTGACCTCTGACCTTTTGATCCCCTCGCTGTCAGACACTAGTAACTTTTAACTTTTAATTAAGCTTATTTTTCTGTAGAAAGTGGCTGGGAATGACTCAGCAAAGATCAGATGAATAAATAAAATATGTGGCCTGAATATGAAGCGATGTTAAAGAGACTTTGAGACGTGTGAAGGATCGAGGACGAGCGAGCGTGAGATGAAGAGACGAAGGAGGTCGGAGAGAATATAGCCGACGAAGTGGGAGTCGTAAAAACAAAAAGAGAGAAAGTGATGAAGTGTGGAGGAGGAGAGAGATGTGGAGCAGATGGGGTTCGTTGATGCGTGTGGTCTGAAAGGTGGTTCGCTCTACCTTCTGTGTCTGCGGGTTGGTGGGTGTGAGAGGGTTTACGCTGTCAGCACCCAAGGGTCCATTCTGAGTTTTCGCTCTCTCTCTTCGTTATTACTGCCACCGAAAAGAAGTGCTGAACTTTTACTTTTGTGGCTTTTGTGAGAAAAAGAAACCGACACAGGAAACAGGAAGCGTGTGCAGTTTTGTGGAGGAATGACTCGACTTCTCACTTGATTTCTGGTTTCAGTCTCTAGTTTCAGTCTTCTTCCATACAGCATGATGTTCAGTAAACGATGGTCCCATTTAGAGTAAATGCGTTGTTAAAAACTGGTATCGCTAACCTGGCTAAAGGTTTTCCAAATTGTTGTACTTGAATGCACCATTAGCCTAAAGTTAACGAGGACACTGGTATCTGCCACATAATTGGCCATAATAATAAGTTCAGAACTTATAATCGTCAGGTTTTTAAGTTTTCTTCAGTTTTAAAGAAATTCAGTGATAGTTGTCTGTGCATAAACTTATTTTATTATTTTAAATCTTTTCATCTTTTGCTCAAATTAACAATATAAATACACATTCTTATAGTCACAAAGAACAAAATATCACAGTTTAAAGTGTTTTCTTTCATCTGTGAAGTTTATTTCTGTAGCCCCTCTGTGGACCTGACCCGCTGTGAGGTGAAATAAACGCCGGCGCCGCTCCTGAAGGTTAAAATCTGGTCCGACAGAATTAAACTGACGTCAGATAAATGCAGAAGAACAGCAGAAGATACGAATTGTGCTGAGAGAGACGGAGTTATGTAACAGTGTGTCAGTACACCTCTCTGCAACCAGACTCAGTGTTCCTTACAGACTAGTTACTGTGCGTGTGTGTGTGTGTGTTTGGTTCTTGGAAACATGAGAGGACCCAGTCAGATCACTGTCTCCATAGCAACTGCATCTTCCTCCTCATCTGTCTGTCCTTCTCACGTTCTTCCTGCTGTCTTTTTTTGTATTGTTTTTACATTTTATAATGCACTTTTATTTTGTCCTCACCCTTCTCTCTCTCTCTCTCCTCTCTCTCTCATCTCTCTCTCTCTCTCTCTCTCTCTCTCTCTCTCTCTCTCTCTCTCTCACACACACACACACACACACCACACACACACAACACACCACACACCACACACACACAACACACACAACACACACTTCATCCTCTGTAACACACACATACACACACACACACAGGTGCTCAGGTGTGTAAGCCGTTACATAAACACACCACACCAGGTTTTACCTTTATGTTTGCATGGTTTGTCAGTTTGATGATAGAAGACATGTGACATCTTGCTTCACTCACACACACACACACAGACACACACACACTCTCACCACCACACACAGCATTAGAAGCGTCAACAGCTGCGTGTTATTTTGATTCAAGCGGTTTTATAATGAGCTTCCATGTGTGGCAAGTAAGAAGTATTCAGCGTCCTTTAGTAAATGTACCAATACGTTAATGTAAGAAATAACCCTTTACAGTATAGTGAAAGTCCTGCTTTCCAAAACCCTAAATACTATTATTCATATATATATTATTATTATATTATTATATATTATTATTATATAAATGCTACATAAAGTACAAAGATTTGCAGGTGAGTTGTTTTATCAGGTTACTTATTTAAACCTGCAATGACGGCTCCTTTAACCCTCCTAATCCGCCCCCTGGTGGCTGACTGCAGTACAGGGTAGCAGATGGGACAAACTTAAGTCAAATAAAGGTTTTATTGACGTTTTCTGTCACTTTAAGTCGTTCTTATAATGCTGATTGTTTGTTAGAGTGCTATTTTTTCTAATCAGTTGGGTTTTAATTAGCTGTCATGGTTGAGCCCGGCTCGTGATTAAGTTAGCCGAGGCGTAAGGGTGCAGACTCCGAGTGTGCAAGAGTTTGGCTTCATTTTTGTACAGTGGGAGGAAATGTCTCTTAATATGAATCTGAAGGGTCGTGAGATGATTAATGAGAGCGAAGAAAAAGCAGCTTTTTATGGCTGTTTCCGTGGAAAATAAGGTATTTGTATTATTAAATGCTGTTATGTTAATTTACTTCACTGTAAAACCAGATGAGTTAGTTCAACT
>NW_023339984.1:17293107-17306566 GCF_004916995.1 Morone saxatilis | reverse complement strand
TTATTATTATTATTATAATTATCAGCGTTTATGTTCTTGATGCGGCTACTTTTCCTGTTTTCTCCCTCTGCAGTCGTCTCCTGTCAGCGCTGTATGTCCAAGCTGAATACATTTATATATATCGGTATTTGCTGCATGAGTAAGTGTGTGTGTGTATGTGTGTGTGTGTGTGTGTGTGTGGCCCACTAATGCGTGGGTGTCTGATGTGAGTCACGATTGTGGAAAATCCCACTCTCCTCCCTCCCTCCCTCACTGCAACCTGAGGCGATTAGAAAGCGAGAGGTGTCACTCTGCAGCACTTTCTGGGATCACGATGACACAGACACGTACCCGAGGTTGGGAAGTCTGAATGCGATCAATCAATCAAAGGCTACGATATTGATGAGTCTGCTCTCCTGGGACGACTTTATTTGCCCGGCTGTGTCTCGTTTGTAGAGACGAACCTGTTTACATACCCAAAAGCTTGTTAGCTCACGGAGGTCTAGAGAAGATCTTTGGATAACTCTTTTGTCATTTTAACCCTTTAAGATCACATCTTAAGTTATATTGTCCCCAATATTTAACAATTTATGCCAAAAACATTCATAAAAACTAAATTTCTTTGTATTTTTATATCAAAATCCAATCGTTGTGTCTTCCTGTAAAACTAAATTGACGTGGCTTACGGTCAGCATGAACTAACTGATTGCCAACGCAATAATATCCTGACATTCACCTTCAATCAATCTTCGACTTTTAGCGACACAGAGCAGAGATTCATTAGTTAGCTAGCTAGCTTGTGCAGCTAATGTTAGCTGACTTACAGGAGCCAAAATCGCCCAAAAACACGTCTGTACTTTATTACCTGTCCTCAGTCCGCATCAGATGCTGCATTCAGTTCCCGTCTGGACCTGCTGTTCACGGGGAACTCGTAACACACATTCAGCACTAATGGCTACCACCGGCTCCCTAACTGTTTAACAGGAAATACGTAAATATGCGGACACAAACAGCTCTTTCATGTGGACTTCAAATGGCTGAGTTTGCCAGATCTGTGGTTATTTCTTACACAACCACTTTTCCATTATGTCATTTTCTGGTTTTCATACTTCTCTAAGCAACAGCAGCTTTGTGTGTGAAATGTGAAGGATCATACTGTAATTGTAGAAGGATGAAGAGGCTGTCGAGGGATTAAATCTGCTCGTTGAATGAATTGAGTGTCATCGACTCACTTCATTACATTATAATGGCTTGAACAATAACACAGAGGTTAGAACTCAAACATTCCTTGTTTTCATCTAATGTTGGATTATTCATTTTGTCGTCTAACGAGGTTAATGTCGTAACGCTATCACTGTCTACCTCTCTCTTTCCTACGTTTTCTTTTTTCTCCACACTCACTTTTCTCTCAACGCGTGAAACTCTCAGTTTTCCTCTCCCATTAAGACTTTGAAAGCCAGTCCTTTCTTCTTCCAGCGTTGATTTAAGACATTGATGTCATTTTAGGACAGAAAATTCTAACCCTCTCTTTTCTCTCTTACTTTGTGTTTCCTGTTACAGAAAGTCAGTGAGAAGGTTGGCGGGGCAGAAGGAACCAAACTAGATGATGACTTCAAAGAAATGGAAAAGGTAATGTATTCAGGCAAAATACACAAACTAATTCTAATTAGAAATCAAACCACAGCAGCACATATTGAGACATCAAAACATAAAAGTTAAAATATATTTTGATACATTGACAAACCGTACTTTAGTTTATTCCCCTTTCTACACAATTGTTACATTTTTATTTAAGAAAATGTGAATGTTTTGTGTTTTATTCTGTCTTAAAGACCCTGAAAACATACGTTCACAATCAGTTTCTTACTCTGAGTGATGAAGTCCTCTATGAACGCACTATTTTTGGCCAAAGTTAGAACAGTTTGTTATTTCACATGAAAGATTGTGAACCAATCAGGATTCAGCAACATTTTGATGAGAATATGATGATAGTCAGAGGGTTGTATGGTCACTGTCAAGGAAATCTGATTAAACCAAACTGACACAGTCCTGATAAAGCATTAAAATTGTAATAAATATATACGATTTATACGATTTTTCTAAACTAGCTTATTCAATAACCCATATTTGATGTTATATTGTCAGTACAGTCAGTAACATAGAAGATTGAAAGGTATGTATGAAACCTCATTTTGATCCACTCCTGTTAATACAAACTGAACACTTCTGTATCCATTTCAAATTAAAAGCCCTCTAGTGTTTCAGTGGGCCCTTTTTTAAATTCATTTCTTAATAAGGCTTTTATTGTGAAAAATTTGCAGGAACGTGTTGTGGAAAACTCACTGATTTGGAACTCCTCTCTCGCTTTCATTATGTTCCTGTATTTTCGATCTGGCATTTGGCCTAATATCAAACTGACATGACCATTTTTACATCAACCCTTTTAGATAAAAAGCTAGCTAAGCTAAGCTAATCGGCTGCTGCCTGTAGCTTTATATTTAACACACAGACGAGAGTGGTATCAAATTGAACATCTAACTCTAAGAAAGCAAATAAATGTATTTCCCAAAATGCATTTGCAAACTGCCTCATTCCTATCTATGAATGCACATTAACATAGAGATTTATTCATCATTAAGTAGGTTTATGTTGCTTTTCTCCCACAATTTTTTTCTGATTCGTTTCCCTCTGCAGAAGGTGGACGTCACCAGCAGAGCAGTGTTGGACATCATGACCAAAACTACAGAATACCTACAACCCAATCCAGGTATAAAACACACAGTTAAACTGCACCCAACCCCCTCAACATATAGCTTAAAACAACATCAGTCACTCATTATCTGTTCCACAGCGTCCAGAGCCAAGCTGACTATGATCAACACCATGTCAAAGATCCGAGGGCAGGAAAAGGGACCTGGGTACCCGCAGGCTGAGACCGTCCTGGGCGATGCCATGTTGAAGTTCGGACGGGAGTTAGGGGAGGAGTCCACCTTCGGTAAGTGGGAATGTACACATAACGTAAAACTTCAGTTAAAAGCAGGGTCCCAATTAGAGGCTGGTCTCCTTTACTAGCCTGGTGTGGCTACATGTATTGACGAATGAAGGCCTGATATGAAGTTCTGCTTGAATTGCCTAAATATAAATGTTTAAACTTGTCAATATGGCAATGCTATACATCAGTTTGATTCTCCACAATTCAATTGTTGAGCTCATTTTATGGAAACCATGAGCATCAAATTATCAAATTATCAAATTAATGATTTGTAATTGATATGTTATTGGATACAAGTAATGTTCATACTGCTTCAAATAAACAATTTGATAGTATTAATTTAGGTTTTGTGGTATTAATGGTGCTGAGAGTTGTGAAGTGTTTTTCCCCGTTTTTATTTCAATCATACTCTCAATGTTACGTTACATAGAAACACTAGCATTTTCAGACGACTTAGAATACGACAATACCTGTGAGCTAGCCAAGCGAAGCATTAGAAGTACTCTGAATCTCCTCCCACTTCACAGCTCTACTGATTGAGTCAAACCTCAGTGGACGGAGTCATGTTATGTAAGATCAATGAATGTTATTCATTTTAAAATGTAGCTCTTTTGTCTTCTTCTTAACTGTTCCTACTAACAGCTGCAGAAACTTGATAAGGTAATCTCAGTTTACTTGTTAGCTTGCTAACCCTCAAAATTTAAGCTAACCATACAGCCAACAGGTGAAACGGCTAACCTGCAACATCATCACCTCCATAGTCCAAAAAACAAAACAAAAATCACCATTATTAATGCTTCTACATGTATTTGGAATCACTTTTTAGCATTTTTCAGCTAACTTCTAATATTTGCTTTGGACAATTGATATCAACAGCGACAGATGATGGCTAAATTATTATTTGGTGAAAACTTGGGAACATTTTTATAACAAATTATTTCCCCACATGCCCACACACGTCTATCACAGTGTCGTCTTTGATATTTTAACCTCAAAATTCAAAATGTTCAAATCCTAAACAGAACATGGATATGAGTAATGAATATATATTTTATGTGGCTGTGCAGTTACACAGTTTTACATTGTAGTCACTGACATACTGTTGAAACTTTTGTAACTTAACCATGAAAACAGAAACTTTTCAGCTGCATTTATCCAAGTCAATGTCCAGACGTTTTTGACCTACAAATGACCAAATCAAGGCTCACTGGTTGTCCAAACATTTAGATATTTGCATTTGGGTGGACTGTAGAAGAACACATTCAATTAAATTTCAGTTCATTTTAACAAAAGCCAGTCCCTCCAGGCTCTCGCGTTGCTGCCTAAAATGCCTGATTTCACAACAGCTTTTCTAAAACATTGCATTGCATGTTGTGATGATTTTAGGCAGAAAGAGAAAATTGCAAAAGAAATTGTTGCAATTGTTTTGTATAATTCATTCAAACTCAAAGCCAACTTATTCCATTGAAAATTAAATCGTTTGAATAAGAATAAGTTGTAGAAATGTTACTTACCACTCACCACAGTAATGGCACACAGGATAAAAGGCAGTGGCGGAAAGCAGCGGAAGTACTGAACATAAGTACAAGTAAGTAGAACACATATTTTCCACCACCACTGTTAAAAGACTTCTTGAATAGAGATTCAGTGCACCAAGGTCAAATCGTGTTTTCAGACATTTATACAAGGCTTTCTGTGAGACTTGTGAGTCACCGGGAAAAAAAGCAATTAACTACAAAACCTCTAGAAAAGGACAGAGGATGTCAAAATGAATTACAGTTTGCAGTACAGGTACACCAACACACACTAAACACACTCTGATCACTGGCTTTATTAAACATCTATAACAATACAATCTCCTTGGCTTTCTTACAATTAATTTATTCATCCTCTCTCCATGTTTTCTTGCTCTGAACCCTTGCTCCTCTCTCTCTCTATCTACACTTGATCACTTCCTTCCAGGTTTGGCGCTGATCGACGCCAGCGAGGCGATGAAGGAGCTCGGGGAGGTGAAGGACGCTCTCGACATGGAGGTCAAACAGAACTTCATCGACCCGCTGCAGAACCTCCACGATAAAGACCTAAAAGAGATACAGGTGAGTAAAACGCCTGTTAATGGTTAGATTGCTATCGAATAGTTGCAACAGCTGCTCACCGCTTTGTCCCTCCACTGCAGCACCATTTGAAGAAGATGGAGGGCCGGCGTCTGGACTTCGACTACAAGAAGAAGCGTCAGGGGAAAGTCCAGGACGACGAAATCAAACAGGCGCTGGAGAAGTTCGACGAGAGCAAAGAGATCGCAGAGCAGAGCATGTTTAACCTGCTGGAGAGCGATGTGAGGACCGTCTCTCTGTTTATTTTCCTCATGAGTTAATCTACCTACTATTATCTCGACTGATTTCGACTTGTTTGGTCTATACAGCATCAAAAAACACCACAATTTCAGTCATCAAAAGTCTTGTTTTGTCTGACAAGACAAAAACGAAGATATTAAATTCACTACAACCTAAGATGAAAAGAAAAAGCAAATTCTTCATTGGGGAAGCTGGAATCATCAAGTGTCAATGACAATTACTCAATTATCAAAATAGTTGACGATTGATCGGCTAATACATTAGTGGAGTAGGCACTGCAACTGAAGTCTGCATTAATAGAAATACAATTATTTTATATCAGTTGAATTTGTTAAAGTAGTTTTTCTGTGTTGGAAGAACAATAAATGTCTCCCTCCACCATCAAGATTAACGATGGTGGAAATTTACAGAAAACAGAGTTAAATAATCTAAAAACACTGAAAAGACATGAAATAACAAGTCAGGAAACTCTTTAGATAAAGCCCTCAGCGAAACTGCAGAAACATAATTTTTAAACCACAATGAGTAAGTATTTTAAAAACGAACAAAACATAACAATACAGCTTCAAAGGGCACAAACATAATCAAATGTTCAACATGTCTATTGTTAATGTTGACGTGGTTTTTCTGTTGCTATAGTGACACTCAGTTTTCGACAGGATCCCAGTGTGTTCAAAACTGCAGTGGAAAAACAAAGGGCAGCAATCCTGTGCCGTGCTGTGCCAAGCCAGACTCAGGCCCAGCATGGGTACAGGACAGGGTTCGTGCAGTGTAAAAACCATGTGTGTGTATATGTGTGTGTGTGTTGTAGATAGAGCAGGTTAGCCAGCTGGCAGCGCTGGTTCAAGCTCAGTTGGAATACCACAGCCGCTCTGCTGAAATCCTGCAACAGCTCTCCAGCAAGATGGAGGAGAGGTATTGATCTATCTGTCTGCCAAAAATAAACCAACTGAAATAGATTAGTGTGGTTAGACAACCCTTTCTTTTATAACTGTGTCTGGCCTTTGTCCAGGATAAAAGAAGTGTCCAGTAAACCGAGGAAGGAGTACACTCCTAAACCCAGAATGACCCTGGAGCTGCTGCCCCCCAGCGAGAGCCACAACGGAGGGATACACTCTGCCAAATCGCCCGGAAGATCACCAGGTAGAGAAGTGCATTCTGGGTTGTTGAATGAGTGTCCCGACCCAGCAGACGTGGGCCGCCAGCAATAGAAACAATTGCAGTTCCCCAATTTATTCAGTGCAGTGTGTCATAATGGAAGTCAAACAAAGCAGCATCTGGGACGCCTCTTGAGGTCCCGACAAAAAGACCAGTATGTCTGAATGTTTCCTGCCAAACAGCAACTTGTTGTTGGTGCTATCAGGGGGAACAGTGACTGCCATGTTTCTTGGCCAAGTCACGGCAAGAATTTAGGACTCTAATATGAAACATATCTTGTAGTCTGATCCCAGCATTACGTGCATTATTGTGGAAATAAATGCCACAAGGCACACTGAAAAAGGCAGATCTTTACTGTATATGTGTCTGATCAGAATTGTATAAGGATTTGAGGAGACCTTGTGGAATATCATGGCACATTTTGTCCATTGGGTCTTAAAAAGTTTAATATCCAATCATTTGGATTTTAGGCTGTCAAATGTCTTAAATATGTTTTTTCCAGTCTTACTTTTAAATGTGTTTTTGGGATTGTATTGATCATGCTGCAAGAATAGAAAACAAAACCGACATGGAACTAATACAGATTTTCGTTCATATCCTTTGTATTTGTTTTGCCAGTATGGAGATAAAATAGGTCTTAAATTGCATTCAGAATGGTTTTCAATAGTCCTTCATTTAACCCTGATTTAAGAGCACATTGATCGTCATAGACTTATTGTGGTTTCAGACCAAACGCACAAAAGCAAATGGTTTGCAAAATGAAAAGCGGCACATAATCCTATAAATTAGCTAACTAAAGGCCACAACAGAATGGAAACAGTCATTATATAGTATTTACTTTCTAACCTGGTATCCTTGTCCTTCTGATTTTTCATTCAAGCCTTGGTAGAACCGGAGAATAGAAGTATTTAAGGCAATTCAGAAAACATTTCTACCATTCTTCTTTAGGGTAAAAATATTGCCGTCATAACTTCCACCTCTGTCAACTACAGAGTCCTATTGGAACTTGTGTCGAACTTGATACAAAGACAGCTCAGAAACTGAAAGCTCCTTTGGCTGACTAAAACTTTTGCAATATTTCTGAATGATGTTCTTACTTTCCCTGAACTGCTCTTCATTTGAGCAATGCTTGGCTTGATAAGTTGTGTTCTTATAAATATATTAGAAGGTCGTCAATAAACCCAAAAATTGGACCCATAAATGGCTCAAAAAGAGTCAACTCAGTGAGGGGTTTATTACAATATGGCCACTAGAGGTCGTAGCACTTCATTTACAAAACCTGACTAAACCTGCCTTATACTTTTTGTTTCTGTCCCCTCGCAGCCCCCATGGACCAGCCCTGTTGCCGAGCACTCTACGACTTCGAACCCGAGAATGAGGGCGAGCTGGGCTTTAAAGAGGGCGACGTCATCACCCTGACCAACCAGATCGACGACAACTGGTACGAAGGCATGATCAACGGCCAGTCGGGATTCTTCCCAATCAACTATGTGGATATCCTGGTGCCGCTCCCTCATTAGGTCCCGCCAATGACCTGACCCTTCCCCCCTACCAATCCAGACACCCCGAAAACAGCCTGTATTTGCGTAAAACAACAAACCACGCCCTCCTTCTTCTTCTTCTTCTGTGCTTCTGTGCGATTCTGCTTTCACAAAACGGACCAAAATGACTGCAACAGAGACGGAGATGGTGTGGACGAGGCGACGCAGTTGGACAGTGATCGGAGGACAAGAGGATTTTAGCGTGAGAGATGCAGAAGAGAGGGAGAAGAGAGGGACTGAAAGAGATGAGAAGATGAGGAGATGCTGATCTTTTACAGCACAGTGCTCACTCAGTAGTGCTCCGTTCAGCCGGGCAGCGCTCGATACCAATGAGGCTTTGGAGACTTGCGAATAAGGCACAGTGTATCTGTATGTGCATGTATGTGTCTGTATGTGCGTTTCGACCTGTTCTTACTCTATAATGATCAAGCCAGCACAAATTCCTGCTAGTCAGTTAAACTGCCTAACAGCTTTTTTGTGATACTGTCTTCTTCTTAAGTTTCTTGCTGTCTTTCTCTGAAAGTACTTCTGTCTTTTCTACCTTGACTTGCCTTCCTGTGCTTTTCTTCAGCCCTAGATTTCTCTAAACTTTGTCTTTCTTTGTTCCTTCTTTCCTTGGCTAGCACTGCCTTTCAGCATGGCTCCATACTGTAAACAGACCTCTAACCCATGATCCAGAGCTACAGTAGGTCATCAGACCCTCCTGGTTTTGTTTGAGTACCCTTGTTACATACTCTGCCTTTTCTCAGAGTCTGCATCAGATCTCTGGCTGTAAGCATGAACCAGCCAAATCAAAGATTTGAGGGACAAGATGCCAGTGAAATTTGGTTTTCGGGAGTACGTCGTCAGAATTAAGCCGTTTCTGCAACAAGTAGATTTTTCCAGAATGAAGAAGAGAATACTTGGTCGCTTGTTTTGAAACCTGTTTATCTTATAATGGGAATTATAGCAGGTTTGAGGGTCAAGAAACTCATTAAACTCATCATTAAACATGTCAGCTCAAGCGATGAAAATGAAAACTCTGGGGTACATGATTTCTCCGACAGCAGCGATATGCTAACACAACCAGCACAGGCCAGTTGTATTGAACAGAACTTTTCACCAGGTTGGCGCACAGATGAGTCATGGGTTATTACCGCAGGCATAGAGGAAAAGATGCTTGTTTTTTCTCTGTATACTATTTTGAGTTACCCATTCACAGTGTTTTGTGTTTACTGTGTGGAGTAGATGCTTGTTGATTTGTCTTATTCGTGGCTCTTGCATGCAAGACTGAACAGTGGTAGCTTCTCTAAAAGTCCTGTTTTAACATGAATAATACTCATTGTGTCCGCAACAAATCCTACATTAAGACATCATGTGATTTTCCCACTGCCCTTAACTCTACTAAACATTCTAGAACTCGCAGAAATTCTAGAGTGCTGACAGAATTCTGGAACCTTCAGAACACTCTTGATATCTCTATGTCTTAGACTTATTTAAACATTCTAGAAGCTTGGCAACATTCTGTACCTCTCAGAACATTACATCAACTGAAATGTCTCTGTAAAGTTTGTCAACCCAAGTATTAGAATAACTGAACATTATAGTACCTTGACAGTATTCTCACCCACAGAATAATCTAGAAATTTTTGATCGTTACAGAATCTTCAGTTCAGACAAAAGATTCGCAACAAGACAAGTTGAAACTTGCAGCTATCTGCAAAGTGCCAGTCTGCAACATTATGAAACCTGCCAGTTTAACCAATATGACTAGACGAGACGTATATCGCCTTTATAGCAACGACTCTCTGTACCTCTGTCCTAACTGCCAGCTTTTTAGGCTTTTTATGTAGCTGGATATCATTTGTAGTATCTTATAATATGAATGAGGATAGTGTGTTACTTGCTACATTTTTAGTATTGATCGAATGGCGAAAACATAAAAAACCGAGGGGGTCGAGAATTTGGAACCGTCCATGGGTGCTTCAACGAAATACCCAGGGGGGTCATTTCATACAGACATGGCAGTTCCTTAAACAAATTGATGAGGTGATCCTCTCTTTCCTCTGTCAAAAACTTGACCAGCTGACTATGCTACGAGCTGATTGGCTGTTGAAACAGGTGATGTGCCTTAAGTTCTAAAACCAGCCCCTGGTGAGACAAGCTGAGCAAGGCCATCAGCCACTTCGAGTCGAGCTGAGAGGGGCCAGTGCACACCACTGCAAAGTTCTCAATCGGTTTCGTCTCGTCGTGAATCTTTGATCTGAACTGAGCTGAAGAAATTTTAAACATAATAGAACCTTTGGGAACCTTATAAACATCCTGCAGTGTTCTCATTAGAATATTCTAGAACCCTCAACCCTCAAGTTCCTATTAGGTTAAAAAAGCAGTCAATATTAGTGGTAACTGTTAGCATCACATACAGTATAAAGTGGGACTGTTACTCCACCAAAGTGCTGCCTACCTATGTGTGCATGTACCAGCAGTATTCTTTCGAAGGCCAGTATTAAGGAGTCTACTCTGACAAAGACCTTATGAAAAAGGTCAGTTTTATTTAACGTTAAAGGCTCTTTAATAATTGGCACTTCATTACTGATTTTAGATTAAACAAATAGTGACAACTGCATTTGAGTTCAACAGCAATGGAAATGTTCTAGCAATGTTAACAGATCTGTTCAAATTCAGTATGGTGCTGGGTTTTTATCGACTCCATTGTACATAACAAAACTGAATAGTTTCAAAGACCAGTTATGGCGTAGGAGGCTGAAGTCAGTCAGATGGATAGAATCATTATTCTATCATTTACCATGCTAACATTTTTCAAATTAAAACAGAAATTTAATGGATATTATAAAATCAAAAAGCTTAGGGTTTTTCTATCCAGGCATTATTTACTACGTCGTCAAACAGCGGCAGGAATCTGTGCTAGCATGGCTAATGCTAATGTGCCCGTTGTGGCTAACCAGCTAGCCTTTTCGCTTCACATTCCCGTACTTGCGTTTTTGTGATGCAGTGTTGAGCAGAATACATAAAAACTAAAAGTTTAAAATGTACAGATACTTCATTTTTTGTATTCTGAAGCTGTATTCTAAGTACTCGTGTTCCATCACAACAAAGTGTCAAGATGCTACTGTAGCTGTTTTTTGCTAAGTCCATTGTCAAAAAAAAATTCAAGTAGTGGGACTTTTGTGCAAGCTGCAATGTTTGTGTTTCTTAAGCTACGTGTCAGAGCCATACGATGGGTCACATCGGTCCGGTTCTTGACAAGTTAGTTGACAATAGTAATAATTTAACAGAAGAAATATTTTATTAAATATTTGGTAGGAGGTGGGAAATAGTTTAAGAGCTCCTCTCTAAAAGCTAATAATGGTGTTTTGGACACAAATAGTAATAATGAAAAAAATATAATCTATCAACAGTCAATAAACATTGAATAGGCAATAAATGGTGATCTAACAATAAAATGTTTCAATAAGTGGAGGAGATGGCTCTGAAGGAAAATCTATCTATCTATCTATCTATCTATCTGAAGAGCTTTAGAACTTAGACATCTCTTCCATTGCCAAAGCACATATGCGACAGCAACAATACAATCACAAACCGAGTAAAACAAGCTAATAGTCTTTCTCTCGTTCTCTTTCCGCCACATAACCTGCTTTTCTGTAATTGTAATTTTTAAGTGTTCAGTGTTTTTTTCTTTTATTTCCTTCATTTTGTCTTTGTATTCTGAGTCTGAAACACGGTTTTCTGAGTCCGCCTGTGAAAAGTCTGTGAGCTGCATGCAACTGAACCGCTTTACGTCTGCTGTTTTGAGATGGTTTCCAAAAGAAATTTAAATAAAAGGGGGGGGGGGGGGTTCGTCCTGCTGGCTTTTTTCTCACGCTGCAGTGAGCCTATGTTAACTGACACCCCTCTATTGTTCTTTTAATGTATTTATTTTTTATCTTTTGACTTGGTTAAGCTATATTTGTATAGTACTCCTCTTCAAATTACAAAGTGCTTTAAGACTTTTTTGAGTATTGAATGTTTTCATTTCTTTTGAACCTTTTGCTTTTTGTCTTTTTTTTGTTGTCTTTTGTGCTGATTTGCCCTCTATGGCGACATGTATTCTAACCTCAATGAGGGACTTGTACAGTGTTTATGCTCCATTTTCCCTTTTCACCTAAATGAGAGTCAGACCTCGGCCACGTTACCTGCCTGAAGTTAACGTCCACATCGTTCTCGGACAGAGACATGACGCCTCTGAAAGCAGAAATATTCTCATTGTTTGGATAAACTTCGGTTCAGGCACCACTGAATACATGTTGGCTGTTTCTAATGTAATGACAAATCAGAACTCAATAGTTCTCATTTAAAGTACATATTAAGAGACGACTGTTACGTACGTTTGATTTTCAAACGTAACTGAAAATAATAAGCCAAGCAGTTTGGCTAAATTAAATGATGGTTTTACATAAATAAGCCATTAATAAACAAGTAAATCACACAAAATGCATAAAGAAATCCTTTAAACATTTTGGGAAATACTTTATTTCACTTTCTTGCTAAGAATTAGATGAGAAAATTGATACCACTCTCATATCTGTGCGTTTAATATGAATCTAGCACTAGCAGCCTGCTAACTTGGCCTAGCTTAAAGGCTGGATGGCCCGTTCCTGTCCAATGGCTAAAAATTATTAATTAACTGGTTGAAGGAATAGTTTGCCATTTTGGGAAATATGCTAATTTGCTGAGACTCTTATGTCTGTTTCGGTAAATAATGAAGTTTAAGCTAACTTAGCCTAGCTTAAATACTGGAAACAGGTAAACAGCTA
Source organism: Morone saxatilis (assembly GCF_004916995.1). Taxonomy (NCBI): domain Eukaryota; kingdom Metazoa; phylum Chordata; class Actinopteri; family Moronidae; genus Morone; species Morone saxatilis. The sequence goes on along the minus strand of NW_023339984.1, from coordinate 17,293,749 downwards.
GCCTGGCTGTGTCTAATTAGTGAATAAATCTTAAATCTGGGGTAAAAACAATTAAACATTTAAGAGATAAAATCACTTGTTTCATGTGTAGTGAACCACTGACGGTCCAGAATCACGAATACATTTTAAACACCAATCATCATCGTTTATGTTTTGTTTATATTTGTAACAAAAGTTCCTCTTTAGTCTTTGGAATTTGCCAGTTTAGCTAACGTTTAGGCCCCGCCCGCTGATTTTTAAGTGAACCAATGAGATTACTTCTGCTCTCGGGGGTTGCTATAGCTTTAAAGAAACAAACCGTACAGTCTGCGTTATGGTTGTAATAACGTGGTCTTGGTCCGACCTGAGGCTGTGTTACATTATACTGTATGCCTCGTGGCTGTATAAAATAGCCCCTATGGAACCTGGTGTCTTCTGGTGAAGGTGTGTATGTGAGTATATACACACCTTGTTGCTATTTATTTACGTATTGTATGTATTCATTTAAATTATTTATTTATTTATTCCTGCGTCCTCTATTTATTGTTTCGGCACCTGTGACGCGCGTATTTGGCGGTCGTCAGTACATTGGTGTATGATGTGGAGGAGGGGAGGGGGGTTTGGGGATGAAGGGTTAGGGGTTTTTTTGGGGCATGGGGGCGG
>NW_023339984.1:17292505-17293007 GCF_004916995.1 Morone saxatilis | reverse complement strand
AGGAGGAGGAAGAAGAGGAGGAGGAAGGAAGAGGAGGAAGAGGAGGAGGAAGAGGAAGAGGAAGAGGAGGAGGAGGAGGAGGTTAGATTCAGGCTGTGATGTGGTTAAGGTAAACATCATCTGTGGATTTCTCTAGCACAGTTTCAGAATGAGTTTCGGTTCCTGGTTTGTGACCGACTCTGGATTGAAGGTATTTTCCACCAGACTCCCCAAACAGCTCACACGTCTGACTCCATTTCATATTTAACATCATATAATGAAACGAGAAGAGACGTCGGCTGCAGTTATTATTTTTATTATCGATTTAAACTCAAACTACTGTAAGAAAGCTTTTAAATTATAAAGGAAAGTCGTGTTAACCCTTAAAGGGCCGACTCACTGCAAACTGAGCAGGACTCAATAAGAGAATCAATGAAGCGTTTTGATCAATAAAATAATGTTAACCTACAAAACCAGCAAATGTCCACACATGGGAAGCTGGAACCAATCAAATGTGGCGTTT
>NW_023339984.1:17292224-17292390 GCF_004916995.1 Morone saxatilis | reverse complement strand
TATAATTTCTCTTTATTTAGATATAATTTATTAATTAGATAAAGTTTCTCTTTATAATATCACAGAATAATTCTTTAATCAGATTATTTAAACTTAAAAAAGAAAACTCTTCAACACGAACTGTGAGCTCATAATGTGTTCGCTTCATATTGGGACGCGGCCCTGT
>NW_023339984.1:17290364-17292162 GCF_004916995.1 Morone saxatilis | reverse complement strand
TGTTCGCCTTCATATTGGGACGCGTCCGGAGACTCTGTTTATAAACTCCCCTCGTTAGCTCAGCGGCTAACTTTAGCTCTCCGCCAACACTTTCCTCCGCTGCTTCCTTTCCTCATTAAAACTCATTATCACTCATTACTCAGACTGACCGCCCCGAGAGCGCGTCCCGTGTCAACCGCCGCCGGTTGAAGTTGTTTAAAGACTTTATAAAGAAGATTAAAGGTAATATAAGTAGCCTCTTTAGCATTAGCACGCTAGCGCCGCTGGCTGCGCGCCCTCAGCACGCTATAGACTCGGGCTGCGGCTAATCTCTGGAGCGGCGATTTAATACCAAACAGCGGGGTGTTTTTTTTAATTTTAATCGCTTTTAAAATGTATAAACTGATAATTAAAAGAGGCGTTTGGTGATTGTTTATAAGTTTAACACCATAAATGAAGATTTAAACAGAATTTACGGCGTTTTAACGGAAAAACAGTGACGCATTTCCTGCGAGTATTTAACGATAAAAGCAACATCATGACGAGTCGTTTCTTTCAGCCTCTAACTGCATTATTAGTCGTTAACTGGTTTTATTTACCAACACTGAACTACAACCGGGATTTAAGTGCGTCGACAGGACAAAAAAAAATAAACGTTTAATGCGTTTTAAATCGTGCAACGCAGTTATAAACCCGTGTTATAAGTTCAGGTTCCAGACATTAGCCAGGCCCCGGGTACACACACGGATGTGCGTTTCGCGTTTTAATCTCACACATTTTGTTTAAAACGCGGACAAAACCGACAACAAACGGCATCAAATTCGACTCAAACGCGTGAAACAAGCGCGAATATAAAACATAAAATATAAATATAACATAAAACTATAAAAAACAGCTGCGCGAAGGGGTCTGTTTGTGAGATAACACCGCGCAGCTCCCGTAGAGACTTAAAAGCAATACAAATAAACACAATAAAACCAAATTTCTGACTTAATTCAACTCGCAGCTTCACTTTTTTAAACCCTAAACGCGCATTTTAGTCACTTTTCGGTGCCTGCAGACAGCCGGCCATGTGCTCGACACCCCTCCTTCTCCGGCCGGGCAACAGGAGCAACAACAGGGGCAGCAACGGGGGCAACGCGGCAACTGACCTCCGTGGGCGACCGGTGCCGCAGCTCCAGGGAGACCCTCTTCTTCATGTCCATCTTCCTCTTGCTTTGGGCCCGAGTTTGTGTCTGTGCGACGCGAAACAGCGAGTTTCTGCGGGATCCTCTTCTTCACTGTCAACACGCGGAACCAGCGTGAAGCTGCGGGGACGGCGGGTGGAGCGCTTCCGGCCGAGACTTTCAGAATAAGAGTCTCAGCGGGGCGGCGGAAGTGGGAGCCAAAAGAATAAAAAACATTTGTGAAGAGTAGTGTTTGTTTGTTATTCAGGGGGTTATTTTGTGTGTTTTATGTTATTTTGCTTCTTATTTATGTTAAAAGGTTGATTTACTGTCTGTTATTGTTCTTATAAAACCTTCTTTTTGTCATACATGTTTTCTCAGGACGCTCCCCCTAACAGCTCTGGAGTGGTGTTCACAACACGTCGTATAAAACTCACTGTCGGCACCTCCTCCTCGCCCTTTCAACCGCTGCTGATGTGCTTTTTTCGGCCGGGCAAACTTTTTCCGTGTTGGAGCAAATCTACTGAGGTGGTAATACATTAACACATAACCGTTATTGAGGGCGCGCGTGTGCGTTTATGTGGGAATTGCCGTAAAGTTTTAACCATCAAAATGATTTCTAAACGGGTTTATTAAGCTGAAAAAGTTGCCAT
>NW_023339984.1:17286228-17290339 GCF_004916995.1 Morone saxatilis | reverse complement strand
CAAAAGTGAAAACCAGCGAAGAAACGGCTCGAGTTGCCAAGTTCCCCTTTAAGTCTGTTCGTTAGGTGTTTGTGACGATGGAGAGAGAACCTGAGTGGAAACATGTTTACACCTCATTAACGTCCATGAGAGAACATAAACCTTCAGCGCAGACGTTTGGGCTCACAGGAGATCAGTTATTTACAGCCGCTTCTCGTTCGGTGCCAGAGTTCACACACGCAGTTCACACACACCCTGGAAAACCGGGATATTCAGGGACCAGTTTTCCAGTCATGGTGACACCTGGAAATGTTCCTGGCAATAATCCACGATGTCCTGGAAGCCTTTACTGATGTTTTCTTGAGTGGTGTCACCTGGTTAGTGTTTAAAGGACAATCTGTGTGTTCAGACTCTGAAACATTAAAACTCTCTTACTAACAAAATATAAATCTGTCTCACTTATGACTGATGGGTTCTTTACGAGCTTCTGGCAGCGCTGTCTCATTGGACTGCAGATCTGTTGTGAGTCCGACAGCTGGACGGAAGAATCGACAGAAGCTTCTCAGACAACTTTGCTTGTTGCTGTGAAAACATCACATCGCTCGCTCAGTTTACTGACAATAAGGCTTTTAGGTGGAGATGATAGTGGAGCGCCCTCTGCTGGACCACAAGGCAAACTGCAAACAGTCTATACATTGTAAATTCAAACGGGTTATTACAAAATGAATCTTTGTGTCCTGTAAACTGGAAACTCTTTAGAGTCACATCTGTACTGCTGTCTGTTCCTGGCAGCTGTAAACATCACCTGAGTGTTTGATTAAGACCAAATTAAACAGACTGAATACACACAACATCCGGTCTGTGTGGAGCGATGAGGAGACTGTAACCTTCCTCACATTTCTACAACAGAGAGATCGTGTTTCCATCATGTTCTCTGCGTCGTTTCCTGTTATTTGAGCCTTTTTTTAGCTCCACCAACCAGTGAACTGTAACTACAACAGGACTTCTGTCTTTTTTTGCCCCCACCAGAAAAAGTTGCCCCAGCTGAAGAGTCTGGACCTGTTTAACTGCGAGGTGACCAACCTGGCCGACTACAGGGAGTCCATCTTCAAGCTCCTCCCCCAGCTCACCTACCTGGACGGCTACGACATCGACGACTGCGAGGCGTCCGACTCGGACGGAGAGGGCGACGGCGTCGAGGACGAGGACGAAGAAGGTGAGCGGCCGAAAGAGAAAAGCGAGAGCGCTGTTCCTCCCTGAAGCTGCTGCATGTTGTCTCACTGTGTCTGCTCCTCCAGAGGGCGAGTCAGAGGACTTCGAGGAGGAGGAAGAGGAGGACGAGGAGGACGTAGTGGCCGAAGAGGACGACGACGATGACGACAGCGCTGACGATGAGGTGAGTCTGGAGCTGCTTCTGTTCCACACACACGGAACAGGAATACAAATATTTCCATTTTTAGAGTAGAAATAAATATGTGTGAGGTTTCCATTAGTCTGGTTTCACACTGCCACAGTTTTAGCTCCGTGTTGAGTTGACTTTAAGGGGCTAACAGGTGGGGAAGCACACTTTGGAACAGAGCTGCGATTGTTTAGACAGATACTGACATATGAGTCAGTTATTGGCAATGATCCTTTTTGCATCTAAACTGTAGTTTTTACTGAAAAAACCCATTAAAATCATCATCATGTGACTATTTTTAGGGTCTTCAGCAAAGAAAAATGTCTTAAATCTGGAGGAACAAGATTTGTCGGCTAAAGTTTCTCAGCAGTGTTTTATTCTAAAGCAGTTTGTCACATTTTACCTTCATCCAAACACTGCAGCTTCTTGTCTTCCTCAAGTGCAGTGTGAAGAGCCGGCTGGGAGATTAATCTCTTTTTACTTTCAGTTACAGTTTTGGCTTTCAGCGACCGTAAAAACAAGACTAATTCATTTTATTTATGAATTAGATTTCATACAAGGCAAGAAACGATCAATAAAACAATAAATCAGGAGAAAAAGAAACATTATTTTTGTTGTTGTTCTCTCGTGTTGTCTTGTGCTATAAATCCAGCGCACCCTGCGGTACGTTTCATTCAGCTTTGAGTCGACAAAGTGAAACCAGTTCAGCTGTTTAGAAACGACGTCTGATAATAATCGATACAGACACGAATAAGTGAACGTGTTGACACTGAATACACTGCAGCCTTTGTTCTGTAGCGTTAAGATGTTAAAACCCTCAACAACCAACTTCTCTGTGTGCAGGACGGAGAGGTGAATGGAGACGTGGACAGTGAGGATGACGACGACGATGAGGAAGACGAGGATGATGATGGTGAGTAACGCACTGGCTCATTCACTTCCACACAATCCTCCGTTAGCTGCGTGCAAAAGACGCTTTATTTTCATTTAACTGCATGAACTCGTTGACTCTTTGAAACCAAAACCATGTTTTTAAAATGTTTTTTCACCTCAAACTAAAATATTTCCCAATTTAATAAAAAAAAACATAAAAGTAAAAATAAACATTTTCTGAGTCATGTCTGCAGTTATTTGTGTAAAATCACATTGTACATTATTTTAAATGCTAAAACAATCTGCTTTAACGTCTCGTGTCCTCTGCAGACGAGGACTCGTCTCCGGCCAAAGGAGAGAAGAGGAAGAGGGACCCTGAAGACGAGGATGATGAAGATGATGATTAAAGAACCACAAAGACCCCCCGCGACCCCCTTTGACCTCCCTGCCCTCCCCCCTACATGACCTCGTTCCATCCCCTCCCCCACCAGCGCTCGCCCTCCTCCTGCGCCAGACTCCTCCCCCACCAACACCCGGTCGACTCCTGGGCTGCGTCCCATTTCTGAAAACAGGTCTCCTCCCGCCGCGTCCTCGTCAGCTCCTCTCCGTTAATTTATACAATTCATTCGTTTGTTGATCCCAAATATTCCTCGACCGCCCGGAACAACTTCCCGTCACTGTCATATTTCACTCTCTGCCGTTTGTAGCAGCACATTTTAGTGAACTCAGGAAAAACTCGAGAGCTTCGAATCCACAAAACCGATCAGAACTCCAACTCACGATCGTTTTCAGTATCGATTTAAGCTGCACGTTATCGTCTCCATTCATCGTTTCGTCTATAAAATGCCAGAAAATTATGATTTCTCAGCGGAAAGTGACGTTAAAATGTCCAAAGATGATCCGTTAACCATCGTGCACAACAAACGGCAGAAGTCTTCACATTTTAGAAGCTGCAACCGGAGAATATTTGGCATTTTTGTGTGGAAATATATGAATTAAATATGAATTTCCCATAAATATTCTGTTAATTGATCGTTTCAGCCCGACGTAAAGTTCCTCTGTGGCGTTAACGGGAACTTGTGATTTATTTCAGAGAAAGACGGACTAAAGTTGGATTTCACAAAAGCCGATTTAACCGAGTTGGTTGTTGATTTTTGGTGTCAGATCTGACGTGTAGGAAAGAGGATGTTGGTGTTCCACACATTTGCGAACCAGAACCTCAGATGAGCAAAAAAAAGTTAGAATTTTTTTTGCGTATTTGTTACATCAGGACAGTCGTTGAGAAATAAATCACATCAGCAGAAGTTTTGTGTCTCAGGGCATCGAATCATCAGCTGCTATCACAAGAACAAGGTATTCTGGGAATTTTCGTGACCGTTTGAGCTCCAGATTCCCGCTCCGTTAACCAGAAGTAAACGCCAGTCATTAAGCTCGATAACGAAGCATCACGGAGGCGAGGTTTTGACCCGTTTGTACGGAACGCCGGAGAACGTAAGCTTCAGTTTTCGTTCCGTTTTTGAGATCAATCACAAGAAAATCGCCCTTTTTTTGTTGTTGTAATATTTGTCAATAAATTCACGTTTTCGAGTAATTACGTTGTTAAACACGTTGAAACAAAGCATTTTTTTTTTTTTTTGCGTCGTGTCTGTGGAAGGAGGCTGAACGCCGGCTCGCAGGAGGTGACGTCACTGTTGGGACACGAAATCAAACCCAAACTCCACGATTCCTCCTTTTCCCATCATTCCTTTGTCCCCCCCCAACTCTCCGTGACATCACCACTCTGGGACTCAACCAGCAGCTGTGATGTCATCACCGCGCTCCCCGACGGACAGTCAAACCTAGTGAACCCCCCCCCCCCCC
>NW_023339984.1:17285648-17286128 GCF_004916995.1 Morone saxatilis | reverse complement strand
CTCTCTCTCTCTCTCTCCCACCCTGCTCAGTAGAGAGATCCAGTTGATCCTTCACACTTACACTGACTAGTTGAGGTTGTGTTTTCTTTTATTTTTTTTACTTTCTGTAAGTTAAAGGAAAAACAAACAAAAAAAACACACACAAAAAGGACTTTGTAAATAAAATCTTAACATTTTGCTCCTGGCGTCTCCTCTCTGGCCTTTTGTCTCCCATAAAGGTTCCCTTCGGTTATTCCCAGCAGCTACAATCCTATGGAGGCTCATTTAAGCCAATGTGATGGAGGGAATAAAGGATCCTGTAAATCATAAAAATGATCTAAATAAGGGAGAATCTTCTCAAAATGACGTGATATTGAGTTACACCGTCATTATTCTGATTAAGTTTCTCATGACTTTCAGCACATTGGCAGAAACGGGTTTCTATAACATGTTGAACTCATTATTTTATTTTGAAAGTTTGACCTGATAATGGCGCTACAT
>NW_023339984.1:17276482-17285623 GCF_004916995.1 Morone saxatilis | reverse complement strand
CATTATGTAGTTTGTCCACCAGAGAGATCTGACAGCTTCTTTTATTATTATTTATGGTAAATTCTCCTCAGCAGTAGTTGAGACAAAGTACATTTACATACATTTTATCACAATAATGATTTAATAACTCAAAATAATGAGAAGTTTTATCAATTCTCTGTATTTCAGTACAATTTGAGGTACTAAATATTGTACTTTTAACTAATTTATTGCTACTTTTGGAGCTTTTATATATTTTGATGCTAATACTAAATAAAGAGTACTTCCACCTCTGCTGCTCAGGTCATATGTGAGTCCGTTCTTTAATGGATCTAAGTCATACTAATCAAATCTGTTGGTGGATATCATATATTGGATTTTACTCTCACTCTTGAGTATCTGCATTATTTCTCCTATTAAATCAGAGTTATTAGCGAATCCTAACAAAGCTGTTTGACGTACAAACAACATAAGAACTGAACTGAAGTGGGAACAGAAACCACCACAACCAAGAGAAGATGTCTGCTTTATTGGTCGGAGTAGTTTGATTGGTTCGGTGTTAAAAACAGCAGCGTGAGATGTGATTGGTTGGATCAGAAAGTCGCCCTCATGTTGTTTCTGGTGTTTTTGATCTCCAGCTCGAGCTCCGTGATCCTCGCCTGCACCAACAGAAACAATCAGTCACTTTATACACTCAGTCAAACACAACATTATTGTTTGATTACAGTAGTTTTGGGGGCTCATATTATTATCCTATGATGATATCACAAAGCTGTAACTGTCATTTTGTGCAGATATTTAACCAAATGGCAATAATTTGACATGAAAGAAGGACGATCCTCTCATTTAGTTAAAATGTTCAGTTAAGTCAGTGGTTCCCAGCCTGAGGGTCGGGACTCCCACTAGGTGTAGCCAAAGCTTCATGAGTGGTCCTTCTTGATTCTAAGGCGTGTAAGAAAGCTTAAAAATACACACAGTAGGCCTGTATGTCATCATTTGGTTCACTTCTGGGAAGAGTAAATGTAAAGTGTCCAATTGATCAATAGCCAAACGTCAGGGAGAAGAAAACACTGAATTTATCAAAAAAAAGAAGCTTATTAAGTCTGTACGATTGTAAAAAATGATTAAAAAATACATATTACAGACAGAATTGTATAAAACGTTCCCTTAACAGGAAATAATCTGCTCATAATTCATCCAAATCACTTGTTTTACACAAACCTCCTGCAGTAATTGTGTAAAAGTGTTTTTAATATATGAAATGAAATATATGATGTGAAATATCCATAAAAGATGTCACTTAACTAAGTTTACAAAATGAGTGAAAAAGGAAAAAGGTTGGGAGCCTCTGAGTTAAGTTATCACTGCGGTAAAACGTTTTCATCTTTTAAAGTGTTTTGGCTTTGGTTTCAGAGGATGATATATCGATGTTGGCCGATCGCCCTGTGTGTGTGTGTTGTTGTGTTTGAATACTTACATCTTTGTGATTAAGTTGTTCTCTCAGGCCTCTGATCTCGTCTTGCTGTCTGTAAAATGCTTGCAAGAGCTGAAATATAAAAACAGAGTTTATTGGCAGGAAAAGGAGAAACTCTGGCCAAAGCTATCTTTCTGCACACTCGCAGGATTCTCGTCGTGAACTGACCTCGCTCTCGGTCGTAGGTGGCGGTCTCTCTGCCGGTTCACAGCAGTGCGGGGTGCAGCAGTACGTCCACAGGGGGATCTGGGTCTCATCTGGCTGCCACCCAGACAGATCGCTCACCTCTCTGGGGTATTTGGCGTCCTGGTAGGCCAGCTGCTCCTCAAGGAAAGCCTCAAGAAAGAGAGAGAGATGATCAGTCAGTGTGAGCCTTGTTGGGTTTACTCAGAGCTTTCTATGTAATGTAATTCTATGTAATGGCCAGCAGGGGGCAATAAAACACAGATATCCTCCAGTCTTATGCAGAAATGAGCCGACTTCTCAGTTATTTCCTTGATGAGTTTTCTGGTCTCAGTCTTCTAGTTTCAGTCTTCTTCCATACAGCATGATGTTCATTTAGTAACTGATGGTCCCATTTAGAGTAAAACAGACCATAAAGCAGGGTATGCTTTAGGGCGGGGCTACCTTGTGAATTGACACTCAACTTTCCCAGTTTCTCAATGCACCAAACTCAGATCAAACTGTAAAACTAGGCAGTGCTGATCAGATATGGATCACTACTCTTACTGCGTTGACTATTACTCTCCTCAAATCGTTTCAAAAACATATTTTAGTTTTTAGTTTATCTGTAATACAAGATCGTGTGTGACCAGGCTAAAAGACCCCGAAGGCATCAAATATGTTGTCTTTCGGTTGGACGTACAGACTTGTGGTCGAGGTAGAGGTGGTAAATCAGCCAAAACTGTCCAATGTTTTATGTTTCAGTGGTCAGTTCTGATGTAGTTCAAGCTAAATATACAGCGTTCACCTCTTCCATAAAGTCCAGGTCTGTCCCGGTCACTGCACCAGCAGCCGGACCCCTCTGGAACCTCAGGGAGCTCAGCTGCCTCACTAGCCCCTTCTCAGCAGGGGTTTCTGGGTAAGGGTTGGCTACTCGAGTCCCAGGCTTCAGGGACATCAGCACTGGGCCTGATGTAAGAGGTGGTTACGGTGGATCACCAAGAGAAACTAGAGGCATGTAATTGTCAGCCATTTTGGTTCACATACTAACTGACCTCTGTTGATCCCCGACAGCCACTCTTGAGCCGTCATGGCCGCCTGGTTTCCAGCTGTCATTGGGAACAGATCCTCTTGGAAGATACCTGACTTGGAGGACAGAAGAAAAGACCTTTGCTTTCTTCCTGTCTTGATAATAACAAGAAGGGGTAGATTTATCTTCCTAACCTCTTTTCGTGGTACGATCATTGACAGTGGTTCCACCAGGTCTTTGATGGCGATCAGACGGTAAAATCTGAAAACCTCACAGGCGCTCACGTCCAGGCCGCGCTTTGGCATCACCCCTGAAGTGAGGTCAGAGGTCAGAGGACATTTGGAGCTGGTCTACGAGCATTGAGAAACAGACTTTGTGACCTAAAACTGGAAGTCTTTGACTGCTAGCTAAATTTTATCTTAAATAAAATAACAATTAGAGCAGTTAAACAAAAGAGGTCCTTTCTAAAATAACTGCACAGCCAGCTATAGTTAGTCTTTTCCTAATATTAATACAGCTATATCTACAACTTATAACTGTTTCTAAAAGAATTGTACAGCTGCTTAAATTGGTGTTTTTCCCTAAATAAATTTGGTTCAGATAGTTGTCAGATTGTTTCCAAAATTTTACAACTAGCTAAGTTGCTGTTGTTATTTGTCCAGATCTGGTCTATTAATAACGTTGTGGATTCACTGTTTATCATAGAATATTTGTTTTAAAATTGATCAAAATCACACCAAATTGTATCTTTGTTAGTCAACAGTCTTGGTTTTCAGGATCTCACCGAGTCCTTTTTGTGGCAGCAGGGACCTGTACTCCGTGAGAAAGCTGATGTAAGGTTTCTCAGCGCTCAGCTCGTAGTACCGGATGTTCCCGTCACCCTAAAGCACACCGCATTTCTTAATGTTGGGTCTCTGTAATGCTGATTGAGGTATTTAACACCAATTTTGTGACCTCAAACAAGAGATATGTGTTAAATCCAAAGTGCAAAGTTTTTTGGGGTAATGTAATATATGTGTGTTGCTCGACCTTTCCAGCCAAGTAGAGCATGTGCGTGTCCGGGTCGTAGAACGGAAACAGAACTCCTGCAGACCCGTCCAAGTCTTCTTCATACAGAGGCTCAGACAAGTCGTCCTGCAAACAGACGAAGTGAGAAAGAGACACTAAACTATACAAACTTTAGATTGTGCTGACCAAATCTGAAGTCAATTTGATGAATTCCCCAGGAGGAGTTCATTAAAATACATGTGCAAATCACCAAAAATGACCACAACATTCAAAATAACAGATTTCCTGTTTGGTATGGGGTATGGGTCCAAGAGGGTTTCTTGTTTGTCTGCTCATGATACACAAGTGTACCAATTTTCATACATATTGGTGAAACAGGCCTCGGGGACTGAGTTTAGGGGCCGTGGTCAAGCTATTTTGCGACACCCATAAAATACTTAATAAGCTGTATTTCAGGACACCTTCCAAATAAACTATACTCTCTATTCAAGTAAACAGATCATTGACGATTAAGTGTCTTACAGGGTCCCAGAGGACGATCTGTCTGTGGTTCCAGGGTGAGCTGCCAGTGGACAGAAGCATCTTCAACCCTCCGATGTATAAAACCTTACTGGCCCTGTGGGACTTACTGCTGGACACCTGCAGGAACATCAGAGACAATATCACTACGTTTCTAGACAAATCAGAAAACAAAATGGACAAAAACACACCTGTAGAATCTTTCCAGTTCGTGGGTCCAGGACTCGAACCCGTCTGTCTTTGGATGTGACCGCCAGCCTGCTGCCGTCACTGTTAAAGCTGACAGAAAGCAGGAGGGTGTCGGATGGGTAGCGGTTGTAGACGGGCATCAGAACCACCCGGACCGGGTACCTGAGCACTGCACCCATCTGGGACACATCCCAGAGGAGGACCTGGGGCAAAATAAGACACTGGGTGAATTTAACAAAGCAGAAATATTATGTAAATGATTCTACATTTGTAAATCTTTTCAATTACTTTGTTTCTTGCTTTTATTTAATAACATTTGATGAAAAAACAGGTCCAGTTTTTGTATTTTTCTCTCAATTCCAATACCTAAACTTTACTATTGCAGAGTTTATAGGGTTAGCAACATGTTAAAATAGAAGTATGACGATAAAAAACATATAATAACAAAATTACGCTGCCACTGACCAATGAGCTGCCTGACCTTGTAGTCGTAGGCGGAGCTAAGCAGCAGGTTCTCAGCTGTCGGATGCCACTCAATAAGCCCCACCCTCCTGGAGTGACCAATCAGAGTCTTCCTGGCCTTAGTGAGGTTCTGTTGGACGCCGCAGACCGGGATGTCCCAGATCTTCACCTGCGTACACAGACACACACACACACTGGGTTGTGTGTACTCTTACTTGTACCTACCTGCACCTACAGACACTAGAAGAAATCCTCAAACTAGATCAGATTATCAGTCTGAACGTGAATGGGGATAGTGCTTACAGTGCAGTCCTCTGAGCACGATGCGATGCAGTGATCGTCAAACGGATTCCACTTGACGTCCAGGACCCTGCCACTGTGACCGCACACCCTCGGGTGCTGAGGGTCCACCCTGCCCGTCTGAGAGACCAAAACACTTTAAAGTAGTACAGTCGAGTAGTTCCTTCAAATAAAGTGGAAACAAGGTCTCTCTGCTTCCTCACTGCCTTCCTTTTCCTGTCCATCGTTCCCACAGTAGCTGAGGTGGAATAGGAGGTGCAAGCTCCTTTTAGAATACAGAGACCCTGTATCTACAGCACTGACCTATACCCTGTATCTACAGCACTGACCGATAGAACAATACCATTATTGTTACTATTATTTGAATACAAATAAAGTGGAAATAGAAACATCCTGAATCAAATTGTTAAATGCTTTAATACAGTTGTTCCCAACCTTTTTCCTTAAGGGACCCTTTTTCTACCAGAACTTTAAAGGCCAAGTGGATTTAGTGGCGTCTTGCGGTGTAGTTGCTTATTGCCATGCCCTTCCCTCAAGCTCCCGCTTCAAGCATGTAGGGCAGTGTTTCCCAACCCAGGGGTTGGGACCCCCACTAGAGGTCTCCAAAGCTTCACAGGGGGTTGCGAGGCCTTCTTGATTTTAAGGGCTGTAGGCCTATATCTCATCGTCCTTTAATCATCAACATTAAATAAGTATGCAGTTATAACAATCAAAAAGCTAATAGAACAAGCATCAGGGAGATGTAAAACAAAAATTAAAAAAACTCATCTCTGATCAATATTCACAGGAAATAATCTGCTCAAAATGTCAAACTTCCTGCAGTTATTATGTTCAATATTTGTGTTAAGTGAACAGTTTATCAGTTATTCTGTACTGTTATTGTTATGCATTGACTATCATAATGAAATATAGATATAAAATATACAAAATATAGTCAGTTTACTCAATAATATAAAAGGGAAAAAGATTGGGAACTACCGCAGTGGCCTCGATCAAGACTGAATGTTGAATATTAGTGAATATAATATAATATCCCAAAATGTTACACACTGGACCTTTAACAACAGGAGGATATAATGACGAAGAACTACACACATGATGGATGGGTAGGACTAAAAAGGACCCGCCCCCGGCGCACTCGGTCACCACGGCGATGAAGCAGGGATTGGCTGAGCAGTAGTGGTTGTCGTGGACGCTGCGTGTGATTGGCACCCCGTCATAGCTGTGCTCCTTGGTGGACGGCTTCCCGAAAACGTGGCGAAACTTTGAGCAGCGGAAAGATGAACGCCACGACATCTGAAAGGACAGGAAGTAGAAGAGGAAAGATTTAAAAAAAACTTTATTAGCATCAATTAAATATTAATATAGTAACACATTCAATGAGAGGGATGGAAAAAGCGTGTGTCAGACCTTAGTAATCTCATAATAGTGTTGTGGAACTTGCTGCATTATCTGGTCTAATCAATAATGCAATCAGCCGTCATTATTGGCTTTCATAATCTTATCAATAATAGATCAATTTCTTCAATAACTTCTTAATCATTCATACACACACACACACACACACACACACACACACAGATAAATCCATCGTCCTGAACAGTTTGCTTCTGTTATTAAAGATTCATAAGTTACAAACACAAATTCCTCCTGACCTTTGACCTTTACTGTGCCTAGATCAGGTTACTGTAGAGAGAGAAGAAGAAGGAGGAAAAATTGGAGTAGAAGAAATGGTAAACCCCACAAAAACAGTAAATCTGTAAAAAATAGTTTACGTTTGTTTTCTGTGTACAGATTTTTGTAGATTTGGACCGAATCAGGCTAGCAGTTTCCCCTCGTTTCCAGTCTTTATGCTAAGCTAAGCTAACATGCTGCTGGCTGTAGCTTCATATTTAACTGAGCATTATATCAATCTCCTCATCTAATTAACTAGAGACCTCAGACCATCAAATAAAACATCCCACTGATTTTAAACTCATCCTTTCTTGATATAATTCAGAGGTTCCCAACCTAGGGGTCGCCAAAGCTTTATGGGGGGTCATGACGCCTTCTTCATTTTAAGAGATGTGTGAGAAAACTTTTTCTTAATGCTGTATGCCTATATTTCAGCATTTGGTTCACTGCTGTGAAGAAAAGTAAATGTAAAGTAATATAATTTGTCTAAAAGAACAATGGCCTAACGTCAGAGACAACAAAACACTGAATTTGTGAAAAAAGAAGCCTATTAAGTCTGTATGATTGTTAAAAAATACATAATATAGGAAATAATCTGCTCAAAATTCATCCAAATCACTAGTTTTATACAAACTATTCACTATTTGGGTTCATTGTACAGTTTTGAATATAATATGAGGGGTTTGCGAGTTTATTACAGGATAGAAAAGAGGTCCCAAAAGGTTGGGAACTGCTGGTGTAAACCATCATATTCAATCTGCATTCATTGCTGCTCTGTAAACCAGTTTGTCCAAATCAATTCTTCCTTCACTTCATTAAAATAAGATAAATAAAGTACGGAAATCACATTTCTCTAAGGAATTCCTCTAAAACTTTACATAATATGAATGAAAGGATTTAGTCTTACCTCAGATAAAGTCATGTAGAATCACTGAGTTCTCTTCCTTCTGCTGTTACTGTTGCCAAAGTACTACAAACCGTTGGCTGATGGTAAAAGTACAACTGCTGACTTCTGACTGCAGTGTGTGTGTGTGTGTGTGTGTGTGCGAGCTCACTTTTGATCCATGACGTCTCGCCTCTCCTTCCACATTAGCCGAGCTGTTTATGCACGACTGCACGCACACAAACACCACTCTGCATCCGATACTGCTGCCACACACACACACACACACACACACACAGAACCAGTGACCAACTAAAACGACACTATTAATGTTCATTATTGTTGTACTCGGTGGAAAATGTAAACTTTTGATGTGACTTTTATAGATATTTGCAAATTTCTTCGTGGTTTTGATTGAAGACACCAAGGTTTCTGCTTGTGTTAGTATTTCCTAGTAGTAGTAAAAATGGCAATAGCAGAATTGTTGGTAACAGTTGGTTGGTTGTTGATTTAATGGTAGTGTGTAGTTTTCTGTAATTGTGGGTATAGGGGTACTTATAATTGCAGAAATGGTAGTTGAGGGATTGTTAATTGTCAGAGCGACATTGCCAGATGTAGAGGCCAGAAGAGCAGATGTGGTATTGACAGATATAGCAGGTATTGTGGCACCAGCACCTCCCGGAGCACCATTATCTTCTACTGCACCACCACTACTACCCAATTGACAAAAGGTGATCATCATCAAAGCCGTGTTGGAAGATGACGTCACTGAAGACAAGGTCTCTGTGGTTCCTCACTGCCTTCCTCTTCCTGTCCATCCACCCTCGTCAGCTCCTTTTAGAGTAGAAAGGCCCTGTATCTACAGCACAGACCTTATAACAATATAATAATTGTTACTATTATTTGAATTAAATAAACAGTACACACCTCCGACCTGAATACAGCACTGACCTCTGTCCTGTATCTGTACTGACCTCTGTAACTTAGTATTACTGTGAAATGGGGTCAATCAAATCTTTAGTAACTGTGTAGGATACAATTAGTGTCCAATTATTGGCCTTCACTAAGACTTATGAAATAAAGTTAATACTAATAAGAATATCACTATTGTTACTATTATATGAATCGAGTAGACAGTACAGACCTCTGACATCTATAGCACTATCTACAGAACTGACCTATGCCCTGTATCTACAGCACTGACCTCTGTCCTGTATCTGTCCTGTCCTCTGTAACTTCCTGAATTTGTCAAATAAAAGCAAATACTCTGAGCAGAGGACACACTGTAAAAAGAATCTTGGTTTCCATTTTCTTTTTTAAGGTTACATTTTTTTGTTGTCTTATAAAATATGTAAAAGTCATCGTATTGATATTTCTTTTCTCTTGTGTTTATTTGGTGTTGAGATAATCCAAAAGTAACATGAAGTAAATTCATTACATGAATGGAGTGAAGCCTGCGAG
>NW_023339984.1:17273529-17276382 GCF_004916995.1 Morone saxatilis | reverse complement strand
CACTGCTATACACACATGACATGTCTCATTCCCCATAATCTCTGATCAAGCTAACTCTTCCAATCTGGCGGCCTATTTTTGCTTTTCTCTCACACCATGTTTAATCCATACATAAATTATAACAATTAATAGCAGGAATCAGTATTTCTTCTGGGTTGCAGGCCTCAAAAAATAATTGTCTCATTCACCTGCTGCAATGATGTATAAGGCTGATATCAAATCTAACTGCACTGAGCTGTTATTTTTAATCTTTAAATTCAGTGGTGAGTTTTAGTTGATTTAATCTGCCTAAAACAGCATCAATGTGCCTCTAAAACTGAAGAGTTTTGTTATGCTTTAAACTGTCTGATAACGCACACATGCAGTTTTGCATGCATCAGACATTCACACTTCATTTGAGCAGTTCACACCTACTGAGTGCAGTTGTTTCCTCACTAATGGTTTATGTGCTCTACATAAAAGAACATTGACTTTGTCATTTTAGTTTCGCCACATAAAGTGACTTTGAAAACAAATGTAGTTGTGTCACACTAAAAGCAATATACGACCTCTAGAAGTGATCATTTATTGGTACACAAAAAGGTGTCTCGCCTAAAAAATTTTGATGATTCTATATTTCACATAGTGGTGAATTTTAGTTCTGATAGTCAGTATTCTTTCTACAAAGTAGGCCTTGTGGGTAAAGAGACAAGGTATCATTAACCTGATAGAATAGAACATGTTACATGGCATATATATATAAACAGACTGTATGGTCCTTATTGTCATTATACCTTGACAAACCATCCATCCTCTGGATGCCCTCGGTCTCTAGTTTGTGGTTGTTCAGTTTAATTAAGGTGTGATTATCTGAGAGGTCACAATTGCTCATTTCATACAGTAAGGTTGAGTTTCCAAAAATGGTCTTAGTACAATGGAAAGGCTACTATGGTGACAAACATCATCACACATGAATACATTTGGGCTCATTAAATCCACAAGAGTCTCAGCTTTTTATTCATACACAATTCATGCAATCCCAGGACTCTTTATGGACCCCAGTATGCAGAAATATTACACTAGGCAAAAGATAACAAATTTATACCGCATGCAAAAAACTGCATGGGATTAGCATAAAGTGCGCATGTTTTTAAAGGGGGCATTGATGGGTACTCAGAAAACCCATTTTCATTCAGATATTGTGAGGTCAGAGGGTAAGAGACCTCTTTGAAAATGGGCTTGTAAGTGTAGTGGAAAAATACAACTGAGACTATACATGAAGTGGAATGGAGAAGTTGTATTAAATATATCAAAGGTGCTATGCCACTAAAACCATATTCTAATTAGGTTCCTGTTTTTTTCTTGGTATTTGACTCTTAACACCAGTGAACTGGTGACAAAGTGTGAACTGGTGGTTAGGGTAAAGTGGCAGTTAGGTGACAGCCCCCTTTCTTAGGAAGAGGTAAAGATAATTGGGTGGTACCTGGGGTGGCCAATCAGTTTTAAAGGGTGGCCAATGAGATTTCAGGACCCCCCTCTAGACACGCCTCTGTCATAATCTGCTACATTTTCTGTATAAATTAGACTCCCTCCACAAGCTTCTTTCATTTTTGAGGAAGACGTTCTGGTTTCCAGTGCTGCATAAACACAAAGACGCTGTTTGGAAGACTTTTGGGAGGTGGTGAGTTTTATCTTCCCCTGTTCATATTTAAATTGTAATTGTAATGCATTTGAAATGGAAAATTCAGCGAAGACTTATTTACAAAGGCACAGCTGTCTTGTTTATATTTATATGAGGTAAATGTTTTCAATTGTTTGATTAAATAACTTTTTTGATTATTGATTAAAATATATTTACAGTTACAGTCTATTTATAGTTCTTTACAGTACCCGTTCTGCACAAAAAAATTATTTTTGCAATTAACACTTTCCTGTCAAAAAATAATTATCTGGTATTGAACACTTCATATCTAGACATATTTGAATAGTTCTTCATAAATATTTCATATAAAGAACAAGAAAAACCCATTATTGCCTCCTTTCCTGACTCCGTACTACAAAAGAGGATTAGGGCCACGTGTAGAAAATGTATTTGAGTTCTGACTTTCATCTGACAGCTCAAATAAAAATGTTCTCTTTCATACAATACATTAATTTGGACACATTTCAAAATATTAATACAAAAGTGCCTACACATGATCCAGATATTTCTCCTATTTATTACTGTAGATGTTTCTACTTTGAGTCTGTTTTATTGAGCAGTCAGATATTAACGTAGTCAGAATTATATAGTGTCCTCACTGGACAAACAAAAATTAATAAATTAAAAATTAAAGATGTGCACAGCATAAAAACACAACACCAAATAACTAACTCTATATCCCACACCCACTTCCTGGGACTTAACAAATGTGGCAGTTGGTATTATACAACTATTTACCTTTTGTCTAAATGTTATAAAGAAGGAGATGCAATATTTTTATTCATTTCTATTCTAAGTCCCGCTTTATGCTTTGTGCTCCAGTAACTTGGTTAGAGCATTGTTAGCTAAGCCCCGCCCCCCTCAATTACTTTGAAATGATGGGTTCTTGGTTTCAGAGAAAGATTCTTATTTCCTGCAGATGACAAATTAGCCTGATTGATTATTATTATTCATAATCCAACTTTTCTGCTGTGATTCAAAGTGAAGTAAATAAACTATACATGTAACTGAAATCTAACTTAACTCCAATGATTGTTTTTGTTCTCTCCTCTGATCAAATGATACAGTGTTTGAAGATGGTGTCACTGAAGATAAGGTCTCTCTGGTTCCTTGCTGCCTTCCTCTTCCTGTCCACTGTTCCCACAGTGGCTGAGGTGGTAAAGGAGGTGTCA
>NW_023339984.1:17272548-17273429 GCF_004916995.1 Morone saxatilis | reverse complement strand
GAGGGCCAGATGTTGAGGTGAGTGGGCCAGACGTTGGAGTGAGTGGGCCAGATGTTGAAGTGATAGTAGAAGAAGTGGTTAAAACAGAGGGTGAACAGTGACAGTCATTTATTTTTGGGTAAAACTCAGTAACAGTTGTGCGGAGAGGACAATGAGTTCCAGGAAACACTTTAAATTCAGAGTCGGCTGATCTCAGTTCTTGATGGAGTTCTTCCAGAGTCTTGGTCTGCAGATATTTGTTTTTAGGTTGAATATTCTTGCTCCAGTGCGCACTCGCAATCCACTCCTGCATGTTGACGCTGTAGCAGCAGAATGCAGACCAGAGCATGGAGGGAATATTAATCTTGTTCTTGAGGATGTTTTTGGTGCTGGGTTGTGCTCCAGTCACCACAAAGCCTTCAATAGCACCATTGTTGTTGATACAGTATTTGTCCATTATGCATCTGATGCAGTTCTCCATTTTGTTCCAGCTTCCCTGATTGAATGAGCTTACCTGTGGAACGATATTGGTCAGGGTGAAGGTGGACATTTTATCTGTTTTGTTGAACGCATGAGAGCTTGGAAATAAATGGCCCCTGTCGAACCGTCCATTGTTTCTGTAATCAATGTCTCCAGCCTGGTTGTTGTAGGTTTTGTTTCTTTCTCCAAGTATCATGTTCTTGTCATCTTCATTCTCAAGCTGTAAGAGTTAAAGGCTGAGTTACAGATGCAGGTAGAATAGTCAATAAAAAAGTGCAGTTAAAATGTCCTTCAATTAGGAAACAGCAATTAGATGAGGTCAATCTAACAGCAGTTCGCCACAGTGTTGTGGGACAAACATGCATAGGTGGTCTTATGTGAGCCAAATCCCCTTTCGTGTCACTCATTTTGACCAGGGTTAA
>NW_023339984.1:17269779-17272519 GCF_004916995.1 Morone saxatilis | reverse complement strand
TAACATCCTGCACAAACCACGCTACAGCAACTTGCACCCCAAAATGCAATTTTACTATGTGTTTATTAATAGTCTGTTACAAGTAAAAAAAAACAACACACCTCTGGCTCTATCCTCCAGTTGTTTGGAGGTCTCTTACTTTCTCCCTTCCCTCTGTATTTGTAAGCAGAAAACACTGGAATCCTGTTCTTGGTGTCGTAGAGGGTCAGAAACCTTCTCTTATTATTGTAAGTCTGGCAAATGGGTTTGTAGCGGTTCTGGTCCTGGATTTTCCCACCCTCCAAGATGCCTGGGAGCTCTGGTGGAGTTTTCTTAAGGAGAAACTGGTCACAGTCTGACACCTCCTTTACCACCTCAGCCACTGTGAGAACAGCTGACAGGAAGAGGAAGGCAGCGAGGAACCAGAGAGACCTTGTCTTCAGTGATTCCATCTTCAAACACTGTATTGTTTAATCAGAGGAGAGAACAACAGTTAGGTCAGGTTGCTGTTAGGCAATGCAATTTTTCTAATTTCCAGCAGCTGGTGGAGAGTTCCTGCTTTTAAACTTGTGTGCATTGCGCATTCCACTAACGCAAGCAACTTTAACGAGGCACAAGAGCAAGCTTTGGATTTGCCCCCTGTTGATGCGGTGGGTACAAGCTTTAGTAAGAGCTACACTACACACTAGCCTTTTCAAAACAAAAACCACAAGAGCAAAAGTATAATGAATGGATGTGTGGCTAACAACATACAGTACCTACCTAGGCCAAGGAGCATTTTAATAGTCTTTAGGCTGCATTCTGTGTAATGGCCAGCAGGTGGCAGCTCCATCGGCTGCAATACAAAGCAATACCATGCAGTCTTATGGAGAAATGAGCCGACTTCTCACTTAATTTATTCTGACTTCTCACTCCATTTATTAGCTCAGTAAACAGTTTCCTGATGAGTTTGTGGTCTCAATTTGAAGCCTTCTTCCATACAGCATGACACTCATTTCTTAAATTATGGTCCCATTTAGGGTAAAACTCATTCTCAGTGAGTCCAATCAAACTGTCAAACTAAGCAGTGCAGTGCTGATCAAATATGGATCCCGATTCTGTTACTGCGTTCACTATTTCTCACCTGAAATCTGGAATATGAGATGGTGTGTGACCAGGTGAGCCACCATTGTTTTCTGCTAAGGACGAGTCAAAACTGAGCTCAACTCGCAGTATGTCACCTCCTTGGATTTGAGGAACTGTACACTCTACCCATTGTTATCCAGGATAAAGTAAAGCCAAACACTGTCTTCACCGTGAAAGTCTTTTCTCTTGTAATGTTAAAATGAAAACAAGTCTGTCTGAAATAAAGGGTCCATTGTTTCAAAAACTACTTTCTATAGTAAATCTGCCACGTAAACTGTTGTTGTTTGGCAGCCATAGCAACAGTAACTAAGTGGGTTAGGCTTTGCTTACTTCGTGTCAAAATGGAAGATGCATGGAGTTGTTGGTCGTGATTCTTCTTACACCCGCTGAGTTAAAATTACATAGTTTCTCAGTAGCTGGTTTCAACACATTGAAATTACTAATACGTTGATTCAGTTAATCTATTCCAACATAAAGTACAGAAAATAAAACCAACCATGCTAAAAATAGATGGTAAACCTGAACAAGAATGACCTATATAAAACATTCTACACTGTTTAAATGGTTGATGTAATTATTTTACTTTTAGAAAGTTTACAGTGAAAAGAAAAGAAAATTATATACAGTATTGCAAGAATAATTTTATGCACAGAAAAAGTTTTAATCAATAATTAAAAATGTAAGCACATTATATTAATTCAAACTGTAAAACAACTTCATAAGAATATAAAATAACAGCTGTCCTTCTGCAAATCAAATGTAAGGAAAATAAAATGAATACAATTTAAATATAAACAGGGGAAGATAAAACTCACCACCTCACGCACAGTCTTCCCAAACATCTTGTAAAGGGTGTCTTTGTGTGTATATAGCAGTGGAAACCAGACAGACTTCCTCATTTATCAAACAAGCTTTCGGGGGAAGTGTGACTTATATTGAGCATTCAGCAGTTTATGACAGTGGGGGAAAGGATGTGCCAACACTCAGTAATAGATTACTCTTTTCTTATACAGAGCTCGGCAGCACCATACTTCACATTCACACAGTACTTCAGTTCAGTTCAAACTGACTGAAGAAATCCAAAGTTACTTTACTTAATGAGCAAAAAAAGGACGAATTTTATGAAAAGATGAAACCTTTTCCTTACTAGAAGCCTTTATGTAGAAATAAAGATGCCACGCTAGCAGCTCTGGACTCACATACTTTTACTGAAGTAAAGTTTTCAATCTTACAATAAATAAGTAAGTAGTATCAACAAAATGTAATGAAAGTATCACTTAGTGGTACTCAGTGCAGTAAAATGATCCAGTGTTCAGTGTTTTACTATTATCTCTTATATTTTTGGATTAATATCAGTGCTGTATTAATGTGTATGTTGCATTTTATTGTTGTAACTGTTTAATGTTGAGCTCATTTTAACTACTTTATACACTGTTTCATCTACAGCAATGCATCATATTCTCCAAGAACAGCCCTGTTTTCTACCGAATCCAAGAGGGTTTTTAAATAGTTTATTTAGCTTGAGAAGTTGGAGAATTTTCTCAACCTATAAAGCAACACTTCATCCTTCAGTTTATCACAAACATTTAACATCAACACATCTGGAGATACATGGTTTTCACTGGACAGGAAGAGT
>NW_023339984.1:17266328-17269679 GCF_004916995.1 Morone saxatilis | reverse complement strand
CTCACTCCAACATCTGGCCCACTCACCTCAACCTCTGGCCCTCTCACCTCAACCTCTGGCCCACTCACTTTAAACATCTGGTGGGACTATGGCGGCCGCAAGCGTCCAGATAATTAATGGGAAAAAGATCTGGCCCAGTCACATTTTCATCTGCCCTGCCTCCCCTCTACATCAACAACATCATCTTCTGGTCCACTCCTACAGCATCTGACCCTCCAACTACCATACCTGTGGCACACTCAAATCTACAACATCTGACCCTTCCACCACAAGATCCTTCTGTCCCCCATTTACATCTGGTTCACACCATAACATCTGGCACACTTTCCCCGAGAGGTTTTATACATCGTGATAATTTCATGTGTAATAAAGGTTTGTTTTATTATTATTATTATTATTATTATTATTATTATTATTATTTTATTGTACAATACTTTTTGTCTAACTGCATTTGTTACAAATATATGATACTGGATAAGAAAAAGCTTCCTTTGCATGGCTTTAACTGGAAGACACCAAGTAAATGTACATGATTTATAAAATGTAAATAAGATTAAAAAAAACAAAAGAAAGAAAAAACCTGATTGTAAACACTGTGTGTGAAGTTATTTTATCTTTCCACTGAATTAATTAAACATCATTAACAAACATTGAAGATAAGATACATTATATTATCTCAATAGTACAATGTTTTGTATGAGACAAATGTGGCAGCCACAGTCCTGTTTCAGCCTTTTATAATAATTATATTTTCTATGGTCAGACCACCAGGAGGCAGCAGTGGCTCTGTGGTTGATAACTACACAGCTACTTGTACCATTCAGTCAGACTGGTGGAGAAAGTAAATGCTGTGCAGACTGAGGATTAATGTCAACTCCCAGTGTGAGGTGAAGCAGCCATCTTTCTATGGAAAAAAAATCTGGATTTATTTTTGCAGCTGCAAATTTACAGGACCTGCTCTTTATTGGCAATGCTACTTTTACAGTACATAGCAAGTTCTTATGATAGGACGTCTATTTTAGAATGAAATTATGTTGTTCAGTAACATTGAGTATCAATTCAATATAAAATATGCATTCAGTCATTGTAATATTGTATTTAAGCAAGTAGTCCAAAGCAACAGTTCACTTAGTGTTGATATGTATGAGTTTAATCACATACCATATTCTCTGAGGATTAATGTCAACTCCCAGTGTGTGGTGAAGCAGAACAGCCACCTTTCTATGGAAAAAACATAATCTGGATTTATTTTTGCAGCTGCAGATCTCACAGGACCTGTTCTTTATAAGCAATGCAAAGTACAGAGCGAATTCATGAAGACATCAGTCTATTTTAGAATGAAATTATGTCTGTGGTTCAGTGAAATTAACCCTCTTAAAATGGACCTCCCACGGTGGCCATTTCTTTTGCATTATCCTGTTTAAAGCAATCTAAAATAAACAACTAGAATAGCTAAAGCATTCATTCTATTTGTGGAGGAAATACAATTTTAATAAAAAACCAGGTCCAATTTTTGGATTTGTTATATTTATAACTCAATTTCAATATTTTTCTCAATTACTATGGCTCATTATATGGCTTATATAACCTTTTAGCTTAGGTTGTACAGATTTTAGGGACATGAATAATTTCAAGATATTCAAAGAGACGACATAATGAGCAAAAATACCAATGTAGGCACTTATTGAGTTCAAAGGGTTAAGTATCAATTCAATCTAAAATATGCATTTAATAATTGTAATACTGGATGTTCACCAACACTTAAAAGCAGATTTTCCATATTACTATGCCGCTACTGGTCAGTGAAGGCTAGCACATAGTCTATAGCCATTCTAGCAGCTCTGTGAGGCTGTACTTTGACATAGTGTTGATTTTAGCTAAATGCTAACGTCAGGATGCTAGCAGGCTGTTAGTCTCTTAGTCAACTCACTTTTAATTAGTTGGATAGTTGCAGAAAAACAAACGGTAACCTCCGTTCACGAGCTGCGCCTTGTCAACAGGACAAAAGTATTGACAAACTAACGACATCTTTCACAGCTTACACCTGGATGCTGAATGACGTTCAGTCCCAAGATGCTGTGGCTTAGTAAAGGTGTGTGTATACACCTGTGTGTGCCTGTGTATGTGAATTAATGGTGTGCTCTGTATGTGTGTGTTTCAGGTTTTGGGTGAGGCCCGTCTGTACCGGGAAATGAATATGGTGGTGAAATTTAACAACCCACTCAACGAGACCCTGAGAAACTGCTCCCTGACTATTAGCGGATCAGGTCTTTTCAAAGATGACTGTGTAAAAGGGTTAGTTTCAGTTTACCAGGTTGAAATCTACAATCCATGAGCAATCTAGTTATTCTTTATGGAAGGCTTTATTTAGGCAAGGTAATAAATGCCAGTTAAGCTACTTGTTCCACATCTGAATTTGTCTTTGTCCATTTTAGTCTCTGAAATGGTTGCTTCCTTTTAAAAGTGATTGGCTGAATTAAAAAACTAATAATGTTAGCAAGTGCGATGTAAACAGTCAAAGTGACATAGCTGATTTAGCTGCTAAGACTAACTGGCGTAGAACTTTCCTATGAACAATAAACAAAAAATAAAAGTTAAATGGTGGACAAAATGTGTAAAACGCAAGTCAAAAGTTCAGAATTTAACTGTGTACCCTGTTTCTGTGTGTTATCAGTACGCTTACAGAGTTGGAGCCAAAAGACACAATGCAGATTGCTATCTCAACGTTCCCCTACAAAGCCGGACAGAAGACTGTGGTGGCAGACTTCGACTGCAGCGCCTTCAGGGACATAACGGGCATCTGCCTTGTTGATGTCAAAGTCTGAAGCGCTGCTTAAACTCACAACTTCCTGCATGCCTTGTGTTTGTAGTCTCTGATTAAGGCTATATGATATTCATTATATGACTTATTTGTGCCGTGCTATAAGGGTTTTTTTCCACATATATACAAATGTGTTGTTTGTTCTGAGTGATTAGTTGCAGTTAGTTGATTAGTTGCAGCAATTGTCATAATTAATCATTCATGCATCAATCAAAAATTTCACATATCTCTTTGTTCAAGCTTATCAAATATAAGTAATAATAGCATTATTCACTATTTTCTGACATTTTATAGACAGCAGGAGTTACAAGGGACTTCATAATTTCTTCATGTGTGACACTTTTAATTTAGATGTAATGATTTTGATGAACTGTGATTATTATTACACATTTAAAAACTATTTTGTATTTTGTATTTGTTTAGCAGTTGTAGGTCACATTAATTCTTGTATTGATTTACAAAGTCAAAACCAGACCATGCGATGCTGATAACAAATGTCTAAAGTGGGATCAATAGTGCATATTTGCCAT
>NW_023339984.1:17260017-17266303 GCF_004916995.1 Morone saxatilis | reverse complement strand
GTTGGACAAAGAGGTGGCTGCTATTGTGAAACAACAAGAATCCAAGATGTCTGTGTCTGTTAAACATATAAGCAGTGGAACAGTGGAGAAATTACAGACAAACCCCTTCTTCAAAAGTGGCATAAACTGGCGATTAATGGTGCCATAGTAAAACAATGCCCTATGCATCCCATCGTCCAATAAGAAAGACGTGGCTTGCACTGACAGGGGGTGAAAGTGAGAGAAAACATAAACATACAAACATTGTTTACAAAATCAATTTCGAACAAGCAACATTCCTGGTGCCAAGCCAAAATACCATAATCTCTCACAGGCAGGCTTAGGCAAAAAAAAGACAATAAACATGCTGAAGTTAAAGTTGAAGTTTCTCTAAATGCTGCCTAGGTACCATGGCCCTAACTTTTAAGTACTAATTCATCCATATTTATTTAATATTTGGTTGTGCAGCAAGTAAGATAAACATATTTTTTTTTTATGTAATAGACACCTGATAATCATAACAGAGCAATGCAGACTCAGACTTTGGAAAGGCATTCACCACTATTGAAATAAATGACCAGGGTGTTTATTAACTGCATTACATAACAAGCCCAAAATAGAAAATAAACTATACCAAATGATAACTAGGCTAGTGGAGTTCATGTTGGGAAGTCAGACTGAGCCCGTGGACTTTTTTAAGTAAACATATTTAACATGATACATGGTGTATTTTAACTTAAGATTGGCTTTTCAGTGTTAATATATAATTCATTTAACCCCTGTGATCATCTGTTGCTGCTATTCTTATTATAAAATGAGATTTATTTTGTGGAGATTAACTTTATTAGGTTTATTGAATTGGCATAAGTTAATTAATTTGGTATAAACTACACGTTACTATAAACATTTTGTATTCTGTGTCTTCAATGTAGATTTGTGCTATGTAAGTAGCTATGTTACCTGCTAATGTTACTGATGGTTACTGATTGGTTGGAGTGATTTATGATGGTATAGTAGTGTTGAGTTGTTTGTCTTGCTTTACCCACGTTTTTAATACAGTTACTATCAAGTTATATTTAACCGCTAAGAGTAACTAGTGCCTTACATTATGTTACAATTCAATTCCAATTCAATTTTTTGTATAGCCCGCCAATTCATAACAGAAGTTATCTCAGGCACACTTTTCAAATAGAGCCAGGTCTCCGAACTCTTCTTATATATATTCTTTCTAATTTCCCATATCTATCTTCTCTTATTGAGCTAATCCACTTCGATGTGCGGGCAAGTAATATAATGCCTTTAACGGGGCAGAAACCTCGGACAGACCTTCGGCTCTAGGTGGGTGGTCATCTGCCTTGACCAGTTGCGGGGGAGAAAGGAGATGAGAGGAGAGAGAGAGAGAGACAGAGAGAGGGACAGAGATGACAGAGAGACAAACAGAAGGTACCAGCACACAACAGAAGCAACAACTACAGTAACAGTAATGATCGATGACGATCATGAAAAAGACGGTTGACGACGGCGACAGCAGCAAACGACGGGGGACAGCGAGCAGCGACAACAGCAAACCGCAGCAAGAACAATAGTTAACAACAACTAATATAATAACGGATTAATATCAGTGATATTAGCAATGGCAGTCTAGCAGGACCCATGGCAGGCAGGCTCCACCAGGATCCATGAGAACTGCCAAGGATTGATAAAGCACAAGAACTCCGGCGGGAAGGAAGTGAATTAGTAACATGCATTTAATGGGACATGAATGAGCTGCAGAAAGAGAGAGGAAGAGAGGAGCCTCAGTTGCCACCATGGAAATCCCCGATAGTCTAGGCCCTATAGCAGCATAACTAAGGAGATGTTCAGGACTCACCTGATCCAGCCTAACTATAAGCCTTTTCATAAAGAGAAATGTCTTAAGGGCCTACTCTTAAATGTGGAGAGGGTGTCTGGGCCTCGCCGAACCTTCGACTGGAAGCTGGTTGCCACAGGAGAGGAGCTTCCGGTAACTGAAGGCTCGGCTCCTGCTTATACTTTTAGAGACTATAGGAACCACAAGTAGCCCAGCATCAAGAACGTAGAGTTCTAGATTGGGGTATATGGTACTATGAGCTACTTCAAGATATGAAGGGCCTGGACCAAAGAGTTTTATAGGTGAGGAGGAGCGGATTTTAAATTCGTATTCAAATTTAACAGGGAGCCAAATGCAGAGAAGCTAGAAGCAGGAGAGATATGATCTCTTTTCCTAGTTCCTGTTCAGTACTCGTGCTGCAGCGGTTTTTGATTAATTGGAGCGTTGTTAATGGACTTTATTACGGGGCAACCTGATAACAAAGAGTTGCAGTAGATCCAGGCCTTTGAAGTAACAAATGCATGGATTAGTTTTTCTTGCATCCTGTCTTGTGATAAGGATGCTGTCTAATTTTAGTAATATTACGTAAATGAAAGAAGGCAGTCCTGGAGATCTGCCTTCTATTGTGGGGAATTAAATGACAAGTCCGATCAAAGATAACCTCCAAAAGATTCCTTGACAGCCTGGGCACTAGAGGCCAATGGTAATGCCATCTTTAGAGTAGCTATATCTTTAGAAAGTGAGTCTCGAGGTTTTTGGGGCCAAGTATAAGAATTTCGCGTTTTTTTCTGAGTTCTAACATTCAGAAAATTGCAGCTCATCCAGGATTTTATGTCCTTAAGACCATGTTTGTAATTTTAGATAATTTTAATTTCACAGGCTTGAGATTTGATGATATTAAACTGCGTATCATCTTGCGATAGCAATGTTGAAGTTAATGGGGGGAGTGATTCCTAATAAGTTGCCCAAAGGGAGCATATATAAAGTGTAAAATATCATTGGTCCAAGTACAGCAACTCCTGTGGGAACTCCATGCAGAGCAGGCAAGATAAATTGAAGAGGAGGTTGACCCAAGATTTCCCCCAGGTTGTGTTGTACTCCACCAACAGGTGTAACTTGTTGAGACGCTACCTCATCCATCAGGCACAGAAACAAGCAAGTCTGAAAGTGACAGTAAAAGGACACCATGCACAAAAGCTGGTCTGTGAAAAAAAACCATATAGTGTTAATCTGATATTAAAGATTCCCACGTCAGAGGATTTAAATTTGACGGAAAACGGAAAATCAGTTGTCCTGCTCAAACTGACCAATCTGACTGACCAACACTGGCTCTGTATATTGATATCACCTAAACCTGATATAACCAAAAAGTGATATCTGTTTGTCAGGACATTGTTTACTTGCATATAATGGCTGGAGGCAGACACCTACCTTGGTCTAACCACTTGCCAATATTGGGTAGCATTTTGATTCATTTAAGCCATCTTGGCGGTGTGCTTTTTTCTTCCTCTGATTACACAGCACCTATTGAAAAATGTGATGTATAACTCATTGTTTTGCAAAGTGTTCCACGGTAATGTTTAATTTAGCTTTAAGTGTATTGTATATACATTTGCCATATTTCATGGTCTTAATTCATACTTATGTATCCAAATGGATCAATATTTGTATCAGGGTTTTAGGTATAAATGTCAGTTTGAGAGATACTTTGTGTTGCTAAAATTAATATAAATTAAATTACAGGTAAAATCACATTTATATAAATGTATGGACTAACAAAAAACTGAAGGATATTTTGCGGAGGACTTTTTAACACAAAGTTCATAAGGGTGTTATCTAAGAAAAACGCTTTTATTAAGTAGTGCCCAGATGTGGGAACAACCCCATTTTCATTCAGATTTGTTGAGATCAGAGGTCAAGACGCCTGTCAAAAACATGTCTGCAACAGTGTGGCTCACTGACAGCAGTGAAGCTCTATAGCACAAAGGAATAAGATTGATTGATTAAATAGAATTTTTAATGTACGCTTAATTTACTTTATGGATATCAGCCTTCATTAACTTGGTCTCTAACTCTTACAGTTTGAGAACAGTGAGGGCAACAACAACATGGTGAATGTAGAAAGAAACAGAATCTACCCCAACCAGGCCGGAGACATTGATTACAGAAACAATGGACGGTTCGACAGGTGCCATTTATTTCCATGCTCTCATGTGTACAGCAAATCTGACATCAGTCCACCTTCACCCTGACCAACATCATTTCACAAGTAATCTCATTCAATCAGGGAAGCTGGAACAAAATGGAGACGTGCATCAAATGTGTAATACTGCATCAACAACAATGGTGCTGTTGAAGGCTTTGTGGTGACTGGAGCACAACCTGAAGGAACATGAAGGAGTGGATTGCGAGTGCGCACTGGAGCGACAATGCAATAAAACAGACTTTTATTAAACCATATGTGAACATCCACCACCGAACAACTCAGTATAGGTTCTCAGATTGATCACTTCTACAATTACAATCCTGATTTTACTGATATACTCAATGTTTTTAATGGCAAATATGCACTATTGATCCCACATTAGACATTTGTTATCAGCATCGCATGTAAAGTGAAGAGTCTGAATGTGAATGAGGTATTGTGTAAGTCCAACTGGGGGATTTATAGACATTGTATGTGTGTGTGTGTGTGTGAGTGTAGATACACAACATGGCCAAAAGTATATGGACACACCCCAATAACAGCCTCCACTCTTCTGGGTTCTTTCCACCATATGTTGAACCTGCTGCAGGGATTCAGGCACCAGAGCGTGTCCCTATCATTCCTGCTATTCTAAAATATTTAAAGATCCCCCTCCAGACATCTATTACAACATATACAAATAGTCTGCTTGGAACAATAATGTGTCTGATATGTTTCTTCCACAAAAAACAACATAATTTCCACATTAAAAGCCTTAAAAAGACATCTACTCATTACACTTTTAAAAAAACATAGTGTATGAGATATGCAAATTAAGCTAGTTTTCACTGTAAATTCCAGGGTTGACTTTCTCAACTATTTGTTGTATCACAAATAATGCTCGTAGGCCCAATCACTTAAAATCAGATGACACAGAGAAACTTTCCACTTTCAGCAGATGAATGTGAAATCATCCTTCTCGTGTCAAACTCTGCACATATGTCATTCAAACACATAGTAGGAACAAGAAGAAAAACAGCGGCAAAATTAAAATATAATGTAATAAAGACATTAACGTTAGTTGAATTGTTTCCAGGTAACAAATTCCAGGTAACATACAGTAGCTATGATAGCTAACATTAGCACTCGCAAATCGGCTTGTTTATGCTGCAGCTTTTAAACAAAAAGTTACTTATTTCCACAATTACAGTTTGAGGGACAAACACAAACTGCTGCCACAGTGTTTGACACTGTCTGAAATATCTAATACAGTCATTCTTTCTGTTTTTCAGGTAGAGCAGTTGTTTTGAAAGTAAAGGTTTCAGCATTGTCGTTATCTACTTTCCTTCACGCAGATGTATAATCAGTCATGCTATGTGAAGAGCGAACAGGTTGTGCAGGGTTTAAGAAAGTTGGCCCTTGCACCAGAGCTAAATATGTTCATATCAATTGTGTCTGACAGCAGCGGCACATTTCTGATCTGCAACATGACAAAAGATGTGTCTGTGTCTACGATCACATCTCGAAAGGAGTCTGCTCATATTAATCTGCATTCTCTTGGAAAACAACCTTCATTAGTCAAGCAATCACACATCAAAACCGCCTTTAAGATGAACTGTTTCGAAATGTATAACGTGACCTTGTCTGTGTGTTCATTTTACTGACTGGTTGTCTGTTTTTTAAATGATGTTGTGTCTTATTTTGGTGAGCTAAAGATTAATTTCCACCTTGTTGGACAATAAGATTAAATTCTAAGATAAAATACCTGGCTGTGGCTCAGGAGGTAGAGTGGTAAGTTATAGACTAATCACAGGGTGGCGGGTTCAATCCCCATCTTCACATGTAGACATGTTTTCTTGGACAAGAAGCTCAGTTTTGTTGCCTGGTAGCTCGCTGCCATCAACGTGTGAATGTATTTATGAGTGGGGAAACATTGTTTTTAATTTTTGGGATATTTTTGCTTTAAAAATGCAAAATTGTTGCTGATTAACTTTCTGTCAATGAACCAATCAGTTAATTGACATGCCAAGTGACGTAAATATTAAACGTAATAGCACATTTACGGGAAAACGTGACAAGGTGTCTTGAGAAAATCAAAATATACATGAATATACATGAAGACATATATACAGATCATAATATCTCTCTCACTCTTTTGTTGATGAACTGACTTTACCCAACACGTGCACATAAGCATAAGCCCGACTGATACATCAGCATGATATTTAGGCCGATATTAGCTTACCACGGATGTACTGACAACCTTTTTTTTA